>NC_062214.1:170075831-170383980 GCF_902686445.1 Sciurus carolinensis | reverse complement strand
TGTTTGTGTGTATTCTTTTATATACCAACAAGACTTTTTTCTATTTTAATTTTTTGTCCTTTTTAAAATTTTTACTTTATAAATTATTTTTCCTCTCACTTAGGTATTTCCCTGGATTTTCTTTCTCTCTTTTCTCCTGCTAACAGTCAACCTCTATTAATTCCTCTTTCACTCTTCCCATAATTTTTTACTTCTATCTTCTCCTTTCTCTTAAATATCACATCCTATACCACTTCTGTTCTCTCTTTGTCCACCATTTGAAATTGTAATCCCTTCTGTGAACTTATTGTTCATATTGTAGACAATTCTTGAATACATCATTTCTGTTTATTTAAACGAAACTATAGATGTCTTAATAGGAGCTGTTTGTTTAAGGCTGTATATTGTTGGCTTTGGGTGCTGTTATTATTTTTCTCTCCCTTAAAGTCAAGGTACTAGAAAACTTCAGGGACACTTTAAGTCTACAGGGCAGAAACTGTAATACCTCAGATTCACACCACTAGGTGGGTACAACATGAAAAAACAAGGGAACAAATCACCCTAAACAAACCAATATGCTCCCATAATAGAATCCATTGACACCATGGTAGAAGAAATGTCGGAGAAGTAGTTTAGAATGTACATAGTTAAACTGATGTGTGATGTAAAGGATGATTAAGGAGTGAAGTCAGAGATAAAATTCAGGATGTGAAAGATAACTTCAATAAAGACATAGAGATTCTGAAAAGAAATCAAGCAGAAAACTACAAAATGAAGGAAGCAATAAACCAAACTAAAAGTTCAATGGAAAGCATCACCAACAGACTAAACTACTTGGAAGGCAGAACCTCAGGCAATAAAGACAAAATATATAATCTTGAAAATACAGTTGACCATGGAGAAATGTTAAGAAACCATGAATAAAACTTCTAAGAATTATGGGACAACATGAAAAGACCAAATTTAAGCTTTATCAGAATAGATGAAGGTACAAACCAAAGGAATGCATAATTTTTCAATGAAATAATATCAGAAAATTTCTCAAACCTAAAGAATAAACTGGAAAATACAAGAGGCTTACAGGACCCCAAATGTACAAAATTATACTAGACCCACACCAAAGCATATTATAATGAAAAATGCCTACCATACAGAATAAGGATAAAATTTTAAAGACTGCGAAAGAAAAATATCAGATTATGTATACAGGGAAACCAATTAGGATCTCAGATGATTTGTCAACCCATATCCTCAAAACAGGAGGTCCCGGAATAATATATATCAAACTCTGAAAGAAAATGAATGCCAACCAAGAATTCTATATTCAGCAAAATTAAGCTTCAGATTTGAAGATGAAATAAAAACCTTCCATGATGTACAAAAGTTAAAAGAATTCATAACTAGAAAACCCACATTACAGAATATTCTCAACAAAATATTCCATGAAGAAAATTTTTTAAAAAATAGTGGAAACCAGCAAATGGAGGAAATATACTGAAGTAATACTTGGAGAAAGTAATTCAAATTAAAAACCAGAAATAAACCAGGAATACAAATCATATCTCAGTAATAACCTTGAATGTTAATGGCCTAAACTCACCAATTAAAAGACACAGACTGGCAGATTGGATTAAAAATAAGACCCAACAATATTGTGTCTCCAAGAGACTCACCTCATAGGCAAAGACATCCTCAGACTGAAGGTGAAAGGATGGGAAAAAACATATCATTCATATGGACTATGTAAACAAGCAGGGGTTTCTATCCTTCTATCACCTAAAGTGGACTTCAAGCCAAAGTTAATCAGAAGGGACAAGAAAGGACATTTCATACTGATTAAAGGAATTATACATCAACAAGACATAATAATCATAAATATTTCTTCCCCAAACAATGGAGCATCTATGTACATCAAACAAACCCTTCTCAATTTCAAGACTCAAATACACCACAACACAATAATAGTGGGTGATTTTAACACACATTTCTCACCACTGGTCTGATCTTCCAAACAGAAATTAAACAAAGAAGCTATAGAACTAAATAATACGATCAATAATTTAGACTTAACAGACATATATAGAGTATATCATTCATCAACAAGCAAATACACTTTCTTCCTGGCAGCACATGGATTCTTCTCTAAAATAGATCATACTTTATGCCACAAAGCAACTCTTAGCAAATGCGAAAAAATAAAAGAGAGAGAGACAGAGAGAATACCCTGCATTCTATTGGATCATAATGGAATGAAATTAGAAAACAACAATGAAATAAAAAATAGAAATTACTCTAACACCCAGATACTAAATAATATGCTACTGAATGATAAATTGATAGTAGAAGAAATCAGGGACATGATAAAAAAAATACTTATAGGTAAATGAGAATAGCAATACAACATATCAAAATCTCTGGTACAATATGAAGGCAGTGCTAAGAGGAAAGTTCATTGTACTGAGCTCATTCATTAAAAGAATTAAAAGTCAACAAATAAATGACCTAACGTTACATCTCAAAGCCCTAGAAAAAGAAGAATGAATCAACACCAAAACTAGAAGAGAGGAAATAATTAAATCAGCTGAAATCAATGAAGTTGAAACAAAAGAAACAATTGAAAAAATTGACAAAACAAAAAGTTGGTTCTTTGAAAAAATAAATAAAATTGATAAACCCTTAGCCATGCTAACAAAGAGAAAGAAAACTCAAATTACTAAAATTCCTGGTGAAAAATGAAATATCACAACAGACATGACCGAAATACAGAAGATAATCTGAAACTATTTTGAAAACTTATACTCCAATAAAATAGAAAACCTTGAAGACAGCAACAATAGAGACATATGACCTACCCAAACTGAATCAGGAAGACATACACAATTTAAACAGGTCAGTTTCAAGCTTAAATGTGCTGATACCCTATACTTTGTATTATCAGATTAAATAAAGCAAATGGAGATGTATATTTTTAAGTCCATAATGTAGGCATATTTTAAATATTACCCAGATAAGAGACAATGTCGACCTGAAGGTCCTGGAAGAAGACCAGACCACCATCAACGCCTAGTGAGCAATAATCAAAGAACTGAGTTTCCAGTCCCCATGTCATTCCCACATACCTGCCCATACCCAACCCTCACAAAGTTTCCTTTAAAAGAAAGACTGAGACCCCCAAAGCAGCTCTTGACCCCAAGATTCCACATTGTGTTTTGAGAGTGCACATCTTTCACTTTCTAATAAAGCTCTTCGTCTTTGCTAAAACCTGACACATCCTTAAATTCTTTTCTGGGATGTGTCAAGAGCCTAGAAGTTCTAAGGACAGTTCTCCTCTGTCTCTGGGGAGACCTCCTCAGACCCCCTTACCATGACAAAATAACCCAGTGAAGTACTTGCTTCTACAAAGGAAAATCCCCAAATTAAAACTAAAAAAAATCAAGGAAGAAAAGGCAAGACTTCAGGAAGAAACAAAATTTCCTGGTAAAACACAGGAAAATATCAGAAGGAAAACTCCAGAAGTAGTACAGGGAACATAGGCATCTCAGAAAAATAAAGGACAGTAAAGACAGAAATAAGAGCAGAAAATAAAGCAGAAACAAAGGAATTAAAAGAATTAGAGAAAACAGTGATACACAGAGAACAGATGAAGGAAACACACTTTCCATTGAAAGAATGAAGAATCCCAAGATGATAAAACAGAACATTTAAAGATAACATTTAAGAAACTGTTCCTGAATCTTTAATTTGTGTATTGAAATGACATACCTTGTGTCAGGGAAAATACTATAGGATAGAATATTAAATGCATTGTTCCTGATGTTGTAAAAACTATGTGAGAAAGAATGAGAGACAAAGGGAACAGGTATTGAGAGGTAAATTAAATTCTCAGTTGGCCTTAACTGTAAAAGTGAGAGCTGAATCATTTAATTTTTTTTTTTTTTTTTTTTTTTTTTTTTGTACAGGGGATTGAACGCAGGGGTGCTTTACCACTGAGCTACACTCCCAGCGCTTTTCCTTTTTTATTTTGAGGCAGGGTTTCACTACGTTGCTTAGAGCCTCTAAGTTGTTGAGGTTGGCCTTGAACTTGCAACCCTCCTGCCTTAGCCTCCTGAGTCATGGAGATTACAGGTATACGCCACCATGTCAGTCATATCACTTAAATTTTAAATCGGGGCTACCTCAGTGGTAGAGTGTTTGCCTAACATGCCCAAAGCCCTGGGTTCAATACACAGTACCAAAAAAAAAATTTAATAGCATTTAAATCAACAAGTAATGTAAGTATAAGCATATATAATAGTTCAAAACAAATGCTAAGATATTGAAAAAGTCAAGTGATGGGGATCGAGGGAAGAGGAAGTGAAGGAAGCATGTAAACTTTATCATGTCTCATGTTAAGGACTGAGTAGATATTTTCTAAAAATGAAGGAATAAGGACATTACATGTAATTACAATTATGAATTAGTTTTAGATTTTTTCTAAATATCAGGAGTACTACCATTGCAAAGGAAAGAGGCCATATAGTAAAAAGACTCCTTTACTGAAAACAGTATAGATTAAATTGACAAAACTGAAGCCACACAGATCTGTCAGATCAGTGTATAAATGACTTAATTTCCTTATTAAAATAAAAGGATTTTCAGTTTGGAATACAGAGCAAAACCTACCTCTATGCAGCACACAAAATACGCAACTGAAAAACAAAATAAAATTTACACAGTGAGGTTGGACATGGCAGTTTGTGCTGAAGTACACTGTGCAAACAAAGCAGAAGTTGAAGTCATCATCTTAAACACAAGGTAAGCTAGAATTTAGGCCAAAAAGCATTAAATGAAGTAAGGAATAAATAAGATATGGCATACTTAAATATTTAACAAGGTGCATCTGAATTGAGATACATCAAACTGTATACCCTAAAAATTAAAAACGTGTCTTCTTTCCAAGTACCAAAGGGACTGTCACCATATATTAAGTCCACAAAGAAATCCTCAACAAAGTCTAAATAGTAGGAATGGGACAGAGAACATTTTCTATTCAAAGGCAATAAAATTAGAAATTAAAAACAATGGGATTTCCAGAGAAGAATTCTCTCAAACCATCAAAGAACAGAATTATTTTTTCTTTTTTGTCCCCAATTTTTTTATTGGTGCATTATAGTTATGCATAATGGTGGGATTTGTTGTTATAGATTCGTACATGAGCACAATATAACAATATGATTAGGCCAATGTCACTCCCCAGCACTTCCCCCTTCCTCTCCCGGTTACTTTCCACTACTCTACTCGTCTCCCTTTGATTTTCATGAGGCCCCTCCAACCATTTCTTTTCCTTTTTCCTCTCTATATTCTGCATATGAGAGAAAACATACACCCCTTAACCTTCTGAGTTTGACTTATTTTGCTTAACATGATGGTCTCTATTTCGATTCATTTTCCTGCAAATGATGTACTTTCATTTTTCTTTATGGCTGAATAAAACTCCATTGTGTATATGTAGCACATTTTCTTTATCCATTCATCTGTTGATGGACATCTAGGCTGGTCCCATAGTTTGGCTATTGTGAATTGTGCTGCTATAAACATGGATATGCATGTATCACTGCGGTGTGCTGACTTTAATTCTTTAGGATAAATACTGAGGAGTGGTGTAACTGGGTCAAATGGTAGTTCATGCCTATTCTTTTGAGGAACCTCCATACTGATTTCCATAGTGGTTGTACTAATTCACTTCCCACCAACAGTATAAAAGTAAAGATCGTAATTCTGATGCAAACTATATTAGAACATGGAAAAAAAGGAAGCAAATGTCCAAATTCTTCTTATGAAATTAGTATTACAATGATCACTAAGTCTATCGAAGCTTATATTAAACCAACTATAGATCAATCTGACATATAATTATCAATTTTAAATTCAACAGCCTAATTAAAACTAAAGCATTATAACCAAGTAGGGTTTATTCCTTGAATGCCCAGGTGACTCCACCCACATTAAGAAAACAATATGATTTATCATAGTAATAACTCTCAAGAGAAAATAATATCATCATGTTCGTAGATTCTGAAATGGCATTTGACAAAAATCAATAAACTAGTCTTTATGCAAAACAGTAATGCAGAGTGGATACTTCTCAACATGACTTATCTATTTCATTTCTGAAGCAAAGTTAAATAGGACACCATAGAAGGCAGTCTTACTAAGGTTGAGAAAAGGTAAATACACTATCACCACTATTATTCAATAGCATCCTGGAGCTACTAACCTAGACAGGAGAGAGTGATCACCACGGAGAAGTCCAAATTTGAGAGTCTTTATTAAGCTGACTGTCTCACACAAAGCCCCAAAAATGGCCATTGGGAGAACAGCTCTGACCGTAGAGTTGCAGGGGTTTTTATACCATAAGTCAGTACATCGATCATAAGTGTCTATTGCTATGATTTAAAATTACAAACTAATATCACGGGATTCGAAAGCATTAGCAGAGGAGGTAGTGGGTCAAAATGACCTTACTTAGGTACAAACTAAAGTATGGTTACTAACATCTAGATAATCACTGTTGACACCACCATGGTACATTGTTTAGGAAACTAGGAATCAAAAAGAGAACAATTTTTCATTATAGAAGAATTGCCATTTTGTCATTTTGTATTGCCAAACAAGTCATGCTAAGCAACTGTTGACGGGTACAGAGGCAGGGTGTTCCCTGGGAGAAGCATTTCCAATGTAACACGGGGTCTCAGAGCAAAATGGAGTCTGTGTAGTCATTGCCCATATAGCCTGGCCTGTAACATTTCCACGGAGTCAAATATGTCAACCTGTTACAACAGGGTCTCCCTGAGTTGCTTAAGGCCTTGCTAGGTGGCTGAAGTTGGTTTTGAACTCACCATCCTCCTGCCTTCGCCTCCTGAGCCACTGGGACTACAGGTGTGCGCCACTGCCATCGGCTCAGGCCACCATAACTTCTTACCTAGATGACCACAAAGTCCTCCACCTAGCCTACCTCCCTCTCCTCTTGCCCTTTCTCCTTCTAGCAGCCAGAGGGATCCAAGAAGGCAGACACTTTATCTGTCTTGCTCAGTTTATAGCCACATCTCCTACAATAGTACCCGGCACATTAAAACTTAATAAATATAAAATTTATTGAATAAATGGATGGATGGGTGAATGGACAAATTGGAGTCCTTTACAAGCTCAGCTTCTCTGCTTCAAAACTGTGGTTAATAAGGTCCCCTGGGAATCTGGTCAACAGGCTGAAACAGCTGAGGAGTCTTTTGCATCCAGGATGGAAATAACTCTCAATGTCATCTAATATGTTGTAAACTATTTGAAATCCAATATAAACAGATCATTCATCTTTTTTTATTACCCATTTTTGCCTACAATTGTTCAATCATATCATGACTTTAAACATCTTTAGAGACAAAGTAGGGGTCTTATTTTTTCACCATGGGCCACTAATCACGAAACTATTAAATTACACACCTGGAGTTGAATTAATAGCATGCGATGATGAGGGAGGCAGGAGTGCTGTGGGGAAGGAACCTGAGTGACAGTCAGGCAGACCTGGTTTGACCCACGCTCACGCCAGGGTTTTTTGTTTTTGTGTTTTTGGTTTTTTTTTTAAACTGGGGGTTGCACCCGGAGGCATTTTACCACTAAGCTACATTCCCAACCATTTTATTTTATTTTATTTTATTTTATTTTATTTTATTTTATTTTATTTTATTTTATTTTTGAGATAGGTTCTCACTAAGTTGCTTAGGGCCTCACTAAGTTACTGAGGCTGGCCTCACACTTGAGATTCTCCCTCCTCAGCCTCCATGTCACAACACCCACAGCCCTTAAGTGTGCTCAAGCGCACAGCTACCAAAGTTTTGAACCTACTGTGAAGCCCATGTCTGCCACTTAGTGGTCGAATAAACTTGGGCAAATCACTGGGCCTCTAAACCTCAGCTTCCTTGTGTTTAAAATGTGGAACTAGGGCTGCGGGGTGTAGCTCAATGGTAGAGCACATACTTAGCATGCACAAGACCTGGAGGAAATAATATAATCTGAATAATATAATCTGCCTCGTAGAGTTGCTGTGGGCATAGGTGAGATCCTGCACACAAATCACTAGCAAAATATCGGGTCTTTAGGTGAAAAATTTGCAGTAAATATTGACTATTATTACAATCACAGGCATAAGCACTTGTGAGGGTTAAATACCATCCCATGCAAAGTCTAGAATGTGTGAATAATAAATATTCTTAGCATTCACCCCTTTTGGAATCCTACCCCACCACCCACAGGGAGAGGGAAAACCGAGGATATGGGCTGCATAGATATCCAATGTGAGAAAAGAGGAATTTGACACCAGTAGACACTAATTAGGGAAAAACATAAAGGAAGAGATATGAGATTTTTAAAACACAAGAAGAAAACCCACGGGAAGCCTAGAGACCTTTAAAAGGTTCACTTATTGGAAACCAGGGAAAAGTGTACCAAAGACCAAAGTGGCCAGGCACTCGACACCAGCCAAGTCAGAGAGAGTGCTAGGACGAAAAGAAGGCCTTTGAAACACTGGACTGGAGACTGAGCGTCCAGGATGGGACAGGCCACAGTGCAGCAGCTGAACAACATCGGACCGCGAGCACTGAGGTAGCCGCGACGTAGGCCGGGGGTAAGGTCCAGTGAGACGCCGAAGAGCACTTGGCAAACTCTCCAGTAAGAACTCGCCACCTGGAGAGGAGGAAGTGACCGACGCGTGACCTGCTCACGCAAGTTGGAAGAGCACAGAGAGCAACGTGGACAACAGAGCTGAGCAGTGGACACCGCGGACCGCGTAGGCAGGACAGAGCTTGGGCAGAGCTTGGACAGGTCAGCTGGGCATGAAGGGGACACCTGGTCTGGTTTTTTATTTTTTTAATGTTTTCTTTTGCAGTGCTGAGGATTGAAGGTTTTTTCCCCTCTTTTTATCCTAATACACATAAACACAGATTTACATAAATCTCAGGGCTTCAGCTTTTTGTTCAATAGCCTAACAAGCGTCACAGTAAGTCCTCAGGAGAGATGTCAGAAATATCCCAAAAGATAGGGCTGCACGATGTTTTCAAGCTGCTAAATCTCAGTCCAGGTAAACTCAACAAATGTGTCTTTGTTAGGAGGTCAAGTTGCTGGGGCTACACTTTAATTTGAAGGAGACTGGGGCTCTTGTGCTATCTCAGAGAACATCCTGGAGCGCCTTTTCCATGATAGAAGATGACTAGCAATGTTCTTGCTTTTGTCATCGATGCTGTAATTTTGTTTGCAGCTAAAGAGACTCTGAAATGACTCATCCCCCAGAATCCACTCTATCCAACTCTCAAACTTTTTTACTTCTAGTCAAGTCACGTAAAATTAAAAATATTTCCTTTTGCTGGGTGCGATGACGCACACCTGTAATCCCAGTGGCTCCAGAGGCTGAGGCAGAAGGATCCGAGTTCAAAGCCAGTCTCAGCAAAAGTGAGGCACTAAGCAACTCAGTGAGACCCTGTCTCTAAATAAAATACAAAATAGGGCTGGGGATGTGGCTCAGTGGTTGAGTGCCCCTGAGTTCAGTCCCCACTAACCCCACCAAAAAAATTCCCTTTGCTTACTGTGTTTTTTTTTTTTTTAAGAATGATGACTAGTTCATATTTTTTATTCTTTATCAATCTTGTTTCAGTTATTGTCTCTTTTCTTTATTATTACATTAACTGACAGAATCATATGTCTTTTACCATGTATAATATGATGTTTTGAAGTGTAAATATATTATGGAATGATTAAAAGTACATTACTAACAAAAGAAGAATATCTTAATAAAAGACTTTGGATCACTTTATGTTCCTGATGAGGGATGGCTGTGTGTTTGTGTAGGTTTGTGAATATTTTTTTTTAATAAGGGTGTTCTGTCTTGAACAGAACACTGCTTCGTAAAAGGCAACATAGTTGCTGGTTATCTTCAAGGTCAACAATGAAATTGTTCATTCATTCATTCACACCTTGACCTTTGCCACCAGTTCTCACCTTTTCTCACCAAAGAAAAAGGGTAGTTTAATTCTTTACCTGAAATTTTTATTGAGGGCCTTCTCCACCTGACACAGTTCACAGGTATGTGCTAGCACAAGCTTTCAACTTTCTCTAAGGTCAGTATTCAAACCAGGACTTGACAGGAGTGTTATTCTGTGTTATTCTCACCACTGAGCAAGCTGAGAACCCTGGAGCTCGCTAAGATAAAGACTCATGCCCTCTGAGGATAGGTGATCTCCATAATCATGGTGACTACTGGTGTGGCCATGGCAATGGCTTTGGTGTGAGCTGTCTCCTGAGATTCACCCACATGCGTACATGAGCACATGCTTATGCTAACTGAATGCATGCTCATTACCACTTAGGTACCCTCTTATAAAAGGTAAGACAGAAGCCTAACAAGAGAGTTAGCAGTAAGGGACTCTGAGCAATTTAAAAAGTATAAGATATACACTTATTTTAAACCTGGGTTTTATTATTGTGGTGATGCAAATGAGCCTAAACTTTTTAAGTCTTGTGTTTTAAAGTTGATCATTGAACAGTCATTATTGCAGTGATATTTACAAATCAATTATGCAAATTTTGAGTGACTCAGAAATTCTTATGGCTAAAAAAAATGATGCATGGACTAGAAATAATACAATAAAAAGCAAATAAAAAGGGCCTGAAGCGATCTTCCAAAGACTGTTTAAGAATCACTTAAAGACAGTGAAGTGGCTGCACAACTGTGATCCCAGCTACTCCAAGAAGCTGAGGCAGGAGGATCACAAGTTCAAGGCCAGCCTCAGTAACTCAGTGAGACTCTGTCTCAAAATTAGAAATAAAAAGGGCTGGGGATGTGGCTCAGTGGAAAAGTGCCCCTGGGTTCAATCCCCAGTGCTGGGGAGGGGGAGAGAGAGAAGAGAGAGGAAAAGAAAAAGAAATCACTGAATAGGATAAAATTTGTTTGAGTCCTCTGCTGTGGATCTGACTGAATGTGCTTAGACACAGCAACCCTGAAACGATACACTTTTACATGTTCAAAAGACACTTGAACTCTGAGAGGCTGAAGTCTACCCCATTTTTGCCTTCTGATTAGATGAAAGCAATTAATGAATTGATATTTTATTGTGCCCAGTTTGCTTCATTTTAAATGATGTATGGGTGAAAAGGTGTTGATTTGCAAACTGCTTTTGGTGGAGTTAAAGAAATTTCCAATCAGACAGAATTACAGAATCCAACTAGTAGAAGGAAGCGATTTGGCAGTGCTGTCGTGGTTATCCATTATGGAGATTCATTATGAAACCTCAAGACCACACCAAGCCTGCTGTAATCAGTATTTACTCCAGTTTGTTCTGAATGTCCCTCATTGTCTTGTGGACATCAAAGTTTTACACTTTGATTTTCAATCATCTATTCTTGCTCCCAGTTGAAAATTTAAAAATTAAAATTTAAAATCATCCCACTTAAAAATAGAATGACATTAAGATTTCTCCCTTCCTCTCCCATTCTCCCCTTCTTTTCTTTTCTCTCTACTCCCCATCTATACTCCTCTCTCTCTCTCTCTCTCTCTCTCGCTCTCTCTCGCTCTCTCTCTCTCTCTCTCTCTCTCTCACACACACACACACACACACAATTTTCATACCTTCATATCACCCAGAAACACACAAGGGATGTTTTTCCCTGAAGGTTAATTAGGAGGAAACTTTCCCCATTGGGCTTGGGTAACACCAAAACTGAACTAGATTAGAAAACCACATCATAGTCCACAGCTCTGTTTTCTTTTCATAACCAGTTACCCCTCTGCTGCCCCCGCAGACCCCACGCCATTCAGTCAGCAAAGGAAAATTCTCATCATCCTGTTGAGAAATCTCAACATCCTGTTGAGAACCAAAGAGTCAAAATTTGCAAGATATGGGAATATGAGGTTGGAGTTCCTTTATTATGTAGAAGAAAATGAAGTTCTCTAAGAAAGTTGTAAGACAACCAGGGAGGCAAGACTGTGGGGACAGGGAATAGAAAGTCAAAGCGAGGGAGGAAAGCTGGGGGCGTAAGGCCCCCTGGAAGCCTGAAGAACAAGCCTATGTTCTCCTCCAACTAGTAGAAAGAAGCGAATTAACCTAAAGGAAGAACAACTCCTAGATCTCTAGGCCTAGACTCCCAGACCCCCAGTTTTTTGGGAGGAGCAGCTTGGACATCCAGCTAACTCAGCACATTATTCTGACTGGCAGGAGGGAGAAGCCAGTTTTCAGCAGGCTGCACCTGCTCCCTGAGCCACCGGCTTTTCCCTCGGGCATCACAGGGTCCTCGGATAACTTCCCAACCTGAGTTCCCATGGCCAGGTCCCTGCAGTAATTGCCCACAGGGGCCCTGCCTCACTGTTTACAAGTTCATTGCTACAGGAAGAGAAAAGGATCGGGTACAAATCCCTGAAGCCCTCACCACCCCCAGATGTAGCCCCCTCCCAACAACCCTGCTTTGTTTGAAATGCAATTGTCTCCTTAAGACCATGGCCAAAACACATTGCTGCTGTTTTCCAAGCACTTTAGCAAATATTTTTCTGACCTTTGCAACAATTATGTAAGACAAGTGTTTGGATTTCTGGGCTACAGTTAAGGGACTAAGGTCCAGAGGGTGAGGTCAGGTAGGAAACCCAGGCCTTTGACTCCAAATCCAGTGCTCTTCTCATATACTGTCATTCTTGAGAAATTGCTAACACTGGACTTTTTTGTATGGTAATACAGGGCAATTGAGCACAGGAGCTCACTCATGCTAGGCAAGTACTTTACCACTGAGCCACCTCCCCAGCCCTTTTTATTTTTTCTCTTGAGACAAGGTCTTGCTAAGTTACCCAGGCTGACTTCTAACTTGCTGATGCTCCTGCCTTAGCCTCCCAAGTGGCTGGGATTATAGGTGGGCACCACCACACCTAGCCTCAAACACTGGACTTTTCCAGGCATAAATTAAATGGCTGGATTTATGGCTGACATTATTTCTCTTTCTTCCTCTCCTCCTGCTTTATGCCTCAAAAGCACTCTCTGAAATGTAGCAGAAAAGATATTGCAATAGATTCCAGTGGGTAGAACATGGGTGGCAAATTCAGGGAACTTTTTCCAAGCAAGGCTCTTGCAATCTCATAATATTTGACCCCATCCCCAGCCTTTGGCATATTGAAAAGAACTGGAGTGTACTGTTTACCCACTGAATCACAACAGAGTCCTTTGTTGTCATTTTTTTACCATTGCTTCCAGAATTACACAACAACCCTGTGAAGAGAATGCAAATGGGTACAAATGGATTTTCTTTGCTTCTATTTCATTGCCACTCTGTTTTGTTAACTGAAAATGCCCTGAATGAAAACATAATGGAGGCCTGGCCTCAGAAATGCTTGGTTCTTGTGCAGGGTTTGCAGAGTTCTTCCCACACTAATTAAAATCGGCCTCGTACCTGATTAAAGGTATATGGGAAGTCTCAGATCTTTTTCAATGACATCCAAGTTTAATGTCTAAGGGAAGTTTTGGGGTTGAATAAATACAATGAAAAATACCTTGGGCAATTCTGTAACAGAATTAAGACCTTTAAGAGGAGATTAGGTCTCTTCCACCCTTGTGAATGGATTATGGCCGTTACTACAGGAATGGGTCAGTTATTGCAAAAATAATCTCCTGGTAAAAGAGTAAATTCAACACAAGTTTTTCTCTCTGTCCTGTGTGTGCTCACTTGCCATTCTGTTATGTTATAGCAGCACAAAACAGACTAATACATCTGATGACTCCACTTAACTTTATTAGAGCTGTACAACTGGCACAAGGGCATACTAAATTAAACTAAAAGCAATCATTGTGAAATTAGAAATCCAACTTCCTGCTGTCAGTCCCCAACCACATGATGCTTCTTGCCCAGAGACTTTGCTTAATATGCAAAGAAGAAATAAATGCAAAACTTTAGTGGACCTCATAAAAGAGGAATTTGTTGGTAAAATGCCAAAGAACCTTATTACACAGGACTAGATGCTAAAATGGCACTGGTCTAAGTTTCGGATCAGCCACAAGACAGAGTTAGCGAAAACTGCAATGAACTTGCTCAGCAGTGTGTTAAAAATCAGTTTTGCAGGTATGTAAAGCAGTGCTTAAAGGGAATTTCATAGCTATAAACACATTTAAAAAGAATTTTTAAAACATGTACAAGTCTATCTGATGTACATAAATTATTAAATCAATAGGTGAAAAATTTCCTATGTAGAAAACTTACAAATAATGATGTAGCTATTCCACACTGAAGGAGGTAGAGCTTACCTCCCCATTTCTTAAGTAAGGGCTGCACATTATGACTTCCTTCCAAAGAGTAGGGAATGGGAAGTGGGTTTTAAAAAGAGTGACATTACAGTGGAGAACCCTAACAAACGCTACCTTAGTTAGTGATCAAGGACAATACTGAGAGTCATAAATCATGTTGACGGTAAGTACTCTTAATGGGATGATGTGATAAAAGTGACATTTCCATAAATTTCCTCTTAAAACCAACAGCTTGAATGTAATTATGAGAAAAACATCAGGAAAGTTTCAGTAGGGGGTCTTCCCACAACCTACCTGGTAATTATTCCTCAAACTATTGGAATCATCAAAAACAAAGTCTGAGATATTGTCATAGCCAAGAGACAGGACAAATAACTACAATGCTGTATCTAGTTAGGATCCTGGTACATAAGAAAGACATTAGGCAAAATAAGACAATATTAGTAAACTGTGTGCTTTTTTATTAATTTTTTATTTGTTCTAATTAGTTGTACATGATAGTAGAATGCATTTATACATTTTGATAAATCATACATAAATGGAATGAAATTTCTGACTTTTCTGATGGTAGGGTCACATTGGTTATGCAGTCACATATATACATGAGGTAAATTGTGCTTTAGTCAATAATAATGAATTGATATCAGGTCAATAAAATGTACCATACTAATGTAAGCTGTTCAATAACAGTGAAAATTAAGTGGAAGCTATTTGGAAACCCTCTGTACTATTTAATTTTTCTGTAAATCTTAATCTGTTCTAAAACATGAAGTCTATTAATTTAAAAAAAAGTATGTGGTAACTTAGGCAAATCTAAGAGTTCTAAAACTAAAATTTACTTAAAAAAAAAAAACTTAAGTCAATAATCTAATCTCCCACATAAGACAATAAGGAAAAAGGAGGCGAATTAACCACAAAACAAGCAAAAGGAAGGTTATAACAGAAATTAGAGTAAAAATAAATGAAATAGAGAATGGAAAAGCAATAGAGAATATCAAAGAACCCAAAAGTTTGTTCTTTGAAAAGGTCAGTAAAGTTGCAAACTCTTGACTTGATAAGCAGAGAAAAAAAGAAAGAAGACTCAGTTACTAAAATCAGGAATAAAGAGAGGACATTACTATCAATCTTCCAAAAAATTTTAAAAATTATAAGGGAACACTATAAACAATTGTATGCCAACAAACTATATAACACAATTGAAACTCTGAAACTCCTAAAAAGACACAAACAACCAAAACTGACTCAAGAAGAAATAGAAAATCTGAATAGAACTGTAATGAGTAAGGAGATTGAATGAGTAATTTAAGAAAATACCCAAAAAGAAAAGCACAGGCTCAATGTCTCCACTGATGAATTCTCCCAAACATTTAAAAAAAAATAATATAAATGCATTTTAAAGTCTTCCAAAATATAAAAAAGAGGGAACTAATTCCCAACCCATGCCATAATCAGTACTATGCCAGTACTATTCAGATATCAAAACCAAACATAACACAAGAAAACTGCAGATCATTCAAGTAAAAATTAAAATACAATTCCACTGGTAACAACATCAAAAGATAAAATAGGGATAAATTTCACAGAAGATGTGCAAAACATATACTCTAAAAAATATTAATATTGTGGAAATTAAAAGAAAACCTAGATAAATGGAAAGACACTCCATTTTCAGGGACAAGAAGATTCAATATTATTAATATGAAAATACTCCCCAAATTTATTTACAGATTAAGTGTGATCCCTATCAAAATCCAGACACCATCAGGAAAGAAAAATGATAACATGCAGAAATGGGAGAAGAATTTTGGAAATCATGTGTCCAATATGGGGTTGTATTCAAAATATACCAAGAACTCTGACAAATCAATAATAACTCAACTTTAAAACAGGCCAAAGATCTGAATAGAAACATCTCCAAGGAAGATATACAAATTTTCAATAAGCACATGAAATAATATTTGACATCATTAGCTATCAGGGAAATGTTTATCAAACCAAAATGAGAAAATATGTCATAGTTATTAGGATAATTGTAATCAAAATATACTTAAAATTATTGGGGAATATGCAAAGAAATTAGAACCATCAATATAGTATTGGTTTGAATGTTAAATAGTGCATCCCTATGGAAAATAGTTGGTAGTCCTTCAAAAACTTAAACATAGAATTATCATATGACCAGCAATTCCACTCCTAAGTATATACCCAAGAAAATAAAATATACACATTTATACACAGATGTTAGTAGCACTATTATTTATAATAGTCAAAAGATAAAGCAATTCAAATAAATGTCTACCAACTGATAAATGGATAAAGTGTAGTTTTCCATAAAATAAAATGATCAGTCAACCATAAAAAGAAATTAAACATTGCTACAATAAAGCTATAATAAAGTTATGGATAAATTTTAAAACTATTATGGCAAGTGAAAGAAACCAAAAGACCACATATGATGAAATCAATAGATGATTCCATTAATATGAAATGTCCAGAGTAGATAAATCCGTAGAGACAGAAAATAATTTAGTGATTTCCAGGAGATGGGGATAAGGGGAATCGGGAATGGCTGCTAATGGGTATGAAATTTCTTTACGGGATAACAAAGACATTCTGAAATTAGGTATGGGAATGGTCACACAACTTGGTGAATATTCTAAAAATTATGAATTGTATAATTCATAGGGTGAGTGTGTTGATATGTGAATTATACCTTAATAATAAGCAAATGATGCTGGAACATTCGGATATCCACATGCAAAGGAATGAAATTGAACCACTTCCTTACACCATATATAAAAATTAGCCCAAATGAAGTAAACACCTAAATGGAAGCACTAAAACCACAAAATTCCTAGAAGAAATAATAGAAGTAAATCTGTGTTGACTTAATTTAGGCAACATTTTCTTAGACACAATACCAAAAAGTGCAAGTGACAAAAGAAAAAGAATAGATTAATTGGATACCCTTCGAATTCAAAACTTTTGTGACTCAAAGGAAACAATCAAGAAAATAAAAAGCCAAAAGCTGGGAGAAATGTTTTGCAAATACCTGATAAGGACTTTTATCTAGAATATAGAAAGGATTCTTAAAGCACAATTGTAAATACAGAAATAACCTCATAAAATATGATCAAAGAACATGAATAGGCATATTCATTTCTCCATAAAATGAAATGGGAATTGGCAATAAAATGAAATGAGGTGCTGATTCATGCCACAACGTGGATGAAGCTTGAAACCATTATGCCAAGTATAAGAAGCAAGTCATCAAAGACCTCATTGCAAGGTTCCATTCCTAGGAAGTGTCCTAAATAGGGAAATCCAGAGAGAAGGAAGGCAGATGAGCACTTGTCTAGCGACAAGGAGTGTGAGTGACAACTAATGTGTATGGGATTTCTTTGGGAGTTGACAAAATGTGCTACAACTGATTGAGGTGATGGTTGCACAACCCTAAGACGACACCAAAAACCACTGAATTGTACAGTTTAAATGTGTGGGTTGTGTCCTGTGCAAATTATATCTCAATGAAGCTTTTTTTTTAAGTTTTGCAATCTTTGCTGACCCACCACTTTGCAGTCTCTAAGAATTTGGAGAGGGTTGGAGATGTAGCCCAGAGGCTGAGCCCTGGCTTACCATGCTCAAAGCTCTGGGTTTGATCCTCAGAATCAGAAAAGAAAAAAAGAAGAGAGACCGGAAGTTTGTTGGAGGCTGAAGAGAAGATGAGAGGGGAGAATTTCTCCCATGGGCCGGGGGCTGCCTCTCCTTCACGTCAGGATTAGTGAGAGGGGCTCCAAGGAGGCCACTTCAGAAGCTTGACATGAATCCCTGGGGAATAGGGTGACATATGCCTGAAAAATCTAAAAGGCAAGAGACCGACAGCAGTAATGGAGGCTGTGTGAGCTGGGACGTGACTGCACTCCACTGGAGAGTCACTCAGGAGAGGCTAGAACTGTAAAGGAACTGTGCAGAGGGTGGAAGTGTCCTATGGGACAGCCAAAGGCTGCAGGACAGAGGGCGCACACACCTTCTGCAAGGGAACCACCCAGGTGAAAGTCAACCTTAAACACCTGCCTAGCCCACCATCCCCCTGTGCCAGCCAGGACTGGGGTGAGGGCAAGAGAATGAGGCCCTTGGTTGGGGTAAGACACAAAAAACTCAATAATCAAGATAAATAACATTGATAATGATATTTTTAAAATTAAAGGTAAAACATCCATGATGTACAAAGTATCAACCTTTTAAAGAAAGCAATGGTGTTATGCCAAGCCATATTGGCGCCTGAGGCAGAAGGAAGACTTGTGTCCTCTACATACATTTTTAATGTATATTTCAGTGGTTAATTTTGTTCCAGAACATTAACACGGTTGAAAAATATGGAAAAATTGAAAGGCATATTGAAACCACTTTAAATTTAAATATTTTATTTATACCCCAAACGGATTTATTATCATTTTAATTGCCTGACTTTAATGGAACACAAACTCATCAATAATATTTTCACAACCAATTTCTTTGTCTGTCTCATTTTCAACTGAGAACTGCTGGGTCTGACCATTTCTCTTGACTAAGTGACAATCTGAAGTAATTTTTTTAAATTAATTTAAACTTATCCAAAAAAAAAAATTTTAAATTATCCTATATAAAACTTTGACATTTTGTGTATTGTGGGATTTGCCTTAATTTTACTTCTTTAAACTTTTGCATTAAACTGTTCTTTATTTTGATTACCAATTGTGGGAGCTCATTAAATTTTATGTCCTAATCTCAGCCCTGTTATCAGCTCTTAGATAAGACCTCTCCTGACATCTTACTTCTCCCTCCTCCCTGTTTCATCCTGAAATGATCAGAAATTGTGGTTAGCAAACTGAGGAAGGAGAGGAGAGAGCATTTGTTTAAGGGCTAAACTGGGAAACCTTGAAGACTCCAACCAGTCCCTGTATTGTATTAGTCAGGGTTCTCAAAGAAATAGAATCAATAGAAGATGTAGGGGAAAAAAAATGGGATCTCTCAGTCTCTATAATTGTGCAAGTCAGTCCCCCACAACCTTATGAAAATTGTCTTGTATGATTATAGAGGCTGAGGAGTCCTACGATCTTCAGTCACAAACTGGAGGCTCAATAAACATGATGGTGAAGTTCCAGTCCAAACCAAAAGGCCTGAGAACCAGCAGAGCCCATATCCAAAGATCCAAGAACCAGGAGCACCAGTGTCCATGGGCAAGAGAAGAGACATGTCCCAAACCAACAGGAGAGAGCAACTGTGCCCTTCCTCCACTTTTATGTCCAACATGGGCTCTCAACAGATTGGTGGATGCTCCCTGACATTGGTGAGGGTGATCTTCTTCATTCAATCTTCTGATCCCACTGCTAGCCTCTTACAGAAATAACCTCGCCAACACACTGAGAAATAATGTTTTACAGCTCTCTGGGCATCCCTTGGCCCAGCCAAGTTAACATCCTAGGCCTACTTTTCTTGGACCAGGCATGAGCTAAGGGAGGAGAGAAATTCTCCTTCTAAATATAGTTGGAGTTTCGGCTGTTATGTGAAACTTTGCATTCAAATTACTGATATGTGATTAATTTTGTAACTTGATATGAACAGAAAATTTTTCCTTATCTGAGAAATCTGGGACTTGCCCTGGATCTCATTAATGAGTCAGGAAAAGTAGCTGCCTAGAGAAAATTTGAGTCAGGGCCTGGGGTGAGGCCACCAGTATGTTTACATTTGGCCACATCTTAGAAGGCAATTCATTTTCTTCATTTCACTGGTTCACCACTCCATTAAGCAGTCCTCTAAGGACATGATTTCAGTGACTGTTGTGGTTGGGATATGGTTTTAAAGTGTCCCCCAAAGGTTCAAGTGTAAGTAGTATCCAGATGTGGTGGGACCTTTAACAGGTTGGGCCTAATAGGAGATCCATAGATAATTGGGGAATGAAGTCTCAGAGGGGATTGTGAGACCCCAGTCTCTCTGGCTTCTTGCTTGACAATGTGATCTCTTGCTGTCACATACTCCTGCCATCTGCTATGAGGTCTCCAAAGCTAAACCTGTGCCATGCCCTTGAATCTCCAGAACTGTCAGTAACATAAACCTCTTTTTCTTTATCAAGTTAGCCTACCTCAGATGTTTCCTTATAGTAATAAAAACTGAATGAATGCTAGAACTCTCTAGAGCTTCATATTTTCATGCTAAGATCCTGAATGCAGGTAGATCAGATTCATTACCTGAGAGATGTGGATCTTTTTCAGTCCTATTTCCACCATTGCAAGAAACAAGTACTTTTCTTTTCCCTCTAAAAGGAGTGATCTATAATGCCATATCTGTCCATACTGAAGTTTGTTTGAGCTATTCATTCTTTTTCTAACCTTTTTGTCAAAAACTTAGAGCAAGGCCTTTCCTACACTGACACTATCCCTTTAATAGAATGAATTTTAAAATCAAGAAATCCCTGAAACTACTTTCTTTCCCCTTCCCCAACTACAGTGTTTCCTTTTCAATTGCATTCAACATTATCTTGGTTTAAATATCTTCCCTTTCAACTAGATTCCCCAGTAATTTCCTAAGGGAATTCTGAGTCTTCTGTGTTCATATCTCTATTAGCTTTTAAGTCTCCCTTCACCAGGAACACTTCTGCTGCAATAACTCAATTATTTCAAGGGAGATTGGAAAAGAAAAAGCTACCAGAAAAGACAATTATGTTCGTTTGAAGTGGAGTTAGTGCAACTGGCTTCAAACTTTTGTGAGAAAGGAGACTTTACTCTAGGGAGAGCAAGACAAGGAAAATGAACTGGGGGCTCTGAATGTGTAAAGTTCACCCACCTTCCACGCCATGAGTATTGCAGCAGAGGACAGCAAATTGGCAATTATTATTCTCCGGAAGCCAGTTTGACCAGGGGTTCTGCACATCCCTGCTAACAGGGTCTCCAGAGGCCACGTCAGTGCAGCGGGCTGGCGGGCCTAAGAGAACTCTGTGTTAAAAACACAGGAAGTAGCCTTTCTCTTCACAAAGGAATTCACACTTTCATTTCTGGAAACCTGTAGTCCCTCGTCTGATGTCCTCCTACTTTTGAGGGACTTATGCCACTTCCTCTGAATGCTACTCTAAGAAACAGGGTGACTGTGATGAGCAACTATCACTTGATGACAGATAAAACAAAAACAGAGAAGGGGGAATGTGAAGCACTGGTGAGTATAAGCCCCATCCAGTGGGGACAGCCCCCACCCAGCCCCAGCACTGTCACCATATGGGAACCCTGGCTTATGTAGCCAGGTATTGCTGTTGAGGAGATCCAGGTACTTGTGAGCTTCCATCCTGCTCCTAAATGTTTGTTCTTTTTCTATTTTCGGGGGAAAGGGTTTGCTGGGGATCAAATTCAGGGCCTCACTCATGCTAGGTAAGTGCTCTACCACAGAGCTACAATCCCAGCCCTTTTTATTTTTTTATTTTGAGGCAGGGTCTTGATTAAATTGCTGAGACTGACCCCAACCTTGCAAACCTCCTGCCTCAGCCGCCCAAGTGTCTGGAATTACAAGTGCTCACTATCTTGCCCAGCATTTCATCTTTTATATATACACTATATATAACTTTATTTTATTTATTTATTTTTATGCGGTGCTGAGGATCGAACCCAGTACCTCACACATGCTAGGCAAGCGCTCTACCACTGAGCCACAGCCTCAGCCTGCTCTTTGTCATTTTTCACACTGCATAGGCCCAGACTGAGAAACTAGGTTAACTCCATCTACAGACTGAATTTGACCAGAGTAGCACAAGTTTGCAGCAGCTGCTATACATTCTCAGATTTTTTTCAAGTTTACTGAATATAAACAAAACAGTTAAAGGATCATTTGTTTCATTCTCTTTTAGTTTATATAATCATAACACTAGCATAAAGGAAGGGGTCAGGGGGAGGGAAAAAGGGAGGAAAGGAAAAGCACTGGGGATTGAGAATGAGCAAGCTGTTACATGCATTTGTATGTCAAAATGAACCCCACCCTTATGTACAACCAGAATGGACTAATAAAAATAAAATGTACTAATAAAAACAAAAAATACATAACATATGTATATATACATATATACACATGTATTGTGTGTGTGTGTGTGTACACATATCTATATAAAATTCAGGTTACCCCAGTACTATTTGGGAGACTCACCAATGCCCAGCTGTCCCAGGAATATGCTCATGAGAAAAGAAGCTCAATTGCAAATCAACCTATAATTCAAGGTGAATTTTGACTTGGGACTCACACTGAAAGCATTGTTTCGTTTCTCTGTTCACAGCTTCTTAGTGTAACATACTGCTGTAGGTCACTCCTGCTGGAAGCCATTTAGGCTTCCTGTTGGATCTGAGCTGCTGCTTCTCTGATGGGTGATACCTAATCTCTTTGAGGTATGAGAACTTCAAAGGTAAAATGACTGTTTTTAAAAAAAAATTTTTTTGTAGTTGTAGATGAACAGAATGTCTTTATTTTATGTGTTCATTTTTATGTGGTGCTGAGGATCAAACCCAGTACCTCGCACATGCCAGGCAGGCACTCTGCCACTGAGCTACAGCCCCAGCCTCTAAAATGTCTCTTTATAATGTCAAATTTGGGCACGATTTTATTTAAGACCATCCAAATATACCCTCCAAACTTCATATTCACATGAGGTGTTAAAATACACCAGAAATCTAACTGGACAATGGTGATACACACCTGTAATCCCAGTGGCTCAGGAGGCTGAGGCAGGAGGATCACAAGTTCAAAGCCAATCTCAGCAACTTAACAAAACCCTAAGCAACCTAGTGAGACCCTGTCTCAAAAATAAAAAATAAAAAAGACTGGGGATGTGGTCCGGTGGTTAAGCACACCTGGGTTCAATTCCCAGTACTAAAAAATATATATATAAAAGAATAGATTTTGGAAACATTGGGACAATCTACATATATTTGGTACTTACAGTATCTAAAACATTGAAGATTATTTAGTGCACAGATTAGAGAGTAACACATTAATCTAAGTCTTTTTCTAATTTTTAAAACAAAGATGACCTGGCTAGGACCCTTCCAGATCTTAATATTCTAGCATTCTACAATTTATCCCATTTGCCAGCTATTCTGACATCCTGCTGATTTGACAGGTTGCTCAGGAAAGCTGCCCCACATTGATAAGAGTCCTGTTTGGCTGTTCTCCAAGGATTCATTTAGTTTATGGCTTTTGATAGCATCCTAATTACTTGTTTAAGCCTTAAGAAAATGCTTCCTTCCCCAACCCAGCTAGGATAATAGGATGAACAGGGAAAGCATTATGATCTATAAAACATTTTCAACCCTTCTGAACACCAAGAAGTTCAAGAACTTCTTTGATTTGGACTTGGAGAATTCAAAACCCAACTGTTTATTTCACCTTGTCCATAGAGTGTCAAAATACTTGGTCAAGACAGTCCATGCCACTCCCCAATGAGAAACCGAATGAGTTGAGTGATTAGGCAAGACTCTTACTACCTCATAGGTGAAGCAACCAGGTGCTTGTCTTTGGGGTCAGTTAATAGCTGAGCCAGCTCTTCCAGGAAGTCAGATCCACTACAGGCAAAATCACGATGTTGAAGAGTGTTGCCATGGGTTGGTGGCATCTCCCAACCCCTGGTCGCTCAGATTCCACCCATGGTGGTCTTCTTCCTCATGGACAGTCTCCTCACCTACATTCCAATCTTGTTGATTTTGCTGTGGGTCAGTTTTCAGGCCACCACGTACTAACTCTGTGACCCACTGACTAGATTGTGCACTGCCCAACTCCACGATCTGTCTGCAAGATCAGAGTCCCCTAGAGATGGACAGTGGCTTTCTGTGTAACCTCAAGCAAGCTATTGACTTCTTTGAACTCTAGTCTCTTTCAAAAAGAGATAATAATACCTATTTCATATGATAACTTTGATAATGCCTATAAAGAACTCAGCACGATCAAGTACTTGGCATCTCTTAGTGATTATCGCTGACTCTTAAATTTGAAAGACCTTCAACACATATGTGTAATTTTCATCAAAAAACGAAACAGTCACTTGCCACCCACCAAGTCCACTCCTAAGACAGCGTATGTGTAAGGAGTTGAGCCTATGGTACCTAATAAGATGCTGAGGTTCACGGATCCGACCCATGGTGCTTCTCTGGTGAGTGGAGTGGGAATTATGTGATCTCAATAAACCACAGTTTTCCTAACCATGAAACAGAAATCATTATAATATTGACTTTGTCAAGTTAGTCTGAAGATGATATAATTACATGACATATTTTGCACAGACTTTGGTATGTTGAAAGAGCTTGATAAACATCAGCAATGACTAAAACATACGCTTCCTCAGTTCTGCTCATTTTCCAATGCCTTCCCAATGTCCAGCTTGGTACTGGTTCTAGGTAGATGCTCAATAAACACATCCTGAATGAGTATTAGTATCATCGTTACTTTTAGAAACTTAATCGATTGTGAATGGAGAATACTCTGTACCTACATGGACAAAAATACTACTAAAAGCAAGGCACAGTAGCGCACCCCTATAATCCCAGTGGCTTGGGAAGCTAAGGCAGGAGGATCAGGAGTTCAAAGCCAGCCTCATCAAAAACAAGGCACTAAGCAACTCAGTGAGACCCTGTCTCTAAATAAAATACAAAATAAGACTGGGGATGTGGCTCAGTGGTCAAGCGCCTCTGAGTTCAACCCCCAGTAACTCGCCCCCCAAATGCTCTTAAATCCTTAGGAAAAAGCTGGGAATTTGTACTATCTGCCTGGAGACTGAAAACATAAACCCAGAAGATGTATTTGCCTTAATTGGCAATTGCTACAATGTAAATGAAGAAAGTATACTCACAGAGGGATGGATATTTTCAATGAAAACTAGGAAGTTGGAGACAGAGGACCCTTCCTGACAGATGTGCCTGCAGTACGGAAACAGGTACATCAGCCTGTCATAGTTCCATGACACGAACCATTGAGGTCAACCAAGGAACTCCCCTTGTCCTGAAATTGGCTTTCGCAGCAACCCTCTGGCTATCAGCAATTGCAAATAAGAAGTATGCAGGCATATTTGGTTTGCATGATGATTTCTAAACCTTTGCAATATTAATTGCTAATGTCATCGTATGTCACATCACATAACAACAGGAAATGCACTGTCAGTTGGTCATGGTGTTGTACAAATACTGCAGAGTGCACTTCCCCAGACTGAGATGGCATTGAAGTCACTAGGTGTTGTAATCTTATGAGACCACCATCTTAAAAGTACTCCACTGTCAACCAAAACGTCATTGTGCAGCACCTGGCTTTATTTATAAATCAGAATCTCTCCTTTAACTCTGAATCTCCAATTTATGAAAAATCAGAAGCTTGGGACACTCCAAACCCTGAACAGCTACAGTTAGGTGGAGATCACATGGACCGAATATTTTAGAAAGGAAATCACGGGAATTGTGCTTTTGACTTACACCTGGTCAGTTCATTTCTTTACCTACCTGGCTTCGTACACTTTAGAATAGTCCACCTCTCTAGAGAGTCATGCCGAATATCTGTCTCTTATGGGTTTGGTTAGTGTGCGTAGGTCCCTTGGGCCACCTCACCTCTCAACACACAGGCCAATCAAATGTAAGAACCTGTTCAGACTAGGGCTTGAGCTCTGCCTGAGTTCCCAGAGGTCCTGCCTCCACTAACACCAACTGTCCTCTGAATATCACTTTTCAACTCACCAATTTTCTTCTTGGGTTCCTCAAAGCCCAAAGAGCACAGTGCCAAATGATTTCTGAAGGACAAGGGACATCATTCACCAGCTGAGTTGCAAATGAGACAATGACCCAGTTAATCTATGAACCTACCGCAGATGCTTGAAAAAGCTCTGCTTGTTTATGACTGTCCTTGAAGAACTCAGCCTTAAATGTCGCCTAATCATCCTGCGCATGACCAAGGCCAAAGGGAAATTGCTATTGACAGACTCATTCCTTCCATGGCTCCCCTGCATCTCCTGTGGCTTCCTTCATTAGCTCTTTCTCCCTCTCAGAAAGAGCCCGTGACCTTGGAGGCTGTTGCACTTCCCTTCTTGCCCCTGTAATGGAAGGAAGGTGTCTCTCTGCTACCCTGGGAGCTGTGGCCAAGGAAAACCACAGATGCCCTCCCAGCGTGCGGCTGGCCGTCTCGCTTCATCTCGGCAGGAAAGGGGCTTTGCAATCCCCGCTTTTTCTTCTCTTCTCACATCAGAGCAAAAGCAAACAATAATTTAAATAGCATCTTTTTATAATAAGAAAAACCTTCTGCTTTCAACACGACCAGAAAGGAAGCCATTTGTCGCTCCCTAGAATGAGCTATCAGCATGCATTTGGCATTACTTCCCCACTGGGGGTGATAGATGTGCAGCAAGCCATCTGTACTTCTCAACCCATCCTCATGACTGATGTTGGCATTTGCAGGTCACATAGGAGGGTGATTTGTGATCAGACACTGAGTCCACAGGTTTAAGGGTGGACTAAACCCTCAGTTTCACTTCTATGACTCCAACCATTAACGACCAGTCTAGACATCCCAAGGGAACCTTCCCAGACAAAATACCTCAGTCACTTCTCTTTTTCTTTAAGTAGGGAAATAAATATTGAAAACTATTCAGGATGTGTAGAAAACCTTGTGCCTACATGCAGAGGGCAGCAATGTCCACGGTGTCTACTGCTATGTGAATGGATTCTTCTGGAATGTCAGGGTTGATTATCTTCCCAAGGCATGGTCTAAAAACCTGTTTACTGCTCATCTTTCTCCTAGAGAAGCCCAAGAATAAAGGGGTTTAAGAAAGCAGCTCTTGGCAGCCTCGGGCAATTGTGACTCTTTTGTTCCTAGATTTCTTAAATTCCTAAGGCTCAGGTCCTGAGTTCCCTGTGTGTGGAGTCCTTATTCCTCAGAAATTCTTGGTTCAGAATCATCCCCGAGTTTGCTCAAAGGCTCAGGACCAAGAAGAGTGATACTAAGGCAAGGGACTTGGAGTTAAAAGGAAGCTGGAACTTTTCTCTGAGCCCTTCTGACCTTGAGGTTCATGAAGAAGTTAAATGGCCACTTGCCTGAAAGATAAAGAGTCTCAGTGCCTTTGACTTCTGAAGATGAGATGCTCCTTCATGTCTTAAGTAACTCTCTGGCTGTGGAAAATTCTGGAGAGAAGCGTTATGTGTTTCCCTCCTCTTCACTATGTCCACAGAAAGGTTCTTCCTGTCCATGGTTTGAGATTTCTAAAAACTGGGCCAGTCCTGCACGAAAGAGTCTGATCAGAGTATTGGAAGCAGGAAGGGGCTGGGGTGCAGCTCAGGAGTAGAGAGCTGGGCTCAATTCCCAGCACCTCGAAAGAGAGACAGAGAAGAGGCAAGGCAGGGCAGGGCAATTCAGACCTGGTCCCCACCCCACATGCCAGGATGAGACAGGGAGCACCCCATAAAGCCAGAAAGACCTGGTTCCACAACAAAAATCAGAGTTAAACTCTAGAAATACAGTAGGTGCTGAAAATAATGGAAATGAATGAATAATCAAAATAATAACCAAGCTTAACAAGTGAACTTATGGAATCCCTGACCCCAGGAAGAGAGGTAGGTTGAAAGCTATAAATCCCGAACGGTTTTCACCTTTTGCCCACCTCAGGCAAAAGTCACCAGACTCCTGCATGATGAGCTTCAGGCATCTTACCATTCCCGTTTCTGTTCCTTTTCTCTCCAACACAAGCAAGCTTACCCCAGAGCCTTCTCAGGTGCCTGGGCAGTTTGATTGGCTGCCCTCACCTCTGTGGGTTCAGGGACATGGGGGGCTGGTCACCATCTCAGCCTCCTACCCCCCCCTGCACACTGGTGAGACCTCAGAGCACCAGATGGGTAGTGGGGCACATGTCCCCTCTCCCTCTGCATCTCCCAGACTCAACCCCCAAAGAGGTGGGGAGGAGAGTGTAGCCGGCCAGCACCTGGCTCTCAACTTCCTCACCAGTTCCCAGCCAGCAGACTGTCCATCAAGCTTAGGGCAGGAGAACTGGCAGTCACTGGCATCCGGCCGACTTCCAGGCCTATTGTGTTAGGCACAAACTTTGGCTTACGAGTCAATTTTTCTCCCAATTGGAAATGTCAGGGTCCGCAGGGACATCTCAGACTCCAGAATCATGGAGGTGTTTACTGAGCCCTCTGCTCTCTAACACTCTCCCCTGAGAACATCTCACTGATGGTGACATCCTTGGGAGGAACATAGATTTCCTGGGAATGAAAAACATACTAGTCAACCTCAAAATAACACCCTGCTGCACTTACTTGTCAAAGAAGTTTCTGGAAATCTAAATATACAACCCCCTGCCCTTCATAAGAGGCTCTCCAGGGCTCTTTGATTGGGAACGGGATGTTTTTCCCTGCTGCTAACTGGCTGACCCAGCTCAAGGCCCTGCCTTCTCTCTGCTCAGTTCCTGCATTTGTCTCTGAGATACCCCAATAAGGGGCAGTACTGTTGTTCTCTGGGGTTCTGGTGCTGCGCTCAAAGCTGGCGCCATGTGAGTGGTCCTCCTCTCCTGTTCCCAAGCCAGGCTCCATCCCTCAGGCACCTTTCTCTCCACCTCTTCTCCCTGGTCTCTTGTGCCCTGAGCTGCAGCCATAGGCAACCTCAGTAGAGGACAGGTGATTGACAGCCACCCCGCCTATCCCATCTCCCTCTCGTCACCATTGAACCTCCTCCCTGACAGCTAACCTGGGATGGAGGTCAGACTCCAACTTCCTCTCCAATGGAACAGCAGATTCCTTTCCCTCCTGGGCTGAGGAACTATCAGGAGGCTTAGGACGTGAGCAGGAAGAAATCTAAAGACATTCAATTTGACTGCAAGGCTTCTGTGTGGCCCCAATTTTTCCTTAGGTAGAAAAAACAGTTGGGGGTTAATGGAGTTTAGTCCTTCAAGATTCGCCCTTTGTGCTTAGGACTTAGTTTAACCCATTATGTCCCAAGTTTTCAATTCTACAAATATTTCAACAAAATTGACACAGGTACATTAAAATAGGATGGAAATCACAATCTAGAGCAGATGTATACTATATTAATAGTAATATTATCATAATTCTATTTTGTTACATAATTATATATTACACAATCACATTATGTGTTATATTTAAGTTTTTATAGGTGTTCCACCTCTGGAACAATGGAACAAACACGTTGAAGCTGTGATCCTGGAGGGTAACAGTTGTGGTGACTGAGCTTGGTCTGTAAAGAATCTGCCATGGTTTCCGTTATGGTTCTTTGCATTTTTATTATTTTCTCTGAAATAAGATTTGAGCAAAGGTGAATAAGGATAAACACCGACAATTACATAACCAAATGTCCAGCTCTGTAGGTTCAAGACAGCACATAGTATTACTTGTAATAGAAGCTATTATTCTCACTGTCAAATAAATGAGTTGGAGGAACCACTTTTCTAATTTATGTGGTTATGACTTTTCTTTTTTCATCCAAATGAAGCTTCAAGGACTTTGGCCTCTTTAAACAAAAATTTCCCTGCTCTGGAGGACACCTTAGAGTGGGACTGGATTCCTTAGCAGATATCACTGCCTTTCCTAATTTTCTTTAAAGAAAAGAACGCCAATTTCAATGGAGTTCTCCAGGGCCTCCAGTTACTGGTGATGAGACTTGGCCTGGGTTTGTTTTGTGTACCTAAATGATTGATGTCAACTTAACTCTCTCCTGACAGCAGGAGAATTATGCCCAACAGGCACAAGTGAAGCAGCTCTGGGTCCCCTAGCCTGCAGTGCTCATGTGTCTCTTTAAATGAAGGAAAGAACAAGCCTATCTAAACAGCGAAGGTATGTGCATGTCACCTACAACTACAAATTACTAGCAGATGAGAAATGTACTTACCAGTGACTAAACAGTGAGGGGAAGGACAAAGTGGTCCTATGGAATGGGTGTTTTAGTCAACTTTTCATTGCTGGGACTAAAAGACCTGACCAGCACAATTGTAGAGGAGGAAAAGTTTATTTAAGGGCTCACAGTTTTAGAGGTCTTGGTCCTTAGAAGGCTGGCTCCATTCCTTGGGGCTTGAGGTGAGGCAGAACATCATGGCGGAAGAGTGTGGCAGAGGGAAGCAGTTCACATGGTGACTAGGAAGCACAGAGAGAGGTCTCCACTTGCCAGATACAAATATGTACCCCAAAACCATGCCCCAATTACTACCTCCTCCAGTCATACCCTACCACTTCAGTTACCACTCAGTTAATCCCTATCATGGGATTCATTCATTGACTGGGTTAAGTCTCTCACAACCCAATCATTTCTCCTCTGTACCTTCTTGCACTGTCTCACACACGAGCTTTTAGGGAACATCTCACATCTGAACCATAACACAGGGCAGGAGATGTGACCCAGGTTTCTGGGGACAGAGTCAGATCAATGGGAAATTCTTCCCTATGTCTGGGATGGCAAAGGTTAATTATGGCAAAGGAAGAAGGTATAAGGAATTAATCCAAAGGTAGATCTCAGGTAAGGAATGCCAGGGAAAGAGAGCTTTAGAATTCAGAGAGAAGCAGCTGAGAGAGAAACAAGTTCCAGATGTGACATTTGGGAGAAAAGAGAAATTTCCAAGCCAAGTTCAAGGAGGGAGGGAAGCGAGAAAGAACTTTGTTTTCTTCCAGAACTGGGGTCAGCAAGAGACAAGCGCAGTGGGCCATGCTTCCTAAAGTGCAGGAAGGAGTGAAGACGAGACTAGCTCTTCTACTGTAAATCTGCATGGTCCCCGCTGTAAAGAACGTCAGCCCTGCTCCTGAACAATAAAGGATTTAGTTGTTAGCAGGGGTTTCACTGATTGGAATGAGATCAGAAGGAAGAGAGAAGGGAACCATGGCAGCCTGGCTTAGGAAGAAGATAGCAGTGACCTGACACAGGTCTTGTCCCAGTTCTGCCATTTGTAGTTGAGGACTTGGGCCTGGGAACCCACTTCACTCATGGAGGACCATCCTTTCCACTGTCCACGAGGCCACATGTACACACTGAACCAGTATTTCCAGGAGCTTCCCAGAGAGGCCCACATGGATATTAAAGGGTCTAATGTCTAGGGTACAGCTAGGCCATTTCTTTTTTTTCTTTTTTTTTTTCTTTCAGATGTCAAGAGATGTTTATTTTATGCAGTGCTGAATTGAACCCAGTGCTTCACACATGCTAGGCAAGCTCTCTACCACTAACCCACAACCCCAACCCCAACCCCCAACTAGGCCATTTCTAAGTTTCCCTCCAGCTCTAATATTTAGCCTGCTCTGGAGAAAAGAGCTCAGGCTTGGGATTCATTTCTTTGAGACAATTGTAGTTTGATTCTTAATTCTGGCAGATAGTAATTGTGAATTCAGGCAAGTAACCCTTCCTGTGGTTCAGGGAAGTCTCTAAAATAGGCGTGATAATAAGTCTCCTGTCAGTCATCAAAAGAAACACACAAGGCAACGAGTCCCCGCCCACAGTGACTGCGTCTGGCCAGGTGACTGGTTCTTGCTAACTGAGTGAAGCACAGATGATGTGAGTCACTTCCGGCCAAGCTTTACAAGAAGCTTCATGTGCCTTTTCCACTTGGCCCTGTGAGGCGGGAGGGAGATGGCTTAGCGAGCATTGCCCCTTTACTTCCCCCTGCGAACTCCATCACTAGCCCAGTTCCCTCTAACATCCTGTTAATATTCCTTTATTAACCAGGATTATGGCATGAGCTATCTAAAGTAGAACTGGCATTTTTAACATCTGAATTGTGTGTCTTTCCCTTTGTTCTTATCTTTTGTGTGTTCCTGCAGGGGAATTTTAAGGCTTCTTAAGTTCGTTCTGTGCAGTCTATTTTGTCCTACTATAATGGAGAGCTTTTCACCAAGGAGTCAAGCCTCTCCCCCTATCAGAATAAACCAATTTCCATTTCATCAGCCTCTTTTTCACCCTCCCAGTCTTTGCCCCTCAGGCTTTCCCCTTTGACCCAGCATGGCTGCTCAGTGACAGTTGGGATGGATTTGCTTTTCAGTATCCACTGGCCAAGCATTCCGGTCCCATGCATGGGGTTGATGTTGACTGGTTCTTTCTTGGACCATGTGGATCAGCAAAGGTGTTTTGATCTGCCTAAAGGGAAAGCCAACCAGCAGTGGCTTAAGCACCTAGGTTGGTTGGTTTGTTAATCTCCCTTAGTAAGTGAAGGTGAGTGATTGCCGATGTTAATTGAGTTGACAACTTTAGTTGAGAGATTATGGGTTATTAGTATTAAGGTCCCCTCTATTGACCTGGCCTTTCCCTTTGGGTCCCAAAGCAGGCTTTCAGTTAAAGCCTGTAGGCAGGGTCCAGGATTGGCCAAGAGTGGCCTACTCCTCTGTTCTAGGGTCAGCACTGAGATTGGTACAGCCCCTTGGGACACTTATCAGCCCCTGACCGGGCCCAGACTCAGGCCCACATGGGAAGGAAGATCCCAAGCTCGCAGCAGCCTAGACTTCACAAATCTGCCTGTCTCTTTTTCACAGGCTAGGATTAGGTGACCAGTCTTTTTCTTCCTTGGTAGCAGCCCGTTGGATCACATCCATACTGTTTCACCACAGTCTAGTCCTTGGCCTTTCCCTCTCTTTTCTCACCATCCACTGTGTCCCTCTGTCACTGCCAAACATAAATCCTTATTGACACTCATCTCCATGTTTGCCTTGAAGCTTGGTATATACCAACTGAAATCATTATCCCATCTTTTCTGACTGTCCCCAAACCACCCCTCATCCATGCGTGGTTCTGGGTTGGCCATTCCTCTCCTGGAAGCCTCTGTGTGAATGTATCCAGTGGACTAAGTCAAGGGCATATCGTCAGGAGTTCCTCTCGATGCTCAGGATCATCACGTGAAGGTAATACGGTGTTGATTCACCTCAGATGACCACAGCACCAGTGGAACTCCACATACTCCAGGAGTCAGAGAGGTCTCCCTCTGCCAGTGTGTCACGAGCACCCTGACACCCAATTTGGGAATGAATTGCATGGGTTCTAGACCATCCAACAGCCGGGATCGAGCATCGACTTCCCACCCCATTATCGGTCTCTGGTTTCTCAGAAGTTCTCTGATGTAGGCCCTCCGTGTCCTAAGAGTGAACACCTCTCAGGGTTCCTCTGCTGTTGGTGGTAATGACGGAGCTAAACTCACACTTTTATCTGTTGTTGATTCTCCACAAAATTTCTCCAGTTGCCAGATTGCAGATCTAGGTGGGGAAAATGATTCAGTCACTCTGATGGTGGCCTAAGAAAGTCTTCTTTTGTCTCTTTCTTAGAACATGAAAGAATTTCCAAAAAACAAGAGTAGAAGTATAGGCATCTTGGTGTTCCACAACATCACTATTAGCTTAGAGTCACTACTCCATGGCTCCTGCAGTCCATGAGTATAAGTCTCATGACCACATGGTGACTGACAGCCCCAACTCAGCCAGGTGCCTGCCGTCACCCCCAGGAGTTGTGTCCCCAACACTCAGGGTGACCTAACTGAGCACTTTGTTTCTGAAGACTGTAAGGGAATTTCCACAAAACCACGCCGGACACGGGAAATCACATAAGGGAGTTTATTAAGCAGTGTCTCCCTGCAGGGTAAGAGAGAAAATGAGAGGAAAAGAGAAAGGAAAAGAAAGGGCGTGCGCTAGAGAGAGTGGAAAGCCAGGAGGATAGAGAAAAGTGTGTAGGACAGACAGAAGAATGGGAAAAGATGGCGGGAAGCTACAGTAAACAGTTGAATCCCACCGGGCTAACAGGGGACCAATATCGGAGAAGGATACTTGCAAGTTGACTGATGAACCGATAGCTAGCCAGGATGTTCACAGATTGACAAGTGGTTGGGAGGCGGGGACAATGGCTGCACCAGAAAGGTCAGGGGGAGCAGCTTTGTACATTACATTCCCCCATTTCTGTTTTTATAAGAAAATCTTTTGTTCTCCAGTTCTTTCCAAAGCCGCCTCTCTCCTTCCTGCCTAAGTGACTGGGGCTGGTTTTGCAGGTGAGATGTAAAAAGTCCATTCTCCTTCCAGATTTCCAAGGCAGATGGTTTTCATGGACTTCATTTCCTTGATTTGACTGATCCCCTATTTCTACACTAACTGCCTGTCCCCAATTCTGACTTGATTCACCCCTCTAATTCTAGGAACTCCTTTGGTGTAGGGAAAGGGGGTCAATGACTGCTCTGGCTTCTTCAAGCTGAAAGGGGGCAGCATGGGGTAAGCAGTTTGGAGTTCCCTTTTTAGAAATTGGGTCAATTGAGGGGTCCAAGGTAGAAGTCCAGTTGGGGAAGAGCAGGTTGTAAAGGCATCTGGGGATGGGTGCTTCTATGAGAGAAGAACAAAAAGACATGAGTACTGAAATGAGATTGCTACAATATAAATGTTGCAGAATCTGGAACATGTCAATGCATATCATAAAGATGACAGAAGTCAATAATTCCTCACCAGGGGGTGGAAGAACTAAGTTTTTCCCATAACAAGGCCTAGCAAAGGCTGGAGAGGACAAGGCCTTTATTAAATTAAAGGAACTTTAACATTGTCTAGGTTATCAGGAATGTAAACACAACATTTGGTAGAGATACTAGCAAACATAGATTAAGTCTACCTGTGTCTGTAGGCCTTAAACTGACTAAAACTTCTGACTCTGGCAGTTTCTCTTGATAGTTATTAGGCACATTTGCCTAAGAATCTCTCTTTTGTAGCTTTTAGTCTTTATTCTAGTGGGCTAACGCAAGTGTATATCTTAAGTTACATTTAAGTATTGTTTCTTTTAAATGCCCAAGAATGGCTATATTTTGGTTTTAACTGTTTTGCTAGGTGTTTAAGATGAAGCTGGTCAAAGTGTCCTGTTCCTGTCTATTAAAAGTCAGCTGAGTTCCCACAGGGGTCACTCATAGAGAACTTAAGAGCAGCTTCTTAGCTCCACCAGTGCCATTGGTTAGGCAGGGTCTTCTCGATGAGGTGGCTCCCCTTGGAAGCATTAGGGGTGTCTCCCTTTTTCCATGACCCTCCTCTGCAGCAGGTACACTGAGTGGCTTTTCCTCTAGTGGCCTTATCAATCTCCTTAGTCAGGAGGTTGTGTGACCCAGAGTTGCAAAGCTCCTTGGAGAAGTCCTCCTGTTCCCTGGGTTCAGGCTGACTTTGAGGGTAAGACCCAAATATGGACTTTTCTTGACCTCTGTATTTAATCTCAATCTCTAAGTTTGATCTTAACCATGAAGCAAGTCAGTCTCACCAGTCATAAAGCAAGAGTACTGGGCTTTAACTTCAATGTCTATGACTTTACAGTTATTTACCCCCTTTTATATAATTGGGGTTTACATTATCTGTCCTATAGCTGATGGCTTACTATTCCAAGTTAATTTACGGTGTTCGCTCTTGAAGCAGTACTTCTGCAAAATATTGATCAGGCAACAATTAGAGTTTACAAGGAAAATACAAAATGGAATCATCAACACTAAAACATTCAGTTTGTGCAATAGCTATCTTGAATTTTGGCTGAGTTCCCGTTTGAGATCACAGTAGTCTTTACAACAAACATCAGACTTTTGAACACAACTTTAAATGATTTAAAGTCTGGCTTACTTTGGAGCCATTCCGACGTGCAGCAGAGTTGTGAGGCAGAGCCTTATCTCAGGTAAGGCGGGGCTTTTCCTAAAGCTAATTTTTCCTCTTTTGCTATGACCAGCATGACCAAATTCTCAAGTTCAGTGAGGGGCAAATGAATATTAGAAAATAATGGTTTATAAACACAGATTTTGAAGATTAAGCTGAGATCAGATGGAACTCTGTTCTCTGATGGAAATGCAGATCTAAAGAGTTATGTCAGCAACATTTATATATGTATGTAAGCATTAAAGAAAAGCTGAGAGAGCTTTCAACTGTCCTCTCAATAACTTTTAGAAATACATTTAACAAATTTTACATATACCCTATTGATGACAGGTCCTATACTAGAACATTAAATGATAGGTTTACCATTACAGACAAGTTTAATTTGGAGAATAGCAGCTTGATAAAATTTTCTGCTTTAACGGCTTACCTGGAAAATATGAACACATTTAATATACAAAGAATAATGTTTTTAAGTATGTTACTCCATGGAATAACTTTGTAAATTAATTAGATGTCTCTAACAAACACATTTGAGTAATCCCATACATGTTGACTCTAATTCACTCATCTTATTGTGGAAAAACCAAGATATTAGACAAGTATACCAACAGTATTTGCTGTCTCTTTCCTGTTGAAGAAAAGTCCTAGAAAAATTGATGTTAGACATTTTATAAACATTAATATTTTGTTAGTGTGACCACCTAGAGACTTGTGAGTTAATTTTAAAGACATTTTACTTCTATTAGTTTACCCAATTTAAATTGAACCTCTTTAAATCACATGAATTAAAATATTTGGATCCATTTTTTAAAATTTTAATTTTTATGCATGCTTATATTAACACAAAAGTAAAGGCCTGTAGTATTTATCTCCATTGCAATGTAACAGATGTTCAAAAATAACTCCAGAGTTGGATAAAAAGAACTGATCAAAAGTTATTAACCTAGGTATGTAGGATCAAAATTGTGAGCTCAAAAATACAGCATTTAAGAAAAACAAAAGTCCTAGAAGAAAAATGATAATGGTCATTAATTATAGCATGAGAAAATGAGAAGGAGAGAAAAGGTGAAAGGGAGAAAAGTATTCTGAGTTGTAGCCCAGGAGAAATTTAAAATGGACACTTTTTTTTTTCCTTGGGTTTAAAACTGGTCTCCCACGGCGCCTTCCTCCAGTAGGTAAGGGAAATTGGCAAGCCGGATCCGTAACTTCGGGATAAGGATTGGCTGTAAGGGCTGGGTCGGTTGGGCTGGGGCGTGAAGTGGGGCTGGGCATGCGCCGTGGCTGGACAAGGCTTTGCCACCCCCTCCACGCCGGGGGCACCTCCCAACCGGGCAGCCCCCCACCCTTGGCGCTCTCCAAACCCCCGCCCTCTTCCCCCCCTTCCCTCCATTTACATTTCAATGTAAGCCTTGACTGAGATCTGAGGAGATAGCTCAGCTGGTAGAGTGCTTGCCTCACAAGCACAAGGCCCTGAGTTTGATCCCCGGTACAAAAAAAACAAATAGAATTTGACTGAGATCTGAATCCGAAAGGGGATAAAATGTTCTAGCAGAAACTTGATGCTTAGGTCCTTTTAATTTAGGTTTGGACACAGAAAATTGTGTCGTCACACAAGTACCAATGTGTGTGCCGGGCAAAAGCCGAGAAGAGTTGAGGACCTGATATCAGGGTTTTCGAGTGCGAATGCGGGTACGAGATGAGCCTCAACCCTGAGAAAGATCTCCACCATAAAATCAGGAATCCACCCGGCAGATAAGACCGACTGTAGGGACCTGCCGTAGGAGCCAGCCATAACTATAAATCGGCCTAGGGGAACCGGCCTACTCACCAACCTGAAGTCTGGTGATGAATGCAGAGCAGAGCGACCGGGCAGAATGGAAGGTGGAGCCGTGTCCGGGGGCACTGGGGCGTCAGATGGGGTTCCACTCTCTTAAGAGACAGTGGAAGAGCCCATCCTGAGTCACGGCACCACTGTAAGGGAATTTCCACGGAACCACGCCGGACACGGGAAATCACATAAGGGAGTTTATTAAGCAGTGTCTCCCTGCAGGGTAAGAGAGAAAATGAGAGGAAAAGAGAAAGGAAAAGAAAGGGCGCGTGCTAGAGAGAGTGGAAAGCCAGGAGGATAGAGAAAGTGAGAAGGACAGACAGAAGGATGGGAAAAGATGGCGGGAAGCTACAGTAAACAGTTGAATTCTGCTGGGCTAACAGGGGACCAATATCAGAGAAGGATGCTTGCAAGCTGACTGATGAACCGATAGCTAGCCAGGATGTTCACAGATTGACAAGTGGTTGGGAGGCGGGGAAAATTACTGCACTTGATGGGCGGGGGAGCAGTTTTGTACATTACAAAGACAATAATCAGAACAGTTGTGTGTGCTCCCTCCACCTGAGGAACAGGGGGAGAGGACATCCTACAAGTGACATGATGTAAATACAAAGCAGACTTTTAGGTAAACTTAGAAGCAGAAAGTCGTTAAGAGAAGATCTGAGGTCCCCCACCCTCTCATCGTCCTGGAGGAAGGAGTCAGGGTACAGCTGCTCCACCTGGGCACTTCTCTTGTTGCTCTGCTGGGTGACAAGAAGCGCAGACCCACAGGAGAAAACAGCTGGAGATAAACACCAACCATGGGTGAGGGGTGGGGGGGAAGCAGACTGACGCTGAAGGTACCTGGAGACCTGTGTGAAGTCAAGACTGTGAGTCCTTCACGCTGGGGGGCAGGGAGAGCCTCTGGTCCCAGATGGCTTGTTGCCAGGCAACCTGCAGAGAGCATCTGGGGTCATCCAGTGGACAATCTTGTTTGTGTCTTCGTAGGAGGGGATGCTGCACACTGATGCATTGTGTGATGCATTGTGGGACTGGGACACAAACCTATGGCTGTTGTGATACAGGTTTTTATAACATCTTTTTTTTAAAATGGTGGTTAACTAAAGATAGCTCAAATGTTTAGTATGAATTTACAAATAGAGATGTGTGCAATTCTGAAGCCAGAATTAAGGACAGGTAGTTAGTGTAGAAATAGGGGATCGGGTCAAATCAAGGAAATGAAGCCATGAAGCCATCTGCCTCTGGAAGTTGGAGATTGTTCCTGGAAGATTGGAATGTCAAGGATCTCCAGAGTCCATTGATTACCAAATCTGCCTGCCTTTTTCAAGGAGTGCAAGCGTGGAGCTGCTAATTAATGCCCCCTGGGCCCTTGCCTGGCTGAATCACCTTGGCCCTCCCCCTGCCTATCTCACTTTATGCAGAACCAGGCCTAGAGATAAGGGGGGAGAGAACTGGAGAACAAAAGAGACTTTAACCTATGAAAGATGTAGGGTGCGCTCACTTCTTGGGACTTTAGAATATCAGCCATGGCCCCCTTCTTCCTGCCGGGAGAAGTCTGTATTATTAACTTTAAATAAAACCTGCTTAATATGCTTGCCTTGGCGTGCTTCTCTACTGTTCAATCTTCAACATTAGAAGGAGCAGAACTCGTCACCGGTAAACAGCAATATCAATTCCTTTCAGTGTATTTTTACCATTAAATAGTCTTCCCACCACACGGCTTTTTGGATGCAAAATTCTCCTAAAGGTCTAGTGGGTATAGCTCAGTGGCTGAGTGCTTGCCTCACATGCAGGAGGCCCTAGATTTGACCCTCCAGTACCATTAAAAAAAAAAGAAGAAAAAAACTCCTTTTTTTTTTAAGAATACTACTTGTTTACTTTTTAACTCCGTATTATGAAAATAATCAAAAACACAAGGAATAGTGTCTTGAATCCCCAATCACTGAGCTTCACCAATTACCAAAATATAGTCATCCCTCCACATCTTCAGGACCCTTCCACATCTATGGACTCAACCAACTGAGGATCAAATATATTCAAAAAGAAAGAATGTTGCATGTGTACTGAACACTTACAGAATTTAAAACTCACCATTCCCTAAACAATTCAGCATAATAACTACACAAATTTGCATTGCCTTAGGTATTATAAGTAACCTAAAAGTGATTTAAGGTATACCAGAGGATGTAAATAGTGTATGCATTATTATATACAAATACTATACCATTTTATATAAGGGATGCAAGAATCCAATTTTGGTATCTGAGGGAGGTATCCTTATGCCCTGAAGATGCTGAGAGACAGCTGTATTGCCAGTCTTGGTTTATCAAAACTGTCACAGTCCTTTTCCTGCTAGGCTTTGCAGGAAAAGCCTTTTGCTGAGCTACAATTTACATGCAGTGAAATTCATCCAGTATAAGTGTATGGGCCAATGCCTCTGGGTAAATTTATATATCTTTGTAACCATCACAAATACCCATTTTTAGCAACACATTTTTCAACATCATGACAGGTTCACTGGTTCTGCTTATAGTCCATACCTGCTCCTACCTCAAGCCCCAGCAAACTCTGACCTGCTTCCTTTCTCTACAAGCATTGAATGCATAGATCAATTTGGGAGTATTTCAACCTTAAAATGTTAAACATTATCCATTAACATGGAATGTTTTTCTGTCAATTTAGTTCTTTTCACTTGTTCCACATTTTGTAGAGTATAAGTTTTACACTCCTTAGTATTATTAAAATTATTCATTTATTTAATAAAAATAAATTTAATGAATTTGTTATCAATATTATTCCTTAGTATTCCATTTGTTTTGATGCATTATAAATGAAATTGTATGCTTAGCTTTATTTTTGAAATATTCAATATATGTGTATAGAAATGTAATTGACTTTTACATATTGATCTTGTGTTCTACAACTTTAAGGAACTTCTTTATGGATTCTAGCAGTTTCTTCTATGAATTCTTTAGGATTTCCTATGAACAAGATGATATCATCTGAAAATGGTTTGCTGCTACTTCTTTCTTTCCAACCCAGATGACTTTTGCTTCTTTCTGTTGTCCAGCTGCCATGAATGGAACCTGGGAACAATACCAAATGAAAGTGACAAGCTAGGGCATCTTTGTTCAGTTGCACCTCTTTGGGGAAAAGCATCCTTTGTTTTACCCATGGGTATGAGGTCAGCTGTTGGGCTTACCCACGTGCTCCCTCCGCCATGCTCAAAGGCCCATTTCCAACAATTGGCTGTTCTAGGTTTTTGCATTCCCGTTAAGAGTATTAGGATCAGCTTGTCAATTTCTGCAGAAAAAGGTAACAGGAATTGTGACGGGGACTGGGTTGAATCTGTAGATCAATGAGGTGAGCATTGTCATCTTAACAACATTCTGTCTTCGGATCTATGAACCCGGTGCCTTTCCTAAAATGGACATCTATCCTTTTCTCAACTCTGAACCTCCAGAGAGCATCCAACTCCGTATACCATAAATGATATGCTAATAAACATCCTTACAATAATTATATCTCCTTAGGAACCCATGTGAGAAATTCTTCTGGAAAATACAACCAGGACTAGACTGGCTACAAGTGTGGTATGAATATATTTAGATTAACCAAGCAATGCTAGATGGCTCTGCCATGGCAATCTACCCTCTCACTGGCAGTTCATAAAGGTTTCTCTATTCCCAAAATCCATACCAATATTTTATTTGACTAAGTTATCCAATTTTTGACACTCTGGTCCATGTACATGTTATATCTGTTAGGTATAAAGCCATCTTTCTCTCCCGTTACAGGAACCCAGCCTCCCAACCCACCTGTCAATCTGCCGTTACGCCCGCCTCTCCCGTTACAGGAATTTCCGGCTTACGTTGCCGTAAGCTTCCTGCCTCCCACATTACCTTCTAATATGTCATTGGTCCATCAGTCAGTCTGTAATAATTCTCCTTCGCGATTGGTTCCTCCCAGCCCGCGAAATTCCAATAACTGAGAAGAAACCCTGCGCCATCTTCTTTCTTTTCCTTTTCCCCTTTCCCCCAGCGGGTACAATTCATCCACATAAAATAAAAAGTTCCTCGTGTGGGACCTGTGTCTGCGAAGCATTTTTCTGGGAGTTATCAACGAACCAAAACTGCCCCTAACATCTGGCCTAACATCTGGCCTAACAATATCTTGTAATTGTTTAAACTTGTGTTTATCTGATAATCATCAAGTTTGAATAACCTTTTGTATATTTGATGAACTTTTGAGTTTCTTATCTGTAACTCACTTGCTCAAGACCTTTGTCCATTTTCCACTGGAATTTTTGCCATTTTCTTAATGAGTTGGGAATTTTTTTGTTGTTGTTGTTTTCAATACCAATAATTATTTTTTTCTTTTTTTTTATTGTAAACAAATGGGATACATGTTGTTTCTGTTTGTACATGGAGTAAAGGCGTACCATTTGTGTAATCATACATTTACATAGGGTAATGTTGTTTGATTCATTCTGTTATTTTTTCCCTTCCCCCTCACCCCTCCCACCCCTCTTTTCCCTCTATACAGTCCTTCCTTCCTCCATTCTTGCAACCCTCTCTAACCCTCACCCTAAACCTAACCCTAACCCTAACACTAACCCCTTCCATTCCCCATTATGTGTCATCATCCGCTTATCAGCGAGATCATTCGTTCTTTGGTGTTTTGAGATTGGCTTATCTCACTTAGCATGATATTCTCCAATTTCATCCATTTGCCTGCAAATGCCATAATTTTATCATTCTTTATGGCAGAGTAATATTCCAGAGTAATATTCCATATATATATATACAATATGCCAGGAATTTTTTTAATACAGTCGAATTCCTTTCCATTCAACTAAGAACTGGTCAGAATTGAGGGCTCCTCTCCAGACTTAACTGAACCAGAACCTGAAGTATAGTAAGATCCCCAAGGAATGCCTATTGAAGTTCAAGGACTGCTATCCTAGTAGTTTTGAATATTACAAATATCTTCTCTTATCAAATCAAAAGATATCAATGGTTTATTGGAAAAATAATTCATTTTGATAGAAACAAATACAATTTCTCTTTTCAGGATTTTCCTCTTGATTAAAAACATTATCAGAGATACTCAAATGGTGGATTGGAGAAGGTTGCTTTCCTGGTTGCTCCATGGCATGAAACCAAGAATTCAGACACATCTTGCAGCTCCAGTTTGGGGGAACAGCAGCTGGGGGATCAGAATCCAGACAACTGTGCTAACCCAAAAACCAGGTTTGGCAAACTCACAATGCACAGCATAACTGTGTCCAGAAGAAGGGGTTTTGAAGATGGTGGATTTCCTGGCTGCTCTGTGATGTACAACCAAGAAAGCAGATAGACGGCTTCTCAGCAAAGTGGGTGAACAACAGCAAAAAAATGGGTGAATTTCCTGGAATTTAATACTGGACATTCAAAGCCGATCAGGGGCTCAGGAGGGTGGGTATAATAAGGGAGAAATCCCCAGCAGGAGGCACCAGCCAGAGCAGTCCCTCCATGACTGAAGCGGAGGGACAGGGGAATTAAAGGAACTGAGGCGCGTCTAAGTACAGAAAGTTAAGAGATCAAAGGCACAGTCGACTAAACTGAAAGGCTGCGGCTCAATATCCTAGTGCAGGAGAGAAGTTCCATCTCTCCCAGCTGCGTGCAGAAGACAGGAAGGAACAATTTTGCAGCCGAGGTACAGGTTCCCAGGAGCTGCGGGAGCCAATTCCTGGCAAACCCAAGTTTGGCCCAAAATACAGGCCTGGCAAACCCACACTGCATGACATAGACTGTGCCTAAGACCAAATGTGGAGAGGGGTTTACACAGGGAAGTACTGATTGTGGAAACCCACCTGGTTCTTCCCCTCCCTCTCCAATCCTGCTGCTTGTAGGACCAGCTGGGAGAGATGCACCTGGCCAGGAATTTGAAAGGGTGGGGGAAGGAGAGATGGAGTCTGGAGGCTGAACCTGAGATCAGGAAGTGTTGAGTCCAACAATAACATAGTGGACTAAGAATTGGCTCCCCTGTCACGCACGTGGAACCCAGGGGAGATCTCTGGGGTGTGGTCTTCCAGCGTGGACTGGCAATTGCTGGCGTGGCTGAGAAGGGAAGCCCAGAATCCTTTGCTCTCCAACACAAACAATTCTTTAACTTTTCATCAAAAATTTTTTTCTTTGTTCTTTTCTCTGTTTAATTGTGAACTTACCGGTTCATGGACATTTATACATATTCATATTTGTTTTTTTTCTTTTGTTTCTCACATTTTTTAAGTCAGTTATTTTTCAAGGATCAGCATTTGGAGAACTAGGATGTTTGATTAATATTATTCAGTTTTGTTTTATATTCTTTTATTTGTATTTTAATTTTTTAAAATTTTTACTTTATATTTTTTTCACTTATCTATTTCCCTTGATTTTCTTTCTCTCTTTTCTTTTGCTAAGAGCCAGTCTCTATTGCAGTCTCTTTCACTCTTCCTTTAACTTTTTACCTCTGTCTCCTCTCCTCCTCCTCCCACATAATCTTTACATCCTACATCACATCTGTTCTCTCCCTGTCCATCACTGGAAATTGTAAATCCTTTTTCATACTTACTGTTTTTACTGTGGGCAATAACTGATCATATCATCTCTGTTTAACATATCTTAACATAGATACCAAAGCAGGAACTATTTGGTTGGATGCTGTAAATTGTTTGCATCAGTTGTTGTTATTATATGTCTCCCCCTAAGCTGTGAGGTACCAGAAACCATCAGAGACCTTATAAGACCACAGGGTAGAAACTTTACTGCCTCAAAACCATTAAAAAACAAGATCCAACAATATGCTGTCTCTAGAGACTCTCCTCATAGGCAAAGACATCCACAGACTGAAGGTGAAAGGATGGGGGGAAAAATATCATTCAGATGGATCTTGTAAACAAGCAGGGGTTTCTATGCTCATAGCAGATAAAGTATATTTCAAGGCAAAGTTAATCAGAAGGGACAAAGAAGGACATTTCATACTGATTAAGGGAACTATATATATACATCAACCAGACATAACAATCTTAAATATTATGCCCCAAATAATGGAGACCTACATACAGCAAACAAACCTGTCTCAATTTCAAGAATAAAATAATTCACAACACAATAATACTGGATGATATTAACAAGCCTTTCTCCCACTTGATGGATCTTCCAAACAAAAAATTAAGAAGCTATAGAACTAAAAAATATAATTAATAATTTTGAATTAACAGACATATATAGAATATTTCATCCATCAATGACTATATACATTTTCTTCTCAAAGCACATGTGTCCTTCTCTAAAATAGACCATATCTTAGTCCACAAAGAAATTCTTAGCAAATACAAAAAAAAAGAGATATTATCTTGCATTTTATCAGATTATAATGGAAGAAAATTAGAAATTGATGATAAAAAATAAATAGAAGCTACTCTAACAACTGGAGACCAAATAATATATCATTAAATGACCAATGAATAGCAGAAGAAATCAGGGATAAAATTAAAAATACTTAGAGGTAAATGGGTGAAAAGATAGCTTCTTAAACAAATGGTGCTGGGAAAACTGGAAATCTATATGTTATAGAATGAAATTAAACTCCTCTCACCTTGCACATAAGTCAACTCAAAGTGGATCAAGGACCTAGGCATTAGACCAGAGACCCTGCACCTACTAGAAGAAAAAGTAGACCCAACTCTCCATCATGTCAGCTTAGGAACCAACTTCCTAAACAAGATTTCTAAAACACAAGAAGTAAAATCAAGAATCAATAAATGGACAGCCAGCTTCTCCAGGTTCTCGGAACGGAACTGGCCCGCTAGTGAGAGCCTGTCTGAACAGAGCACGCTCCGAGTCCCGGAGCCCCTGCAGTGCAGTGTACTCCTGCAAAGAACCAGCGGAGAGCCTCGATCTGCAGTCAGCCTCAGGGATAAGGGCAGGGCAGCCGGAGACCTCTTCAGGCGGCACTGCCCACTCCGGCTGCGGGCTCTCTTCACGGGGCGATCCAAGATGGCGGCCTAGAGGGAGACTGCACCCCCGGTCGCTCCAGAACCCAGGAGTTAAGAAGGGGAGGCATTGAGAGACTCGGACTGAAGTGGAGCCACGGGTGAGTCTGCCCACTGGGTAAAGCTCGGCCCGGGTGGCAGGCCCAGATAGAGGTGGCTTATCGGAGCTGGGCAGGGCAGCTAGAGTCATCCACAGGCAGTCCTGCGCACTCCGGCGGTGGGCCCCGCCCACACAGCCAGCTTCTCCAGGTTCTCGGAACGGAACTGGCCCGCTAGTGAGAGCCTGTCTGAACAGAGCACGCTCCGAGTCCCGGAGCCCCTGCAGTGCAGTGTACTCCTGCAAAGAACCAGCGGAGAGCCTCGATCTGCAGTCAGCCTCAGGGATAAGGGCAGGGCAGCCGGAGACCTCTTCAGGCGGCTCTGCCCACTCCGGCTGCGGGCTCTCTTCACGGGGCGATCCAAGATGGCGGCCTAGAGGGAGACTGCACCTCCGGTCGCTCCACAACCCAGGAGTTAAGAAGGGGAGGCATTGAGAGACTCGGACTGAAGTGGAGCCACGGGTGAGTCTGCCCACTGGGTAAAGCTCAGCCCGGGGTGGCAGGCCCAGATAGAGGTGGCTTAGCAGAGCCGGGCAGGGCAGCTTGAGTCTTCCCAAGGTAGTCTTCCACACTCCGGCAGTGGGCTCTTCCCACACGGCCAGCTGCACGGTGCAGGCCCACAGTGAGAGCATTTCCGCACAGAGCCAGTTCCAAAACGTGGAACCAGTAGGGGGCTAGGGGCAGTATTCTTCGAATGAGCTGCTTTATCAGATTCCTCCAAGACATCAGGCTACTGAAGGCTGGGAGGTGATACACTGGAAATCTACTGGGACACTATAAGCCAATAGTGGAAAACTGCAATATCTCAGGGTCCCACTGACAACTGACCATTATGAGAAAACAAGGGAAGAAAATGTCCCAAACAAACCTAGATACTACATCAATAAAACCCAATGACAGCAGAGCAGAAGAAATGTCAGAAAGGGAGTTCAGAATGTACGTAATTAAAACGATCAGGGAAGCTAATGAGGAGATGAAAGAGCAAATGCAGGCATTGAAGGAGGAGATGAAAGAGCAAATGCAGGCATTAAATGATCGCACCAATCAACAGTTAAAAGACCAAATACGGGAAGCAAGAGATCATTTCAATAAAGAGTTAGAGATACTGAAAAAAAACCAAACTGAAATCCTTGAAATGAAGGAAACAATAAACCAAGTTAAAAACTCCATAGAAAGCATAACCAATAGGATAGAACACCTGGAAGACAGAACCTCAGACATTGAAGACAAAATATTTAACCTTGAAAACAAAGTGGAACAAACAGAGAAGATGGTAAGAAATCATGAACAGAATCTCCAAGAACTATGGGATATCATGAAAAGGCCAAATTTGAGAATTATTGGGATTGAGGAAGGCTTAGAGAAACAAACTAAAGGAATGAACAATCTATTCAATGAAATAATAACAGAAAATTTCCCAAATCTGAAGAACGAAATGGAAAACCAAGTACAAGAGGCTTATAGAACTCCAAACATACAAAATTACAACAGACCCACACCAAGGCACATTATTATGAAAATACCTAACATACAAAATAAAGACAGAATTTTAAAGGCCGCGAGAGAAAAGAATCAAATTACATTCAGAGGGAAACCAATAAGAATATCAGCAGATTTTTCAATCCAGACCCTAAAAGCTAGAAGGGCCTGGAACAACATATACCAAGCCCTGAAAGAAAATGGATGCCAACCAAGAATCTTATACCCAGCAAAACTTACCTTCAAATTTGACGATGAAATAAGATCCTTCCATGATAAACAAAAGCTAAAGGAATTTACAAAAGAAAGCCAGCATTACAGAACATTCTCAGCAAAATATTCCATGAGGAAGAGATGAAAAACAACGATGCAAATCAGCAACAGGAGGCGCTAGCCTAAAGGAATAGCCAAATAAAGGAGAAACCGAATCATGTCAAAAACAAATATGAGTCAATTGACTGGGAATACAAATCATATCACAATAATAACCCTGAATGTTAATGGCCTGAATTCATCAATCAAAAGACACAGACTGGCAGATTGGATTAAAAAGAAAAATCCAACAATATGCTGCCTGCAAGAGACACATCTCATAGAAAGAGACACCCATAGACTAAAGGTGAAAGGATGGGGAAAAACATACCATGCACACGGACACAGCAAAAAAGCTGGAGTATCCATCCTCATCTCAGATAATGTGGACTTCAAACCAAAACTAGTCAGAAGGGATAAAGAAGGACACTACATGCTGCTTAAGGGAAGCATAAATCAGCAAGACATAACAATCATAAATATCTATGCCCCGAACATTGGCTCATCCACGTACGTCAAACAAATCCTTCTCAATTCCAGAAACCAAATAGACCACAACACAATAATACTAGGCGATTTTAACACACCTCTCTCACCACTGGATAGATCGTCCAAACAAAAATTGAATAAAGAAACTATAGATCTCAACAACACAATCAGCAATTTAGACTTAACGGACATATATAGAATATACCATCCAACAAAGAACGAATACACTTTCTTCTCAGCAGCACATGGATCCTTCTCTAAAATAGACCATATTTTATGCCACAAAGCTACTGTTAGTAAATACAAGAAGATAGAGATACTACCTTGTACTCTATCAGATCATAATGGATTGAAATTAGAAATAAATGACAGAATAAAAAACAGAAACTTCTCCAATACCTGGAGACTAAATAATACACTATTATATGATGAATGGATAACAGAAGACATCAGGAGGGAAATTAAAAAATTCTTAGAAGTAAACGAGAACAAAGACACATCATATCAAAATCTCTGGGACACTATGAAAGCAGTACTTAGAGGAAGATTTATTTCATGGGGTGCATTCAAAAAAAGAAGTAGAAATCAACAAATAAACGAGTTAACACTACAGCTCAAAGCGCTAGAAAAAGAAGAGCAGACCAATACCAAAAGTAGTAGAAGACAGGAAATAGTTAAAATCAGAGCCGAAATCAACGAAATCGAAACAAAAGAAACAATCGGAAAAATTAATAAAATAAATAGTTGGTTCTTTGAAAAAATAAATAAAATTGATAAACCCTTAGCCACACTAACAAAGAGAAAAAGGGAGAAAACTCAAATTACTAAAATTCGGAATGAACATGGAAACATCACAACAGACACGAGTGAAATACAAAACATAATTAGAAGCTATTTCGAAAATCTATACTCCAACAAAACAGAAAACCTTGAAGACATCAACAAATTTCTAGAGACATATGAACTACCTAAACTGAACGAGGAGGACATACACAACTTAAATAAACCAATTTCAAGCAATGAAATAGAAGAGGTCATCAAAAGCCTACCAACAAAGAAAAGTCCAGGACCAGATGGGTTCTCAGCCGAGTTCTATAAAACCTTTAAAGAAGAGCTCATTCCAATACTCCTCAAACTATTCCATGAAATAGAAGAGGAGGGAACCCTACCAAACTCGTTCTATGAAGCCAATATCACCCTGATACCTAAACCAGACAGAGACACATCAAGGAAAGAAAATTTCAGACCAATATCCTTAATGAACATCGATGCAAAAATTCTCAACAAAATTTTAGCAAATCGTATACAAATATATATTAAAAAGATAGTGCACCACGATCAAGTGGGTTTTATCCCAGGGATGCAAGGTTGGTTCAACATTCGGAAATCAATAAATGTCATTCACCATATCAACAGACTTAAAGTTAAGAATCACATGATTATTTCAATAGATGCAGAAAAAGCATTTGATAAAATACAGCATCCCTTCATGCTCAAAACACTAGAAAAAATTGGGGTAATGGGAACATTCCTAAACATTATAAAGGCCATCTACGCTAAGCCCATGGCTAATATCATTCTAAATGGTGAAAAACTGAAAGCGTTCCCCCTAAAAACTGGAACAAGGCAGGGATGCCCTCTTTCACCGCTTCTATTCAACATCGTCCTTGAGACTCTAGCCAGAGCAATCAGACAAACCAAAGAAATTAAAGGGATACGAATAGGAAAAGAAGAACTCAAACTATCCCTGTTCGCTGATGACATGATTATATATTTAGAGGAACCTGGAAATTCCACCAGAAAACTTTTAGAACTCATAAGTGAATTCAGTAAAGTAGCAGGTTACAAGATCAATGCTCATAAATCCAATGCATTTTTATACATAAGTGATGAATCTTCAGAAAGAGAAATTAGGAAAACTACTCCATTCACAATAGCATCGAAAAAAATAAAATACTTGGGAATCAATCTCACAAAAGAGGTGAAAGACCTCTACAATGAGAACTACAGAACACTAAAGAAAGAAATTCAAGAAAACCTTAGAAGATGGAAAGATCTCCCATGTTCCTGGATAGGCAGAATTAATATCGTCAAAATGGCTCTACTACCTAAAGTTCTATACAGATTCAATGCAATTCCAATTAAAATCCCAATGATGTACCTCGCAGAAATAGAGCAAGCAATTATGAAATTCATCTGGAAGAATAAAAAACCTAGAATAGCTAAAGCAATCCTCAGTAGCAAGAGCGAAGCAGGGGGTATTGCAATACCAGATCTTCAACTCTACTACAAAGCAATAGTAACAAAAACGGCATGGTATTGGTACCAAAATAGACAGGTAGATCAATGGTACAGAATAGAGGACATGGACACAAACCCAAATAAATACAATTTTCTCATACTAGACAAAGGTTCCAACAATATGCAATGGAGAAAAGATAGCCTCTTCAACAAATGGTGCTGGGAAAACTGGAAAACTATATGCAATAGAATGAAACTAAACCCCTATCTCTCACCCTACACAAAACTCAACTCAAAATGGATCAAGGACCTCGGAATCAGACCAGAGACCCTGCATCTTATAGAAGAAAAAGTAGGTCCAAATCTTCAACTTGTTGGCTCAGGATCAGATTTCCTTAACAGGACTCCCATAGCACAAGAAATAAAAGCAAGAATAAACAACTGGGATAGATTCAAACTAAAAAGCTTTCTCTCAGCAAAGGAAACTATCAGAAATGTGAAGAGAGAGCCTACAGAGTGGGAGAATATCTTTGCCAACCATACCTCAGATAGAGCGCTAATTTCCAGAATCTATAAAGAACTCAAAAAACTCTACACGAAGAATACAAATAATCCAATCAACAAATGGGCTAAGGAAATGAACAGACACTTCACAGAAGAAGATGTACAAGTAATCACCAGATATATGAAAAAATGTTCAACATCCCTAGTAATAAGGGAAATGCAAATCAAAACTACCCTAAGATTTCATCTCACCCCAATTAGAATGGCGATTATCAAGAATACAAGCAACAATAGGTGTTGGCGAGGATGTGGTGAAAAAGGAACACTCATACATTGCTGGTGGGGTTGCAAATTAGTGCAACCACTCTGGAAAGCAGTGTGGAGATTCCTCAGAAAGCTTGGAATGGAAACACCATTTGACCCAGCTATCCCACTCCTTGGCCTATACCCAAAGGACTTAAAATCAGCATACTACAGAGATACAGCCACATCAATGTTCATTGCTGCTCAATTCACCATAGCCAGATTGTGGAACCAACCTAGATGTCCTTCAGTTGATGAATGGATAAAGAAACTATGGCATATTTATACAATGGAATATTACTCCGCAATGAAGAATGATAAAATTATGGCATTTGTAGGCAAATGGTCGAAATTGGAGAATATCATGCTAAGTGAGATAAGCCAATCTCAAAAAACTAAAGGACGAATGATCTCGCTGATAAGCGGATGAGGACATATAATGGGGGGTGGGAGGGGCTAGCATTAGGTTTAGGGTTAGGTTTAGAGTTAGGCTAAGGAGAGCAGTAAGAATGAAGGAAAGAAGGACTGTGTAGAGGGAAAAGAGGGGTGGGAGGGGTGGGAGGGGTGGGAGGGGTGGGGGGGAGGGGAAAAATATAATAAACATCATTACCCTATGTAAACGTAAAAAAAAATAAATAAATAAATAAAAAAAAAAAAGAGAGAAAAAAAAAAAAAAAGAATCAATAAATGGAATAGAATTAAACTGAAAAGCTTCTTCACAGCAAAGGAAACAATCAAGAACATGAAGAGAGAACCTACAGAATGGAAGAAAAATCTTTGCCACCTACACTTCAGAGAGAGCACTAATTTCCAGAATATGTAAAGAACTTAAAAATCTTAACACCAAAAAAACAAATAAACCAATCAATAAATAGTCTAAGGAACTGAACCGGCAATTCACAGAAGAAGAAATACAAATGGTCAAAAATGCATGAAAAAAATGTTCAACATCTCTAGCAATTAGAGAAATGCAAATTAAAACTACACTGAGATTCTATCTCATTCCAGTCAGAAAGGCAGTTATCAAGAATACAAGCAACAATAAATGTTGGCAAGGATGTGGGGGAAAATGTACACTCATACATTGCTGGTGGGACTGCAAATTGGTGCAACCACTATGGAAAGCAGTATGGAGATTCCTCAGAAAACTTGGAGTGGAACCACCATTTGACCCAGTTATCCCACTCCTCAGTATATACCCAAAGGACTTAAAATCAGCATACTGCAGCAACACAGTCACATCAATGTTTATAGCAACTCAATTAACAATAGTCAAGCTAAGGAACCAACCTTGGTGCCCTTCAACAGATGAGTAGATAAAGAAAATGTGGTTTATATACACAATGGAATATTATTCAGGCTTAAAGAATGAAATTATGGCATTTGTAGGTGAATGGATGGAACTGGAGAATATCACGCTAAGTGAAATAAGCCAGTCCCCCAAAATCCAAAGGCCATCTGTCCCCTCTGGTATGTGGATGCTAACCCACGATAGGGGTGGTTAGGGAGGGGAGGATTAGAAGTTCATTGGATTAGACAAAGGGAAATGAAGGGAGGGGAGGGAAAAGGGCAGACAGTGGCACGAAGCTGACATCACTTTCCTGTGCTCATATATGAACACACGAACAGAGAAACTCCACATCATGGACAACCACAAGAAGGGGACCCTAACTAGGGCCAGTCATACTCCACGTATGTATAATATGTCAACAGACACTCCGCTGTTATGTACAACTGAAAAGAACAAAGAAGAAAATAAAACTAAAACCAACACCATCTCCACATCTTCCGTAATAGCACCGTGGTTTAACCGTGGGGCGTGAGCTCTGCCTCACTTGAGGCGGTCTTTCCCTGTGCTGTTCGTAGGCGTCCGGATGCACTCTTGGCACACAGTGGTCACCTTCCCCCGCACCTTTATCAGACAAGCCACCAGCCCTCCTCAGTCTGTGGCACCAGACATCTCACGTGAAGTTCTCAAACATCTGAATCCTTCTGAGCCTCCTCCCTCTTCCTTCGGTCCATTCCACGGTTCTTGTGCCAATGTTGCCACTTTTTTTTTTTAATTTTGCTTTTTTCATAACTCTGCAATGTACTTTATATTTGATGGGCAATTCCCCTCTTTATGCTTTTTAAAAATAGTCTTAGCTATTCACAGTCACTGACGTTTTCCATCAAAATTGTAGCATAAAGCTTGAAAAAATCCCCAAAATGTTCAAATCAAAGTATTTAGATAATTGGAGAGGAAAGGAATGATGAGTTTAAAATACACAGATCTTTTACATCTTTTATACAGCTCTTGATATTTGGGGTTAATTCTTCATTTTTCTGAGGGGAAGTGCCGGTGATCAAATCCAGGATCTTGCTGAACCACTGAGCGACACCCCCAACCTGAGAATACGGAGGGCAAGCCCTGGTCACCAAGGGTTGGCCACACCCCTCAGGGCAGCTGTCTACTAGGAATCTGTGACCCAGTGGGGGTCAGTCATTCCAGAGCTGACCCCTGTGTCTGCCGGGACAGGCTCATGGACAGCCGTGCGACCGGAAAGCCTCTGATGCCTCCAGCTCTCCATGTCACCCTGAAGGGCGCTTTGGAAGGGAGGAGAGACCTGGTGCGGTAACACACAACTGTGGTCCCAGCGCTTGGGAGGCCGAGGCAGGAGGATCACTAGTTCGAGCAACAGCATACGAGAAGGACTGGGGGTAGCTCAGTGTAGAGCCCTTCTCTCACATGTGAGGAAAACCTGGGTTCCATCTGTAGTACCACAAAAAATGGCTGGCTGAGGTCAGGGCTGTGAAAAAAAAGATTAAGCCAGAGGGTGCTTTGAAAATATTGAAGCCAAGAGTTGGACTTCGAATTTTGACCCTCCTAGGTCGCAAAGGAATGAAAAAAGTTAGTTAAAAAACATTTTAACTGGTAGATTTTGGCCCACAAAAACGATTTTTTAAAAAATCTAAATTTCTGCATTTTTTTTAAAAAAGAAAATCAAGAGACCTGTAACTGGGCTCACAGGTTCACATGGTGACATCCAGGAGTAGCACATGCCCTGTCCCACAGGGCTAGAGAGCACCAGGTGAGGCACCCCGGGCTAAACGGAAGGAGGGGCTAGTTCTCAGGGTCATGTGGGTACAGGTCGGCCTTTTGTGCTCCCAGAGAGTGCATGTCACCCCAGGGGCCTCCCTCTGGTCCTGTCCCTGTGGGTGTGGAGGGGCTCGGATAAGAGCGGAAGCCAACCAGCAGAGACTAACTTGCTGGATGGTTAAGACCAGACTTAGAAATTGAGATTAAATGCAGAGGCCAAGAAAAGTCAGTAACAGGCCAATTTGACCAGCTTAATCTTAGACACCTAACAAAACAGTTAAAACCTAAATATAGCCATTCTTTGGCATTTAAGAGAAACAATAGTTAAATGCAACCTAAGATGTACACTTGTGTTAACCTCCCTAAAATAAATAAAGACTGGAAGCTACAAGAGAGAAATTCTTAGGCAGATGTACCTGCTAACTATCAAGAGACACTGCCAGAATCAGGAGATTTTGGTCAGTTTAAGGCCTACTGATCCTCCTAAACTACATAGGTAGGCTTAATCTATGCTTGCTAGTATGATTATCTAGCCCTACGTCACAGGAATATAGAGATCTCTACTAAACACAGGCTATACCAACAAGAGGACTTAATTACGCAGTCACTGCCAACCAAAAGCTAGAACAGCAACTCCAGAAGGCAGTAGAGGCACCTGCTGCCCCCCTGACATCCCTGCAAAGATGAATAACATTTATCGATCAAGTTTCCTTGCAGAACCCTCGAGCACTAGATCTGACGGCAGACAAAGGGATAACACACCTCTTCCTAAAAGAATGTTGTTGCTGCATCAATGAAATCGGTCTAATGAAAGCAACATCGAAACTCTCAGACATCTAAATAAAAGGCTGAAGCAAGAAGAATCAAATGACCCCTGGCCAGGATGGCTGAACTCCACTCTTGTCACCTGGCTGACCCCTACCCTTCCCCCCCTATTTGTGATAGAATTTCTACTAACAATTGCTCCCTGTCTTCTCAGGTTTGCCCGGAACCGCATAAGTAAGGTTGCCAGGGTGACCTACAACCAGATGCTCCTACACTCTTATGGTCGCCTCCCCACTGACCTAGAACCCAAACCTGTTTCTCCCCACGACGCCCCCTAACGTGCAAGAAGTAGACAGACAGACTCCGGCGCCCTATATCACCAAAACGGTCGGGATGTTAGGTCGGAAATTAGGCAACTGTAGGGGTCACAACTGAGCGGCTGGAACAAAGACCAGCCCGCCAAAGGTGACCAGAAAGTTCGCAGCAAGGTGGATGGAAAGTTCCACTGACCCTTCACACCCACCTGTCACTCAACAAGACCCCCTCCCATCCTAGTCTATAAAAACCCTGGGCAGCCAGGGCCACGGCGATTTTCTCCGGGTCCCTATACCCCGGGGGTCTGGGAATTTCGCCTGAGAGCCAAATTCCAATAAAGCTTGCTTCAGCCACTTTTCTGTCCCATTTTATATGGCTGCTAACTGTGCCCACCAAGACCCGCCGAGTTTACATTTGGTCCCGCTGCTGAGCAGCCTGACATCCACACACCTGCCTCTCTGGTCACAACAGCAGGTACAACAATTCAGAAGAGCTCATTCTGGAAAATTCCTGCTTTCCTTAGCAGCTGCTTCAATGAGTGTTTATGGTGATTAAAAACAACTTCATTATCTAGTGGGAAAGCGAATGTGTGCCTCTTCACCGAGCTGAGTCCTCCTGCCGCCGTTGCTAGGGGACCAGCAGCAAACTTGGGGTTTCCTCCTTTCCTCGCTGAAGTTCTGTGCCCCGCCTGGCCCAGGCCAGTCCGTCGTACCTTCAGAAGAAGAAAAATGGGACATACACCCCTTCCACTCTGTGACTCCAAAGGAGACTTGGTGTTGCTACAGAAATAACAAAACTGCTTTGGAACATGTAGTAACATTGGGTTCCCCACATTTTCGCTTTAACTTAAGGCTGGCTTCTGCCGCTTGCCAGCCTGGGGGACTGGCACAGACGCCCCCATGAAGTTGCAAGGGCTTTTTTTCTTTTCCTTCTCACGTTCCTTCTCCCAGAAATATGAAGGTGATGGATTTGGACCACAGACAGAAACCTTAAAAATGTAAGAACCAGGAAATTCTTCTACCCTGAATCGACAAAATAAAAATCTGGTCAAATAGCATGGATCTCTGAGAAAACACAGGACTCCAATCAAACGATAGAAGTCCAAGAGTGTTCACAAAGGAGCTATGCAGCAACAGCAAGAGGTGGCAAGTGCCAGGCTTGTCCACCATCTCCTGGCAGGATGTCGAGAAGCTGAGATCAGGGTCTAAGTCCACAGAGGCCCTTTGGCAGGGCGGGTTGGAGACAGGACCCCTGCCAGCCTTCTGGGCTGGGATCCTGTGGTCTCTTTTGGCATTTCCTGAAGCTTTCTGCCTGGGACATGCCAACCCTGGTATGATCCTAGGACTTCTCCATGCTTGAATTAGCTGGTAGGGTTAGCGACCTGAAAAAGACTAAAACTGTTTCCTATTCAACTGTTTTCATGAAAAAAAAAAAAAAGCCTTTAAATCAATGTCTAAAATTGAGATTTTTTTTAAGTTCTTCACTTAAAACAAAAATATTATTGTTCACAATATGTGTAAAACCAATTGAAACATTAATTTCAACTTCTTTGCTTTCTTCAGTTAGTTCAACGGTTATATATCGTAAGTGTTAGGTTTTCAGCATGAATTTTGTCCCTAGCGTATTAGAGTTGATTTAGGTATATGTATTATTCATTTTCTCACTGTATTACTCATAAGCTAACAATTTTGAGTTTTCCATTGCAGAGAAGGATTATTTCTTCAATTTTTATCCTGATGATGTATTTTGACCACTCTGGTATCAAATTTCAAAATCCCTTCTAGTAAACATTAAAATGATCCATTGTTTTGTGTAAATAGTAAAAATAGCTTCAATCCTGGTTAAATAGTAGCACATAAATATTTCGGACCTCCTCATCTATTTCCTCAGTTTGCTGGCCACCCTGACTGTGGGCGTTAGTAGCAGCATGAGTGCTTTTTAGGGGGTCGCATACTAGGGATGGAACCCAGGGGTGCTAAACTGCTGAGCCACATCCTCAGCCCTTTTTTAGTTTTTATTTTGAGACAGGGTCTTGCTAAATTACTTAGGGCCTCACTAAGTTGCTGAGACTAGCCTTAAACTTGGGATCCTCCTGCCTCAGTCTCCCAAGTGGCTGGGATCACAGGCGTGCACCACCCCATCAGCATTAGTGGTTTTTGATGTGCAAACCCACTTGCTTGGAGTGTGTCCACTGCTAAAAATATGTGCAGTTCATTTCTCTGAAGATTCTTTCTTTTCTCTTTTCAGCCTTTTTTTTTTTTCTTGTTGGGGTCCAAAGATCTGCTTTCTATTTTTATCCTCATCTTGAATTATTCTCATATGATCAAGGACCCAATAAAAATAAATGTAATTGTATGTCAAGTGCAAACTATTTTACTACTTATCAAAAACAAATCATTACAATGTATAAATTAAAATATTGAAATGGATCATGTTTTCAAAAGTTATTTTTGTCTAAGATAGCCACTATTATTCATATTATTTCTTTTAATTAAGAGATAAAATTTGCCAGGGACAGTGGTTCTTGCCTGTAATCCCAGCAGCTGGGGAGCTGAAGTAGGAGGAGCCCACATTCGAGGCTAGCCTTAGCAACTTAGTGAGGTCCCAGGTAACTTAGTGAGACCCTGTCTCAAAATAAAAAATCAAAAGGGCTGGGGATGTGGCTTAGTGGTTAAGCGCCCCTGGGTTCAATCCCCATTACAAAACAAGATAAAATTTAAATATAATAAGTAACAAGTAAATTAGAACTTCTGCGTGTGTGTGTGTGTGTGTGTGTGTGTGTGTGTGTGTGTGTTGTGCTGGGAATTGAACCCAGAGTGTCATGCGTACTAGGCAAGAGCTTTACCACTGAGCCACATCCCCTTTAAAAGCTGATATTTTTAAAGTTTCAAAATTTAGATCAAATTTTTAAAAACATTTTTATACATAGTATTAAGATTCTTAGGTCCTTTACTATAAGGTTGCCAATGTAATGAAGCAATATCTCATGTTGATACCTATAGAACTTTTATCTACACACATTTAATATGAATTATTTAATGTTGCAAAATGTCCCTGTCTTAGTCAACTTTTTCACTGCTGTGACTGAAAGACCTGACCAGAAAAATTTTAGAGGAGAAAAAGTTTATTTGGGGGCCCACACTTTCAGAGTCTCAGTTCATCGACAGCCGGCTCCATTCCTTGGGGCTCAAGGTGAGGCTGAACATCGTGTGATGGAGGGAAACAGCTCACATGCTGATCAGGAAGCAGACTCCACTTGCCAGATACTGATGTACACCCCAAAGACACGCCCCCAATGACCACCTCCCCCAGCCACACCCGCCTGCTTCCAGTCACCCCTTGATTAATCCCATCAGGAATTAATTCGCTGATTGGGTCAAGACTCTCACAACCCAATCATTTCTCCTCTGAACCTTCTTGCATTGCCTCACACATGAGATTTTAGGGGACACCTCACATCCAAACCATCACAGTCCCTGAGCCTCCACCTTGCACCTGTGTGAATATGGAAGAAGTGACACCTGAATTGAAGTCAGAAAGAAGAAAATGTAGTTCTCAGCACTACTGGGAAGCAAGCCTTTGTTATGCACAAACCCTTGCTCTGAGGTTAAGAGTTAGTATTTAACAACTTAATTTCTTTCTTCCTTTGAACATTCCTAGTGCTCAAATCTTTGTACATCTCAGAACGCGTCTGTCTCTACCCTAACTGTGAAGCCACTGTTCCTGTTGCCTTGTGTTATGAAGACATGGAACCTAAGGAGAGGTGAAAGCACCTGTTACAGGTGACCCTGTGCTGGCACTGGAGGCCATGGCCTGGTGTCAGAGGACCCAGAGATCCGACTTTCACATGGTGCATGTAGGTGATTTGCAAGCCCTGCAAAGCACAGTGCCCCTCCTGCCAGGTTTGAGTGGCTCTCTGAATGAGGGGCCCATCTTCCTGATAAGCCTGCCTGGGCTGTGCTTGGCCTGGAGAGACGAGGAGACCAACATGAGATTGGAGATCTTCCCCCAAGCAAAGGGAGGGGACAGGCACTGCCAGGTTCTGCACAGTCTCCCAGGGATATAGCAGGACCTCATGGGGGAGGCTGGGCCCCCGTCTGAGTTTAGCCAAGACCTTTTGATTTGCTCCAGTCCTCTGAGGCTTTCTTTGTTTCCTGAAAGTCCCTCTTCATCCCTCACCCAGGTACCCAGAAAAGCCCTTGAAAGAAATCGTGCTGGGGAGGTGGGGGTCACCTATTCAATAAATGGCTACTCCCAGCTCCACACACTAGTGCAGGGCTGCAGGTCCTGCTCAAATCAAAGTAGAGGCTGTTACAACCTCAGGAGAGCCCGCAGCTTACCTTCAGAATCGGTCCGAATCTGCGGCAATCAGCTCTCCTCACTTGGGAGCAAGTCAAGAAGCAGACAGCAGAGGGCGCCAGAAGCCTGCAGTTGGAGCTCAGGCTGGGCGTTGGGCTGTAACTGTTCAGTGGCTCATTGGCTCCTTGGCTCCTCTGGGTGGAAACCAGGCTCACAAAAAACAGATTTATTTATGTGAACACCTCCCAAGGGGTTCTGTCTCTTTGGACTCCACTGTGATTTTCTTCCAAATTCGTGACCTCCGTGGCTTTCAGATATCAGTTTTTGTGTTCTCAATAAGCAGGCGGAAATCCAGTTTTTATCCATCAAAGCCCACTTTTTCTTTTCAGAGACTTAAAGCATAATATCAGAAGGACTTTCACCTCCTTCCTTTACTCTTTTGCTGTACATCATCTCCTCTCTGCAAACATTTACCTGCATGCCGCTTCCCTCATTCCTCTTAATGGTTAATTTGTGGTCATGCAGGAAAGAGAGGGACTCTTTCTGGAGAGTTCTGAGTGAATTATTTCTAAGAAGCACCTTTTGATCATTAAGCTGATTAACTCCTTATCCAATGATCTGATAGTATCTGATTTTTAAAAAAAGATTGTGTGGCTGGGCTCCTGTAATCCCAGCAGCTCAGGAGGCTGAGGCAGGAGGATTGGAAGGAAGTTCAAAGCCAGTCTCAGCAACTTAGTGAGGTCCTAAGCAACTCTGCAAGACCTTGTCTCTAAATATAATATAAAAAAGGGCTGGGGATGTGACTCAGGAGTTAAGCACCCCTGGGTTCAATACTGGCATACACACCAAGAGTGGAGGCCTTGGGTTTGATCTTCATCACTACAAAATAATAACAACAAATTAATCAATTGAAACTAGATTCTACCGTGAGGCTCCCCTGTACTTGATGCTGCGCTGATATTTCAAAGAGGTGCTGAACCCAGTTAGAACAACAAACAGAAACCTGGGGTGAAATGACTCGAGCAAAATGTGAGGAGAAGCAGGTGAGAGGCGGCCGCCCTCCATGCCCACGCTCCCGCGAGGCCTGTGGGGACCCAGCCGGCTTTCTTGCTGGTCTCCAGGGATGGAATTCCGTGCACCTCTGACTTGCCTCTCCAAGTCCGTGGATTTCAGGGCAGTGCGGGGAGGTTCTTGCCATCAGCGTCAACAGTCCCTCCACCTGGAACTTCCAGAGCCACCTCCCCTCTCCCTCTCACGTCCTTCCCTGGGGCTTTCTGGTAATGTTTCAAGGTCCCTGGGTCCCCTGCACCCTCAACCCCTCCACAGCACCTCCAGGTTGCAGCCCCACAACCCTCAGTGGATGCCAGGAAACTCCACAGGAAGCCCTGGGCAGCTCCATGAGTCGCACCCGGATGGTCATCTCTGCCTTGCCCCCCGCAGCAGAAGCCTGGGGCCGGAGGAGCAGGGAAGGCTGTGGGGACCAGGAGCGAAGCTGGGAGGAGAGGGGTGAGCAGGGGGCCCTGGTTTGAGTGTGCAGCAGACTGAGTTGAGATGGGGTTCAGTGCTGGGTTCCGAAGCCTGGTTGATGGGACGTGCTTCCCCAGGAGCCCTGTGTGAAAACGGGGATCACACCTGGATGACCGGGTTTGGTGGCCACAAGGTCCTGCAGCTCAGTGCCAGCCAGGCAGCATGGGGAGCAGCCTCCTCCCTGAGGCATGTGAATCCCATTTAGCATCACCCACAGAGCCATTGTGCTAAATGACCAATCAGCATTGTTAAAACTATTCAAAGGATGGAAACCATCAGTCAGATGGAAAAAGATGAGACTTACTTGAGGCAAATGTCAGGTCTTCTTCTAATTCCCATTTTGAACAGAAAGGAAAGCACTAGAACACCACGTGGGGGATGTCCAGGAAGTTGGGTACCTCTGAGCTCAGGCCAGAACAATACAGCAACCTGGGCTGCCTGGTCAGGAGTCCTGGATCCAGAAGAACAACGATTCTCAGGCCGAGAACACTGTGTTCATGACTGCCTAGCACCCTTCCTAAGGAAGCCAGAATGCTTGGGAGACAGAGGCCAGGAGGGTTAGCAGCAGCAAGAAGCGGGGGATGCTTAGTTGGGGAGAAAATACTGGAATATGGAGAGGATAAGTCAGCTACCTCCAAGGAGTTGAGGGGCTGCCTTGGGAAAGAGGGGTGAGACTTTTCTTTGGGGTTTCTGAGGATAGGATCAGGTCCAGCCGAGTGGGAGCCATGTGCACGCAGGGTGTTGGAACCCAACAGACCAGGCTGCAAACCCAGCTGGTGAGCCGGCACTCCTGTAACCCTTCCGAGCTGCCCCAGGGTGCGGGGACAACTGAGCTCCCAGAGTCACCCTGGGGCAGGGTAACATATTCTTAGCACAATGCCAGGACATTGTGCTTGCAGGTCCCAAGAGGGTATGATGCTGTGTGAGCTCCAGGCCCTGCAGTCCAGCCAAGGCAAGGGCCTGAGAAAGGGCTGGCCCCACACCCCTCTGTTACATATCATCTTAACAGAGTGCACCTTTTTGCTAGGCAGACGTTCCTGGGGGCAGATCTCAGGGTGGTCTAGGACTCGCTAACACCGGGCCGCCCTGCAGCGGAGCACAGTTTTGACAGATTACGAGTATTTGGGTGACTTCATACCGAAAGCAATGCTTTTGTGTGCTTTGCTGTCCAGTTAAGACTGATTACAAGGGTTCTCTGCCTCCAGGGGAGGGTTAAAGTCCTGCTCTCGCGCCTTGGCCAGCCCCATGGCTGCAAACCTCTTCCCACCAGCACAGCACCACGGCCAGGCAGGGGGGAGGGGCGAGTGCTCCAGCTGTCCCTAACCCCAGGCAGTGGCTAATGTCGCCCCATTAAGTGAGACTCAGCTCCAGGCAGCATGGCAGAAGCTGCGGGAGCGGAGGTTGGCAGGATGTGGCTGGAGCTGACAGGCCCTTGAGTAAGAGGCGTGTGGGGTGTCCCTCTGCCGCTGAACCGCATCTTTCTTAGGGGGCCATGGTGACACAGAGGTGCTCACTGTGGTCTGGGAATCGCTGTGGTGATTCTGCCTCCAGCTGAGGGCCCTTCCAGTTCCCACTTCCTGCCGGCCCTGGCGGCCAGTTCCCTGGCAAGCTGAGGCTGGCCCCAGCTGGCAGGCGTCAGGGAGAGCCAGGCTCCCAGGGAGATGCGAGGTGACGCCAGGCGCAGAAGGCAGGCTGCCTCCAGTACTGCCAGGCGACAGGCAGAGGGTGTCGTGGCCCTGCAAACTGGAATTCTGGGGCATCGCTTCCCTGGCAACAGAGCGCGGCTGTCATGGGTGCTGCAGAGGAGGCAGCTCTGGAACATTCCTTTGCTGCTTTGCGGGCTGACTCTCCACTTCCCCACGCCTTGCTGGCTGAGGCTGCCCTGTACCACCTGCCCCGAGCTACCTCCTTACCCCGTCCCTACAGCTGGCCCTGAGATGGTCTTCCGGAGGCCGCGAGAGCTTCCCAAAATTCACAGCAAAGCTCGCATCCTGGGAGTGCCGTGCGAGGGGTGTGGAGCCAGCCCTTTCTCAGGCCCTGGCCTTGGCTGGCTGCAGGGCCTGGAGCTCACACAGCATCATACCCTCTTGGGACCTGCAAATGCTCTTCTGCCTTTGCCACTGGGTTTCCAGGTTGAGATCTGAGTTTTAGTGGGAAGGGGGCTGATGTCCTTGCACTCTGCCGATATCTTCAGCTGGCAAACCATGGCGGAGAGAAAATCAGAAGGGCAGCCTCCGCCACGCCATGAGCTACAGACACCTGGTCCTCAGGTGGGGAAGGGGAGGGAGGAGCGAGCCTCCCTGCCCAGCACTGACATTCAAAGGGACTCCCTTTGTCCCTGTGACCACGTGAGGAGTGGGTGACTGGCTTTTTTTTTTTTTTTTTTAATGGCTCAGGCCGAAACTTCGGGCATTACTCAGCCTGATTAGCAGTGCATGAGTGGGGAGCGGGCTGACCCCAGGGAGGGCCTGGCTGACCGTAGCGGAGTAAACATGGTGCAGGTTCCAGGACAGGCCTCAGTCTGGGGTAGGGGGTCCACTCCTGGCGCTGGGCTTGACATCTCGGGACCCAGCTCTCAAGAAGACTGGTACCTCCCACTGCGGTGCGTGGGAGCCCTGAGCACTGTGTTAAAGACCAGCGACCCTGCTAGAAAGAGCACGTGGAGAGGCCCAGATGCCGCCCTGAGGCGGAGAGGAACCCGGGAGAGCGCAGGCTTCCGCTGCCCCCACCAAGGTGCCAGGGACGAGAGTGAAGCCATCTTGTCCAGCTGCGCACCTCCAAGTGACCCAGGTAAGGCCGAGGAGTCCCCAGCAGAGCCCCGCCTAAGTTCTTGACCAGCAAGATGATATGTAACAAGATGGCTGTTGTTTTAAGCAACTATGAAGTCATCCAAGTGGCCCTAGATAGGGAGACCCCTGGCCGAGGAAGGCGTCCTGCCGGAAGCTCTGCGTCCAGGTGCCCTTCTGTGGAGCCTCGGCTGGCAGGTGGGAGCATTTGGGCCGGTACTGCGGTGTACACCTGGGGCTGGGTTGTTGGGTTCCCCTTGGGCTGTTGCGTTTGCAAGCAGACTGAAAGGACCTTGGACGCGGCTTTCCAACGGATGGGCTCAGAAGCTCAGACTCGAAATCTCGGCTCTATCTTCAACTTGCTCTGAAGTCCATGGCTCCCACCTGCCCAGGGAGAGCGAGTGGCACTGGGAGCAGGGTGTCACAGCGGCATGGAACCGGAACCTCCAGGGATAGACTCTGAGACATGTGACGGTGTTGAAGGCCTCGAGCCCCTCTCCTCCGTGGGGCCCCCAGAAGAGGAGAGTCCTCCTGGCATTTCACCACCTACTGCCGATGATCCTCACTGTCTGGGTCCTTGGGTCAGGTTCCACGCAGCCCAGCCTCGTGGGGGACCAATGAGACAGACTGTGATAACATGTTGGCCCTGGAACCCAGCTCTACTATGTGGGGTTTGACCCTCAGTCCTACCATTCACCAGCCATCTCGCTGCCAACAAACTGCTTGACCTCTGGAGGCTTCAGCTTCTGCAAAACGGAGACATCTCTGGAGCCCACCTCAAAGGGCTTTGTGGGGACTCGATAGGCATTGCACATAAAGCAATAGAGTCCTTAATACATGCTCGGACAGGGGGGTGTGGAAACCATAATGCATGGAAGAAGTTGGGAGAACAGAAAATGTTTGTCCTGGGAAGAAATAACTTCAGGAAGGTCTGACATTTTCCAATATACTAATGGTTTTTACCTGGAAAGGCAAATTTAGTTTTTTAAAATTTTTTTATAATTTGAGGGGATAGGACTGGAAGTGATACAAAAGTGAAAGGGAAGATTTTCTCTGAATAAAAGGAGGGATGTGAAGGAGAAGCTGAAAGGCAAAGTGCACAGCCCAGGAACAGGCCAGTGGACACTCAAGCCCCGGCAGCTGGACAAGACAGGACAGGGAAGAGGAGAGAGTCGTGGGCTGGGGGTGGAACTGTGTGACTGATGATCCTGTTGACCCTCATTCTGTGATTCACGACTCCTGGTTTATCTAAAGAGAGCACCGGTCACTCAAGAAAGGGGAGGAGGGATGTCATGGCCAAGGGGCTCCTGGCTGGTACCTGACTTCAAGCTTGGGTGACGACCCCATCACCATAACGTGGAAACAAAAGCTGTTCCTATATCTTGCATCCACCCCTCCCAGTTTTGCTGGTTGGGCCACAAAAATGAATGCTGGCTGTCTCACAGCATGGCTCGTCAAATGCTTCCAGACAACAGGAACTCCACCCCCCACCCCCACGCCGAGTTCCCTGTGAGGCGGGTGTGTCATGTCAGGCTGGATGGCATTTCTGGTGTGGGCTTTGCTGGCAGAGCCTCCTTAATTTGAAATGCACCTTCACCCGGCGGTTTATCTCTGTTCCAACCAAAGGAAGAATTTGCTAAGCACAGTTCGTCGTCTAAGAGTGCAGAGCTGTGTTTTAGCCTCTTTGGAGAAGTAAGTTTTCAAATACCCTTAAGTCCTTCCCAAAAATGACCAGATCTGTTACAAATCTATCCTTCCTCTTCACTAAGAGACCAAAAGGCCACCTCCAGGCAACGATTATGACTTCTAGTTTGCAATCTGAATAACTGCCCTTAGACATATTTCCTAAGAGCTTTTACTCCCGGGAACAGGGCTGGGGAGTGTGTGTGTGTGGACGTTTGACGCGGGAGTGGTTGGGAGAAGGAAGTGGCTTCCTTGAGCTTGCTGAGGGGAGCTGCAGGACACCTACTCAACCGTCTGCTTACAGGCAGGTCACCTGGGTGTGTCCAGGGAGCTGGGAATGCTTAGGGCAGGGGGTGTTGGTAATGAGCTAGGGAACCCATACCCTCCTCAGCCACCTACTTTGTTTTTATTTTTTGGTGTATTCTGTACATAATGGTGGAATTTGTTACATATTTGCACATGCACAAAATAAAACAAAATATTTTGACTAATATCACTCCCCAGAATGTCCCCTTTCCCTCCCCTCCTCCTGGTCCCTTTCTTCCGTTCTACTAATTTTATATTTTCAGGAGATCCACCCTCGCCACCTTTCTTTTCCTTCTTCCTTTTTAGCTTCCACATCTGAGAGAAACACACCACCCTTGGCCTGTGTTTGCCAGCCACCTACTTTTGCAAAAGCTGAATTTTATCGGTGGATAGCGATTTTCTGCTGCTTAATTGCTGAGCAATGAAATGCCCAGGAGAGGTGTGACTGGGTGAGCTCACTGGAGACTGGAGATGCTAACAAGAGCTGAAAGCTGAATGGGCAGATCAGCCCATTTAAAAGAACACGGCAAGCAGGTGTGGTGGTGCACACCTGTAATACAGCAGCTCGGGAGGCTGAGGCAGGAGGATCTCGAGTTCAAAAGCAAGCAACTCAGTGAGACCCTGTCTCTAAAATATGAAATAGGACTGGGAACACAGCTTAAGTGTCCCTGAGTTCAATCCCCAGTACCCACCCCGCAAAAAAAAAAAAAAAAAAAAAAAAAAAAAAAAAGTATAGAAAGGACTGTAGGGGACATAGTTCAGTGGTGCGTGAGAGCCTGAATTCAATCCCCTGCAAAAACCCAAAAAAAAATCAAACATAAACAACCCCCCCCACCACATTTTGGTTCAGGAAAAGGAATTTTAGATGCATCAATAGAATATGTCAGGAGATCCCTGAAGGATCATGTTTATCTAAAGAGTAAGGCACCGAGAAAGCTTAGGGAGGCCGTTCAGGTTGAAAATGGGTCACAAAAGGTACAAACTGAAGGATAAAATGAGTGGCATGTGCTGAAAGGTGGGTCCGTGCCTGGCAGAGGCGCTGGCTGGGGCAGAATGGAATGTGCTCATTCAGAGTGAGTCATGGGAGGGAATTCGAGAGATGCGTGTTCTCGGGACTGAGAGGGTATAATGAGAGGTATGATCAGAAGCGGGGAAGGTGAAAGGCTCTTGGGGCTCAGGTGAGACCGTTCAGAGGCATGATGGAAGGCGCTTGATTTGAGGATGAAGGCCCAGAAGGAAGGGCATGATCTGACAATCAAGGGAGCCCAACGCAGAGAGGAGTGAGGTCCAGAGGGCCACGGGAACGTGGAGAAAAATAAACCCAGGCTATCACTGTCATCTTAGAAAAGACAGCCGGGGTCAAGTCTGGAGTGCCAGCTTCTATAAAGGATATGAATGACACACAGCCAGTTCTTCCTCTTCCCTCTGGTCAGTGGCAGAGAAAATGGGCTTATAGTGCAGTGTGGGCATTTAGGTGACAGTTTCTTAACCTTGTGGACCACATAGGAGGGCAGTTGTGAAATTTGAGATTTCATAGGTTCTTGGAGATTCTGGAAAGTAGGTTGGGCTGAATCTGGAAATCAGTGACTTGAACTCAACACCCCCAGCCTGGAACCACAATCTCTGTATCCACCGCCCCTCCATCGTGGCCACCTGCTGAAGGCCTGGCTCTGGGATCTTCAACTGCCACCTTGGGCCCTGGTTTCTTTAGCGGCTCTGCCATCCAAATTGCCAGCCCCCAGTCAGTAGGGTCACCCCTTGCTGATCTAGTAACTGGTCTCCTATTATTAATGCTGGTGAAGCAATTGCAACTTCATCTAGGTAACACAGGGCTTTCAAGTCACATGGTAGAAAATTCCAGGCAAAGAGAGCTCTAAATCACCACTTTAGTAAAAAGGGGGAAAAAGTTGACAAAACTGTAGTTTAGTTTAAGCCTGCTTCCCCCTGCCAGAAGGCTCTGTGGTCAGTGAACGAACGTGTCAATAATGCTCAGGTATCTAGACATAGGTAAGTGCCCTTGTACCTTGGGTTTTATTGAATGCAAGTGCTGTGATTATCCTGTTAACCTATTCTCTAAACTCTGCCTCTAATGTGATCCCAAGATCACCTGGGAACTTGGAGACTATTTAAATATGAGGCATCTACTACAGACCTGTTAAATCACAACTCCTGAGATGCAGCCAAGTGGCTTGTGTTTAAGGAACTCCCCAGGTGATCCTGATGCAAGCTCGAGTTCCGGAGTCTCTGGTCTAAAATACATAGCAAAGGGTGAAAAGCACCCGGCTGATACTAAGCAGAGTGGACCAGCTCGTTCTGGTTCTACTATCCCACTTGGCTGGAAAGTCCCACATCAAGACACTATCGAGATGGAGGACAAAGGGAGATGTGACTGAGCAGCTGTGGTTTGGCAGTCACTGGTGCGCCACGCACCATCCATCTCTGCAAGAATGAGGCTGTCATTCTTTTACTAGATGAGGTAATTCACCTAAGGTCACTGATGTGACATTAATGGACAGGGCTTGAGCCCCAGTCTAAGTCAAATGTCTTTTTTATCCAAGTATTATCATTCCCATGGACAGGTAATGGCAAATTTTTTTATGGGAGAGCTCTCAACATGACTGCAGCATCCTTTTCTCGTTGCAGTTTAACGATGGCCAAGTTTTCGCTGGTTGTTCCTGGCCATCCTACACTCAAAAACCTCCACTTCTTTCGTTCTGGGGAAGCAGCACCTGAGAGCTGCCAGAACCCAGCACTGAGACTGGAGTCTGGGTTCAGGTCACCATGCTGCATTTAGTCAGAGGCAAACTGCTGAAGTTGGCTGGGCTTGCTTCCTTCCACTATGAGCCCCATCTAAGGAGTAAGGAAGCCACGCGGCTTTCACCTGCAGTGGACCTGGAGCACAGCCAATTGGCCTTTCGGGTCTGCTGGAGGATGAACATCCTCCATCAAGGCAGATGCACCCCCAAGCTCCCCACCCATGTGCCCAGCCCTTCAGAAACAACCTAGAAAACCTCCAAACCGAGTTAAGAATCATGGTCCACACAGACCTTTTTACCTTGTCAATCAGAATATTTTGGCATCTACTCTCGTCCTCGTCTTCTATTTCTAGAATATGTAGAATTGTTGAACCAAATAAATGAAATAAGTGGAAGAAACTATTGTCAGCTCTCGATTAGCTGCACCACTGGATAGGAACAGTGACGTGGTGCAGTTAAAAAAAAAATGGCTGTTTGACTTTAGAATGCATTGATTTTTTTTTTTAGTAGATTAACTTTTCTAATTATATTTTGCACAGTCTAATATTAACAGGCATTTGTATTCCCTGAGCACACAACATCTGACACCGAGTTGGGAGACGCAGTAAGCAGCTCAAAAATGTGCTGGTCTCAGGGAATGACAATATTGTTATGGAAAATCCACATGTGGATAATGAAGAGGTGACTAATTTTAAAGTGCTCTGTAAATACTAAATCATAAACAGAAAAGGCAAAATGGAAACTCTCTATGGACTTGTGAACAGGGTAAAAAAGCTTATTAAAATTCTAAAAAGGACAAACTTTCAAGAATCATCTTAGCGTTAATCAAACTTGATAAAAAACTCAGGATGCAAAGAGTCAGTAAATTTTTCTTTCAGGGAAGAAAACCTCAAGCAATAACACCAAGCATTTTAAAAGAGTGTTTAAAATGAATTTTATTGTTTGAATTTTACAAGTAGTCTTTAGAGGCTTTAAACAAGAACTCTTGCAAAACTCTAATAAATAGCTTGCCCCAAGTCCCCAAAGAAAATGGAAAACAAAAGGAAAATGAAACTCAGGATAAGCAAGACTTCAGAATGCTTGGATGTTAGCAATATTTCTCATTTACAAAGAGATATCAGGCAATGTACAATCTCCTTTATACAAGTGAAAGAGAGAAAGAGACAATGGAAATCTTTACAAAGCACTCCGAAATCTTCCTATTTCCATAACAGAAATGTTACGGGGGGGGGGAGGGAAGGAAGTCCCATGGAGAAACCACAATCATGAATGAAACTATAGCATAAAAATCTGGTAGTGAGTGTGGTGGGGAGAGGGGGAATCCATCCTGTTTCTTTCAGGGATGGAACAAGGAATGAGTTCTTATCACTCAGGCAGGGAACTTCCAAGCACATGCCACTAGATTGCTGAATGTCCCCTTAGACCAGAGTCATCCCTGGAGGGGCAGAGGGGTCAGTTTAGTGGCAATTATGAGGGCAAGAAACAAGGGGGTGTCCTGGGGTCAGTCAACACTGGTCGGCCTGTCTGTGTTCTGCAGCAGTGACTGCCCAGGGGCTCACAGCAGCCTGCACCACTAGACAGGAGAAAAAGCACATCAGTAATTTCTGCAGCAGAATCCTTTGGATGGGCACAAAAGGATGCAGAAAATGCGTGCTTAGATTTCACACTGGGACATGCAGATTTCAAAAGCCCATTCTATTACAGTCAGTGCTCCTAACAAGCAAGGATTAAAATTCATGATTTAACATTCACTGTTAGCTTTTCCTAATTATAAACACTGGTGAAGTCTTGCTTTGGAGAGGAAGATTTATTAATATAGTCATTTTGAGCAAGCTTAATTAAATTTTTTTTGCCTCATCTTTAGCTTTAAAAATCTCCAACAAGTATATATACTTCTGACCAAAAGGCATACAAGTAAGGTTTTGGTTGACAGAATTAGGAAACCAATCAATGTTTGGAGCCAGGGAGCTATAGAGAGGTCGATTCCAATTTAGTGGGACTTACTTAAGCCAAACAAAAAAAAGCCCTAGCAGAAGGGCACACCTAGGATCATCTCCCTGGGAAAGGAAGGGCAGGAAGTGACATCACAATGCAGGATCAGCAGGGGCGGGACCTGCAGGCTTGCTCATGTCTCTCTCTGGTTTACTGACTTGCTGTATAAAATGACCCCTGTCCGGCTGGTCTCTGAAAGGGACAAGCAACACCAGCTCGCACACAAGTCCTTCAAGGGAGGTGGGCCCTTTTTCAAAGCTCCTCCCTCTCCAGGCATTTTAGGAAAGAAGGAAATACCCTTCCCCCACTCCCAAATAAACAAGTTAAAAAAACTTTATTTTCATAGGAACAATGACACTTGTTAGATAACAGGGAAAGCTTGGGTTACCTGAAATAGATAAGAAAGCTGATGGGAATAGAGGCAGACGGCCAGGAGGCACCCTGGTCCTAGGCCCAGTTTCTGTTTAAATACATAACAGATAAAGATATTGTGCAAAAAAATAAAGACATTCACATTTTAGCAGTTAAACTTTTATTTTACTTTTTAAAATTTTTATTTACTTGTTTTTTTTCTTTTCTACAAAAGGCAGATAATGATTGTTGATCTGCAAATGTCGTGTGGTGCACTCCCGAGGGGGCGGGAGGCTGGGGAAGGTGCTGAGGAGGCTCCTGAAGGCGGGGGGAGGGGCTTCCCGCGCTCCTCCTCTCCGGGTCCCTAGCTCATGTCTATGGTGTTGAAGACCCACTCGGTGAACTTCTTCAGCTTGTCCGAGGCGCTCTGGGACTCCTCCTGCAGCCTCAGGTTGTCTTCCCGCAAGTGCTGCACTTCCGCCTGCAGGTGGGCTTTGTCCTCCTTTTCCTGGAGGTGGAGCAAGGACAGAACTAGCAAGGGGCCCTACCTGGCTTGGGCTGGGGAGGAGGAGCCAGGGGTCCCTTCATCAGTCATTTCCATTTTTTCATCCCACTAAACACCATGGTCTTGTCCTGGGGTGAAGCCACTCTAAGTTCAGGGAGAAGGGTTTCCAGGGAGCTTCTCATCTACAGGATTAGCTTGGAATAGAAATACCTTTGTGTGTACTTAAGACTATTAACAAGGACCAACCTGAATTTTGGGTCACTGTTTCATGGCTACATCTTGATCCAGTTTAAAAGACACCCAAGAAACAAAATGACATTCAGTTCTCCTCGTGTGAAAGCCCTAGTAACAAGGACCACATGGGGGTCTGGGCTACTGACACATCACACAAGGGTGGGGAGGCCGTGAGAGGGCTGGGGGTGCAAAGGCCTTCCCACAACAGGAGCCACTTTCTGCACGTGTGATAGCAGAGACCTTGCAGAATTGTCGGCAGGACCTGAGCTCCACGCTGCCCTGAGCGTGTGCACAGAAAGCTGCAGGGGAGACGCCCACACCATGTTCCAGCAACACCGTTAAAGGAGCGCTCACAGTTCTGGGGCGGGTTGCTCCCACGGGCAGGGCAATTTGCTCTGAAAGTATGTTTACCTTCTTCAAATCTTCTCGAAGCATCTTCAGCATACCTTCCAACTGGTCCACTTTAGAAGCCAGAGTGGGAGAGGAATCTTTACTGCTGGGAACGAGAAACAAAAGGCTGGGCTCGCAGGCACCTCCAAGGCTGGGTTCCCCAGCCCAAGTCTGAGCAGGCTGTACTCATGTAAAAGAAATGGCTTGCAAGTGCAATTACCCAACACGATAACCCAATGTGCATTTTCACTTTAAAGAAGAAAATGGTGATCTTAATAAAAGGTGTCACAGGCGTGAAACAGTTAACCAATAGCTTCCTTTGTTAAAGATGCTGCATCCACTGACAGAAGAATAAGTGACAATAAGCAAAAAAGGTCTCTGGCAGTGCAGGAGGTACATACCGGCAGATCCACAGTCACATACAGTGACTCCTGAGGGATCTCTCCTGGAAGCTGTCAGAAGAGCTACTCTTACAGGGGTGGGTGGGACTGGCGCAGGATCTGTTCGGGGATGGGTCAGGTCGCGGGTTCCCAAGAAAACGACCGTAGGTGCAGCTAAGTCATGCCCTTGTCTTAAACACTAAGTATCTTAAAATGTTTTAAAAATGAGATGACATGTTTCAGAGGCTTGTCAAAGCTTAATGTCTTACATCCTGGGCCACTATGCTCAGCAGTTTGCTTCATGCTTTCTCATGTTCTATCTGAAGTGCTAGTTACATTGTGTGAGGCAGGTACCAACAGGTGCTGAAGGACAGAGGCCACCAGCCTGCCTGCAGGACCCCACAGCAGGTATGCTCCCACCCAGAGCCAGGACCTTGTCAGCTTCCTGCCTCACCTCCTCTACCTGAATCCAAGCTGCTGGCAGCTTCCTGGGTGAGTTCTAGCTAAGTCACATGACCTCAGTCACACCACAAGAGACTTGGCGTCTTCTGCTGGGAAGTCATAGATGGAGTTATAGATGTTTTAAGATATTATCTTAAAACTATCCTTTTTCTAGAGGCCAAGGGGGAAGAGGCAGTGACTCTGGATTTTCTCAGTTATGGAATAAAAGGCATTCTTTACTTCAAAAATCAAAGTTCAAGCTTGCAATCCTGACCTAAAATGAACTGTGTCATTCCTTCTTCTCATTCTAAGTCAATAACAGCTCCAAGGAAAATCCAGAGTGGCATGGAGCATGACAAGGCTGCTGGCCAAGGAATGATAATGACCTCTGAACTTCTAAGACAGGACAACCAACTAAGGTTGACAACATATGGCTTTGAAAAGGGAAGCGGTCAGCAGTAATCCACAACCACACAATGTGGTACAGCAGGCAGGCCAGATTTGGGGCAGGTGGAAGGTCAAAGATGCGACAGGATAGGAGGCTGCATGTGGGGAGCAGCATGTCTTTACAAAGCCAGTGCAGGCTGTCGGGCTGACGAAACTCTCAGGATCTACCTGGACTTCTACAGAGTCTTCAAAATGAGTTGTGTCTGTGAGTACACTGATAGTACCTTAAAACATGCATAACTCCATTTGCATCTGCTTAGTCCACACTAAACAAAGAGCCGATTCTCACCCTCATCCTGAGATTCCATAACACCCCTCTTCCTCAGGCAAACAGTCTGACTTAGACTTCTCTTCGTTAGAGACTGCATCCTAAAAGGCATGTTTTGGCTTTCCTTTGACTCTATCCTTTTTTTTTTTTTAAGTTTTCAGTAGCTAAACTCACTGGCGCTCAGCTCACCCTGCTGTCCTAATAAGCGGGAAAGTGGCGTCTATCTTTTACACTCAGAACTAATGATCATCGCTCTTAACTACACTTTCCTGGCTAAGAGTCTGTCCTTGTAGCCTGTTTAGAGAAGTCTTCAAGCTGCATCCCACAGGCCATGAGCAGGACCCATGTTGACCTGCTTTTCCTGCTTCCACCCACTTCTGACCTAGATTCTTACTCATCCTCTACGCAACCACCTTGCCATTTGAAAGTAAGAGGAGAACAGAACACTCAGTCCTCACACAGTTAAACAGAAGTTAATGTCCATGCTCTCAACTCAGAGGAAACCTCGGGACCTCCATTGTTGCTTATTTACTCCTTATTTTACACACATCCTTAACTATCCTGGTGATCCTGCTTCCTAGCACAGGAGACCTGAGGCACACGGCAGAAGTCGCTGAGATGGGGCACACGGGCAATGGCAGTGATGGCCGCTGGGAAGACTAAAGACCCAGACTCCAGGACTCACAGCACTGGGCCCAGGACGTGCAGCACAGACGAGTTCTCTCACCTAACCTAAAAAGCGCTGAGGGCGTGAATGAGTGATGGCATACGTACTACTCATGACCATGACCTCAAGTCTACCGACAACAGTTAAGCCGTTTGCAATGCTCAGTCACCAGCATTCAAACTAAAAAACAAAGTGCCTGGCGATGCACTGGTGCGCTTTATTCGGCTAATCCAGGTGGCTTACGTCCCTCCTTTGCCACATTGGTCACTATCATGGGGTGACACATGGTGCACAGTGGTGCTCTCGCCACCGGGCTACCAACCTGCTGTATGACTTCATCTGGGCCAGAGCCTGGTCGTCAAGCTGGTCACTGTTGGACGCTGCACTCAAAGGCCGATGGTTTTCATCACTAGCAGCAAAAAACGAGGCTCTCTGGACTGAAAGGAGATAAGAAACCACAGAACGTTTTGGAACCGCATGCCTGGGTCCTAGCTGTAGAAATTCACCAACTGGTCTACATGGACAGTCAAGACCAATCAGTGCATAGAAATGTGTTTGAAATCTTATTTCTCGACCATTATAATGAAAAATATCACTGTTTTAGCTGTAAGAGGATAGTAACGTTGTAACCTCCCTTTAAAAAGTCACCACTCTGAGTCAGTTTCTAATGCCCTCTTTCCCGACTGATCCAAGTGGCATTCTAGTAAGTGTTCCCCTAGAAAGAGGCCTTGTGCCAAATTTCCAGACCAAGGCTTTTTGTACCATTAGTATGATATAAATGCATTAAAGAACTGGATTTAAGCTTCTTGAAACTTCTTGGAGTGTGTTCCACAAGATGCCTGGTCACTCTGGTGGGCTTCAGCCTTAGTCCACACCACCTGCGTTTCAAAATATCCCAGCTTAAAATTTATATGGAGATTAACCAATGAGTGAAAAATCAGGTTGGTACTGGGGAATTTCCAGCCTCTAATGAATATGAAGGAGGTGATGAGAGTAGCTGTGGACTACTCCAGTTACTTGGCTTCTGAATTCTGAACCTAGTAAATTTTGTCCCCAAATTGAAACCTGATGGAATACAACTTTTAACTCTCCCAAATAAGATCAATACAAAAATCATCTGATATCATAATTCTGTAAAGAATATTTTAGCACCCCAAATTGTGGAATGATATTCTTAGAATAAAATCGGTCTTCACTCAAGAACAGTAGGCAGCCTTATGTCGACACTTGCACTGCACTGCTTTCAGGGATTTTCGTTTCGGCAGACCAGTCCCAGCGTGAGGAGCTGCATTTAAGAACCACCACCCTAGAGCCAGCACAGAGCCAGCAGGCTGGCAAAGGAACAGTGCAGACAGCAAACAAGCACTGGACTGGGCGAGGTGAGCGCAAAGCACCAGCACTGGCTGGGGCTGGGCACAGCCAAGCAGGACGCTCATCCCCCACAGCCGACTGTGCAGTTTGCAGCGACGTCTTTCCAACGTGATCAAAGATCCTCTGAAAAAATATTCTTTCCCGTCAAGGGACAGCTGGAATTCCTCTACCCTCTGCCCTTCCCATGTGTGGGGGAGGTGAGGCATCCGTGTTATGAATTCCTCGTAGAGGAAACAGCAGGTTCCATCTGATTAATAAAGCAGGCGCCCAGCTCAGGGTCTGGCCCTACTGGGTGCTCAATAGCTAGTAGCTCCCTGGGCCGTGCACATGCCGTCAGTGTATCTGGGGCAGCAGGACAGACAGAGACTCGATCACAACTCTGCACACGGCAGTGTGGCCTCGAGGATCCCAGGCTGTCCTGCGTGGATCACAGTGGACTCACCCTCATAGGCTTTGGCAGCATCGACCAAGTTGGACCAGTCCAAATCTGCAGCAGCATCAGGCAGGGGCATCAGGCCAGGGTCTGGCATTGGCTGCCTTCGGGTCTCCTGGATGTCAGTGAGGGAGCTGTCCGAGGCCGAGAACTCTCCTGCAGAAGGGGACAAGGGTCAGCATAGGGCCTGTGCCCACAGGAGAACCTCTCGAGAATATACCCATTTTCCATTACCCAAATAATTTGTAATCCATTCGTTTCCGGAACCAGTGTCTAGTCTAGCAGGTCACTAGTGGCCATCCTAAAGCTGGCCTAAAACAGGAACTGGCTTCCTCTAGTCTCTTACCTTCTTTCTCTTTTGTGGTGGTACTGGGGATGGAACCCAGGGCCTCTTGCATGCTAGGCCAGTGTTCTACCACTGAGCGACACCCCCAGTCCGTTTTATTTTATTTTTGGGGCAGGGTCTTGATAAATTGCCCAGGCTGGTCCAAAACTTTAGTCCTCTTTCTTCAGCCTCCCAAGCCACTGGGATCATAGGGCATGCTCCACTGTGCCTGGCTCATTTACAAAATGACCTCCTGCCATCCCTCTCCCAAGAGTGAGTCATGGGAGCACTAGTTCTGCACTGTGGCAACAGGTCTGCTCTGGGAGCAGCTGTCTGTCCACAGTGGGGCTCAGGTGGCTCTGGCAGTCAGCTTCCCTTAATGGAGGCCAGGATTCAAGCTGGGAAGAAGAGCCTACTCCGAAGGAGAGCTGAATTTGGAAGCCAGTCCAGGATGCTTCTTCCTGGCATGGGAGACAACAGGGCTTAGTTTTATCTGGACTAGAGCTGGGATCTGACCCCAGTCTCTGCACTCTAGCCCAGGGACTGGTGAGAGGCACATGCCTGGCCCATGTTGGCCCTGTGTCCCAGGCACGGCCCACTGGCTTCCACAGGTGGGCGTGCAGGTGGTGTGGGAAGCACTGTCTGATTGACAGTGTGAGTGTGTGAGGCACTTGCAGGGAACCAGGCCAGGAAGGGACTCTGGGGCAGGTGCTGGAATCGCTCTCCTTCCCAGGACGCAGGTCATTCCCTCCCACGAGCAGTTTTGGTCACAGGAGTCTAACATCCAGTTCTTCCTAAGGTGACAACTGGCTGAATACAAATATTAGACCACTGTCAACAACTGACATCTTAAATAACCTTCCTTAGTCCAGGGTCGTGGGGAAGGAGCGCCAGAAGCCACTCTGTGCCGTTTGGGAGCACACTGCTACTGCTCACATTCACAGAGGCGGACGGCAGACAGGGAGGGCAACTGAGGGGCAGAAAAGCACAGCTCGTGAAATCTAAAGACCCTCAAGGGGCAGACGCTGGGAACATGGCAGAGCGTGCCCCTCAGAATGAGAGCTAGCACAGTCCAGGCAGATTCAGAATAAAAGTGAAACTCTCACTTAAGATCAACGTAACTCTAGAAATATCTGTTCAGAAGGGGTTAAAAAGCCCCACCTACTGTGCTGGCCTGGTAAGCCAGGGTATATTTAGTGCTTGTTTTCCCTTTCAAATAACATGAAGAACGGCTCTGAACTGCAGCTGCTAGTTATTAATGTGCTTAAAATTAGCAAAATTATGAGTAAATGGAAGTCAACAAATACTGCAAGATATTAAATGCTCAGTTCTATTTAAACTTGCTCCCAAGAAAAAGTAGGTGGAACAGATGATTTTGTGTGTCACTCACAACCCTTCTGCCCTTTTATCTCTGGGGCTCAAATTTCCATATAGGGGGATAAACCATCCCAAGACAAAAACCCCTTCCCCACCTCCCAACACCTTCAGTGGTAGTCACCAAACAAGGCAAGGGTGCAGGGATCAGTCCAACAAGGACTGCTCGGTTTAGGACAGGAAATCACCAAGCTGCTACTGACGTTCAGGGAAGCAAGAGGTAAGGAGTTGCTGCAGAGGGCAGCCCGTTCCCTCTCTTCCCCTTCCATGGGGCCCACGGGCTCCTGTGGGCCTTCACCAGCAGGCTGCCTCGCTGGGCCATGCCCACACTGGGAGTCAGACCTCTGGGTGCCGTCCTGGATGCCAGCCTCTAGAAGGCAGGACTCACTCTGACATGCTCATGCAGGCAGGACGCAAGGAAGGGCTCTTTTTATTGCTGCAAGGTCAGAAAGGAAGTGCAAAGAAACAAGAGAACAATTCCAAGTAGGCAGCACATTACAGGAATAATTGAATTCAGGGAGAGTAATGGAACTCAGAGAAGGAACTCTCTGGCCCTAACATGAGGAGAAAAGAGGAGAAAAAGGTGAGGGCCATGCTACATTACTTCAAGAGCTTTAGACCCTGATGACAGGAAAGTGATCGTTTCATGTTTGAATCTGACTCACTGGGGGTGACTTCCTGGAGCAAAGAAGAACTAGAGAACGTGTAGGGGATGAGGGAGCCGGGGGAAGGATGGCACGATCCACAAGTGGCTCCCACTAGGGCTGAGGGGAGAGTGGAACGGGCCGCTGAGCAGGACAGAGGCGGGGAGGATGCAGGGCTGCGGGGGAGGCTCAGTGGTACAGCGCTTGCCTGGCACGTGTGAGGCCCTGCGTTCCATCCCAGCAACACAAAAAAGAAAAGAATAATTCAGGTCTAGCAAGAGGTTCAGGAAATCCAGCTGCAGAGGAGAAGTGTGGGTGTGGTGCACAAAGGCGGTCTGAAAGCGGGAGTGTGTGGAAGGAAAGGGACAGCGGGAGTGGGGTCGCAGCAGCGCGTCCGACACACCATCAGGCACACACGTCCCATAGCAGGTGTCTGTGGCTGAGTCCTAGCTGCCAGGGACACTGGAGTGACCTGGACCGAGACAGCAGAGAGGAAAATACCACATTTATATCTGAAGACCCAGAATATGGCTCTTCCTAAAACTGGGATCTGGTTAGGTCACAGAACGGACATGGCATATGTGAAACAGGAGCAAGAACATGGAGGCAGCCACGTCAATAAGCCTTTTCCTTAAATAATGGTCATTCACAGCGAGAATGGACGCATAAAGGCATCAACAAACGGGCCATCAACAAACGGGGCAATGTCCTCAGCCTGTGGGAGACCCAGGGCAACGACCCAACTGTCCCAGTTCCCAGGGTGGCTGCCAGGGCGGGGAATGTAGCTCCCTGAGAGGGAACCGATGGAACTGGGGTAGAGCGCCTGCCTAGCACATGTGAGGCACCGGGTTCCACCCTCAGCACCACATAAGAATAAAATAAAGGTACTGCGTCCATCTATGACTGAAAAATATTAAAATAAAAAGAAGGAATTGATCTACCGTTAGCTCAATCTGCCCAACCCGACTGTCAGGGGGGGTTTGATAAGAGTATCAACTCCCAGGCTGGACCTTCAGACCTTAACCCAGGGTCTTGGGCAGGGTCTAGGACTGTTTTCAACAGGCATCCCAGGTGACCCTTGTGGTATGGGATTCCAGGAGAGGAGGCGACAAACCGACACAGCAGGGCCTCTCTGATAATCACCCCCCACCTCGAGCAAAACAAGTAGCTGCTGTGTCTGGGACCCGGCCTTCCCCACGGGCGGTCCGGCTGTGGTGGGGAGCGCTTACCATGCAGCGACTTCATTCCTAGGGTGTAGGAAGGCCTCCGCAGCGGGAGAGACTTGGGGAGAGAAGGGTACGTGCTGCTGAAGAGGACGTCGTTGGGCAGGGCCTGGTCCAGAAGTGAAGCTCTGGAGGTGAAAAAGTGCTCCCTCTGGCCACTGTAAATGCTCTCGTCAGACAGCGTTCTGTGCAAGGCCCGCCTGGAGATGGGAGTGGCAGGGAAAGGAGACTGCGGGGAGGACAGCGCGTGGAACTGGAAAACAGTCAGCACAGGGCAGTCAGCGTTGGGCTCAGGCTGCGGGATGCCTCCTTTATTCCTTAGGAGTCCCCAGTCTTGACTCCCCATAGCCTAGAAGGCTGCGGCACCATCTCAGTGCTCCACGTGTGACTCGGACCTGTGACTAACTGGATCAGTCAACCTCATGTGGTGGTCAAGAGGACATTAAGACCAGACCAACGTGAGACTTATCTCATCTTGATTCTTAGACCAAATCGTGGAATTTCCCCAAACCCAATTCCTTGCCTGTGAAATGGGCGCACAACACCTGTCAGGACTGTCATGTGCACTAGGTGATGCACTGAACTCATCACAACGGCCCCTATCAGTCCTGTGATGGTCACCTGGGGACAGAGCCACCATGCCAGGAAGAGCAGCCTCAGAAGCTTGTCAAGTGATAACATTCTGCTGGACAAGAGTGTGTGACCATCCAAATGCATTAAAGCACATCACAGGTGGGTCCAAACAGCCACTACTACCAAGCTACATCAATTCAACCTCTCCAGCTAGATGGACTTCATACGAATTTGGAAATTTCACAACTAATTTGGAAATTACTTTTTGAAGATGTATTTCTATTCATAAAATAACAGGAGTTGGCCTTATAAATAACAAATATTTTTACATAAATGACACAGAGTTCCAGGTGTGTCTCATGGATGCTTTTTGCCTTCCTGGCCTTGATTTTACCTGAGTTCTTTCTACAAATAGCAAAACTTCTGAGAATCCCTTTCACTGAGAAGCAACAGACACATTAAGAATATTTAAATACTCAGTAACCTGCAAGCGAATGGAGTATCTGGCCTACTATTAACAAGTTATCCTCAACAGTTCCCCTTAGGACACTGTTCACCTTGACAGGGGAACAAGGAGAGTGAAGATGTGAGGAGGAGGGCTGAGTCACTGCTGGCAGAAAGCCACTGCGGGACTTTCCATGACACTTTGAGAGGCAGAGAGAGGATGATTTAGTGACAGCACCATTTGGGTGGCTGATATTACAGACCCAGAAATACAGAGGTGACTGACACTCAGGTTCACGGAGTTCTGGGGCCTGGCACATTCCAGTCCACAAGCCAAGGGTTAATCGAGTCGGAGCCAACCCAGGGTGCCGTGCACAGCTGCTGCACAAATTATTAATCAAACACACTGTAAATAAGCTCAAGGTGTAACCAACTGGGTAAAAATGGTGTTCATTTTTAAAAATTTGTGATGAGTTAGATCTAAGGTGTGCATAAGCGTGCCTAGGAAACCAAGCTGCCGTGATGGATGCTTGTTGGCAGGAGGCAACAGTTTCCCTCCTCACATATGGGGAAGAGCAGGCATTAGACGGGGGAATGCTTGGCTGGTTGTAGTTTCTGTTGCGCTTTTAAAAATCGGATAGATTTCTCTGCTGTCTTTGAGGTTCTAGGACAGTCACATAAGATCCCTACCTATCAGGCTGGATCTCAGATTTCTGGATTCAAAAGTTGCTGCTAAATCTTTTGTAGCACTTCTGGTTTTAGCAAAGGGATTTCCTTTTCCAAGGATTGTTTCCACCCCAATTTTCAGGAGAAAAATTCTCCACCAATTCTAGTTTCAGTCTCTTTGGGAAATATCAACATACTTCAAGATCCTTCGGGCAGTGTGTTTTATTACAAGCTACAGTTAAAGGAGCAAGGGCAGAAGGAAGCACCTGCCCAGATGCTCTGTGCCCATTAAAAGGTAGTAGACCTAGTCTTGTCCAAAGGCTCTGGGATAGCCTCTCACCTCATCCCTCTTCAATTCTAGTCTGACTGTGTACAAACCTGTCCATTCCCAAGAATGCACCTGCCTGCTTTGCCCAGCACTGCCAGATGTTGGCAAATCATCACAGTGATTTCAGAGAGCATCTAGGTGGGAGAAAGGGGTTCCCAAACTGTGTTCCAAGGAGCCATAAGGGTTCCTTACAGCATCACTGCAAGAGAAAGAGGTCCGGGTGGGATGGGAACCTAGGCCAGCCCACCTCTCCTGTCAGAGCCTAGTTCTACATATTGACTTTCTCTGTGTGATTTTATTTTTTAAAAAGGACTGAGCTGGGTGCAGTGGCATATTCCTGTAATCCCAGTGGCTCAGGAGGCTGAGGCAGGAGGACTGCAAGTTCAAAGCCAGCCTCAGCAACTTACGTGAGGTCCTAAGCAATTTAACAAGACCCTGTCTCTAAATAGAAAAGAGCTGGGGATGTGGTTTAGTGGTTGAGTGCCCTTGGGTTCAATCCCTAGAACAAAAAAAAAAAAAAAAAAGAAAAAGAAAAAGAAAAGATTCCTAAACTTTAAACCACCGATCTCCAAATCTGGTCCTCTATAGAGTGTAGAGAGGTGATACCTTGCTTCTGGTCAGTCTCCTTTTTCAGTTTCTCACTCTTTGTAGTCCCCCTGGTTGTCAGTGACGCGTAGGTGTCACCTGTACTCACAATAAGCTGGTAACGGCTCTTCCTACACGGGCTCCAAGCAGAGCCCTTCCTCTGCTCTGTATCTAGAGCACTGGCTGCAAAGCAGGAACGACAGTTTGTGCAAAGGGCTGCACATCTGCCGACTGTAAGCACTCTCAAAAAGCAAGCTGCCCCGTCCCGGCTTTCGAGTGAGGTTTCTTACAAGGCTGCAGCTCAACCCCTGATCTGAGGCAGGAGCCTGAAGGCTGCTGCACAGGAACACTCAGCTGGGGCCTGCCTGGCACAGGGCAGCCACAGTCTGCAGCCAGCATCCCACTCTCCGGACAGGCAAGCCTGGGAGTGAGGGCTCCTAGGTAGCTGGACCTCCAAGAAAACCACTGTGGGGTGCTGAGCAGGTTCCAAGTCTCACAGTCCAAAGTTGGCCTCCCAGAACCCTGAAGCCCGTTTCAGTGGCTTGCAGCCTGGGGCCAGGGTTGGCCTGGAAGATCAGTCATTCAGACAATGACTCTCAGAAGACACATGGAGCAACTCAGCTGAACTCATCCGAAACAGAACCAGCTCAGAAAGGATGAAACCAGAGAGAAGAGAGAAGACTGAGCCTGTCCCCATCCTGACGCCAGCCCCTCGCTGCAGTGGGCTAGGGACAGCAGCAGCATTTTCTTTGTAGCAGGTCTCACATGAACACAGTCACAATACAAAGACAGGATACCCTGCTTCAAATAGGAATGTTAAAGTAATTTATTTTGGAAATAAAAGTCAAGAACTGGAATAAGGGCAAAACAGACATTTGCCTTCAATTATTTCCACTGCAAGAATAAATCAAAAGAATGAGAGCTCCAAGCTTGCTCCTTGCCAAAAATGTTGAACTAGGAATTAGAGGAAAGATTCCTTTCAGGGCAGGTTTTATTATCCTCTGACCTCAAATATAAATAAATAAATAAATAAATAAAATAAAAACAGACTAAATCAAAATAAAAGAAGAAAGAAATTAAATACTTTTAATTTTGAAACTGGCATTTAAAATTTTTAACATACTTCCTTGGATTTTGATGGATAAAGACAGACGTTTCAAGCACTATCTTTTGCATGGTTTCTAAGGAAACCATTTGTACCCTGGATGATGAGTCAGAACTACTAAGTGCTGACTTCTGAAACAAATGACAGAAGTCAAAATGGTTACATCTGTGACACAAGTTGGTAACATAACAAATCATGTTAACAATTCATTAGCTTCTCAGCAAAACTCCAGAATGGTCCTTGGGGTACAATTTATTCCTGTGAATGTTGAGTTTTAGTTTGGGAGGTCTACCTGACCATTCTGGGAAGGTGTTTGTGTATGTGCACACACAGGTATGGGAGAGCCAGGAGGCGGTGAGCGCACAGGGCTCCTCCCACCTGGGCACCCCTGCACTCAGATCATAGCGTGAAGCTGCTGAATGGGTAAGGAAATAGTCTGGCCTCCATTTTCCATTCAATCTCCAAGTTCTTCTGAAATTAAAGCTTTCTAGTCCCTTCAAACAGAATACAGATCAATGAACTAAGAACCTCAAAAACAAACCTTCAAAGTTTATTGCCATGACTTTCTGGGGGCAACCCAGTCCACCTCACAATAGACCTCAGACAGAAACACCTGACAGAGAAATTCCTCAGGTCCAGTTCAATAAACACCAGCTGCAAACCCTGCAGCATGAGATGGCAAGCTTCAGAGGACAGAGCAGCAGGGTGCCTGCAGGAAGCTGTGCCACAGGCCCTGTGAGCTGAGGCAGGCCTGGCTACTGACAAACAAACGCTGAACAAGTACTTGGCACTGGTGGAGAGCGAGACTGGCCTTTAGCTTCCCTAAAGCACTGATGGTCTGGAATCCTGAGAAGAAAACAAGGCTATACAAAGTACAGAGATTTGGAAAGTTCTGGAAGCATGTGTGTACACTTAGTTGGCTGGATTAGAGAGGCAGTTGTTTTCCTTTTGGTGGCCACCAGGCAGTTCCTCTGGTACTGTGTGTGCCCAGAAGGTTAACTGGCCCATCTGTGAGGGAAGAACTCCATGGGCAGAAGGTACTGAAGCCCTGTGGAGGGAGAATTTTCCAGCTGACAGGGGACCTACAGGTTTCTCTGAAAAGTGCTGTGAAGCAGCATCACATAGGTGAGGACCAAGGGATCTGCCCTTCAAGCAGGGCATACTAGAAGAAGAAAAAGTTGAGGGGGGTAGAGGCAGGTACACAGGAACCTAGACTATAGAGATGTGGTTGTGGGACCATAAAATTGGGAAAATAACTTGGAAAACTGATGAGTGGGATCCAGGCAAGAGGAGCCAGCAGTAAGCACTCTGTGGGAGCTGTAACTAAGGCCACAGCCCCCTCAAATCTGGCTTTTCTCTAATTTCCATTCACCCCGCGCTCTGTCTTGTACCTTGAAATTCTTCTGGGATTCAGGAGTTGGGCTTTCAAGGTCGATGAGCTTCTTTAGATCCTCCTCAATGGTGGACTTGGAGGTTGGCTTGGGGGATGCCCGGAGGTCCCTGGTTGAGGCCCGCAGCCTGGTGTGAGCTATTTCACTGCCGTCACTCTGATGGCGCCTGGGAGGAAGGGAAGAGATGGTGCAAACCGAATCAATACGCCAACCCAGGCATGGTTGGCTTTAGAGGCTGAGAGAAATACTAAACGTGGGAGAAGAGAACCACTTTTGTTTACACCAGAATCTACTCATGTGAACAAAAAACCAACTTGAAACACAAAGTCTGATGAAAAAACCACACTTCTACAGGAAACTATTGGTTCTACTGTGTCAAAATGAGCAACAGATTCACTAAGACCACTGGGCATGAAGCACAAAGCAATGAACAGGAACAAAAATGAAACTGAATGCACTATTTAATTTTTTGCTGTACCACTGCGTCAAAAAGCCTAATATTTCTGAGCACAGTAGCACACACCTGTAACCCCAGAGACTTGGGAGGCTGAAGCAGGAGGGTCACAAGTTCCAGGTCAGTCTCAGAAACTTAACCTATTGAGGCTAAGTTGAGACTGTTTCAGAATAAAACATAAAAAGGGCTGGGGATGTAGCTCAGTGGTATAGCACCGCTGGGTTCAATCCCCAGTACCCAAAAAAAAAAAAAAAAGAAAAAAAAACAATACTTTCTTTTCAGGGGTTTTCACTAACTTTCCAATATTTGCTCTGGTCCTACTGGCCCAATTATGAAGAATTCCAGCCAGACTTGGTGGCACTGAGGCAGGAAGACTGTGAGTTCAAAGTCAGACTCAGCAACTTAGTGAGACCCTATCTCCCTTTATTTATTTATTTTTTTGGGGTGCTGGGGATTGAACCCAGGACCTTGTGCTTACAAGGCAAGCACTCTACCAACTGAGCTATATCCCCAGCCCCGAGACCCTATCTCAAAATTTAAAAAAGGGCTGGGGATGTAGCTCAGTGGGCAAGTGCCACAGGATTTAGTCCCTGGTACCAAAAAAAAAAAAAAAGAAATTCATGGGAAGGCAGTGGTTCATGGACTCGAAGGCATGAGTGTAGACTGAGCACCAGACGGTCAGTTATTCTGAAGTACACCCTTCGGATACACTTTCCTAGGAGGGCTAAGACTCTCAAATTCAAATGTTCTGTAGTATACCTTATTCAAGGAATGAGGCAGAAAAATGATCGAAGAAAAAAAATCCACCCATCAAACACGCCCTCTGCACCCCTAGTCTGGTCTCTTCTATGAGAAATACCCCCCGCCACTCCCGTTCTCAGCCGGGTGGAAAGCAAACCTCTGGCAAGCGAAGCAGAAGGACTCTTACTTTCTTGTGTCCATGAATCCCACAGAGTTAATGGTTCCTTCGGGCTTTTTCCATCCAATCAAGTACTTGCTGGTAGCGCCCTGGCGCGGGTAGAACGTCCTAGGGCCGGAGGAGGAGGAGGAGGAGGAAGAGGAGGGGAAGGACGGCGCGAGCTGCGAGGCGCTGGTGGGGTGAAGCTCCTCCTTGGGTGAACTTCTGGCGCTGGAGAACACAACCGGGCTGGCAGAGTGTCGGGAGCTCATGGTGCTGAGGACAGGACAAAGACAACACTCAAGAGTGCATCCCAGGGTCACTACGTCAACCACAGAAGGGGCGTCAGCGTCGGGGGTGGCAGGGTGAAAGCACCGTGACGCTCTCATGAAACCTTCATGGGCTGGCTGGCTGGCCTTCCTTGCCTTCTCACTAGAATTTAAATGTCTGCGCTCAGTGACAGATGGTTACTGAGGCTTGGTGTGTACTTAAGCTAAAAAACAAAATCAGTTAAGACCACTGAGTCCAGAAGAGGCAGGAGACAGGGGGGAGGGCAGGACAGGTCTGGTGGTGTCAGGGCTGGCGGTGTGCCCTCCTCAGAGCCGGGCTGCGGCTGAGGCTGTCCAGGCACTGAGCTCTCCTGCTCCATGGCGCTGGCCTTGATGTGGACTCCAACACGCTCTTCATCACCAGTGTACTTCAGACTGGTTAAATACCACAAAAGTAAAATTCACAGAAATAAAGGGGTCCCAAATCAGAAGTTTCAAAGGAGCTTCACAACTGAAAGAGGCAGAATTTTCAAAACAAGGGATAAGAATGTAAGATTACTACAGACGCGGAGGGCCTTCAACTGTGGGATTCCACACTTCCTTCCCAGCGATCTCACAGGACCCAAATTTATATGGTTTGAGTCCTGCTAAGTTCTCCAGCCTAGGAGGAAACCAAGGACAGGTGACTTACTCTCAAGGGCTTTGGGCTGCTTGAGGTTTAATTAACAGCATGTGGTCCCACAGCATTCTTTGGCAGCACTTCCATTTGTCAAAAGCTAATGGCCCAGACCTGAATAAACACGGGCCTTTGTTAATAATGGATCCATTCTGATTGCTCAGCCGTGACCAATGCACTTCAGTGATGTGAGATGATGATGAAGGGGAAGCGGCAGGACCCACATGGGACACCACGCTGCCCCTGCAACTTTCCTGTACATCCAAAACTAGGAAACGACGCAGATTCTACCGGCCCTGAGATGATACACATTGGTGAAAATGAATGTAGACACTCCTACCTCAATCTTTACATAGGTCAATTTCAGCTGGGTTGCATACTTAAATGTGGTCCTAAAGATTCTGGACTCTAATGTGGAAGAACATCTTTACGATGGAGGCAGCGGTTTCTTTAAAGAGTTCATAAAGAAAAGTTTGAAGCCCATTAAAATTAAGAAACTTATCAAAAGACATAGGAGGGCTGGGGTTGCAGCTCAGTGGTAGAGGGCTTGTCTCAAATCACATAAAAATAAATTAAAAAAATAAAGACATCATGTCCATCTACAACTATTAAAAAAAAAGATATAGGAGAAAATATTCAAAACATATCCCACAACAGGCTCCTGTCCAGCTTATAACCACACTCCTAGGGCTTGATGAGACAACACAGTAGAAAAATGGCAATGATTTGAAAAGCAACTTCAAGAGAGGATACCTAACAGATCTATAAACATTGTGCTCAACCTCATCAATTATCAGGAAAAGGCAAATTAAATCCACAAGGGACCACTACATACCCACCAGAATGGTTAAATGAAGAAGAATTACAATGTCAAATGCCAGAAAGGATGTGAAGCAACTAGACCTCTCGTATACCACTGAATGGAATGTTCCCTGCTACAGCCACTTTGCAAACGGGTTCATGGCCTCTACGCTCAAGGTACATACACCCTACCACATAGCAATTACTCTCCATAAACTTAGAAAAATGCATACATATGTGTAGGAAAGGATGTGTCTGAGAATTTGTAATATCCCCAAACTGAAAACCATCCAAGTGTTCATCAACAGTAGAAGGGGCAAATGAACTGTAAAAATGTCCTTATGATATAAACGAAAAAAAGCAAAGGAAACAAATGCTACCCATGACACATGGATAAATCTCACCAACATGTTGACTCAAAGACACCAGACACAGAATAACATGTATGGAATGATTCCATTTGTATAAAGTCCAAAAGCCAGTCAGTAAAATAAGTTCACAGTTTCTGAATCAGCACTGTGCTTACCTTGGGCAGGAAGCCAAATGACTGCGAAGGAATGGGGATAGTGTGGTGTGTGGATGTTGGTGATGTTCTAGTTTGTGATGTGGGTAATGATTATGTGGGCAGGTACATGTTATGGTTTAGATGTGAGCTGTCTTCCAAAAGCTCACGTGTGAGATGAGGCAGGAAGATTTAAAGAAATGATTAGGTTATAGTCTTAACCTAATCAATGAATTAATCCCTAATGGGATTAACTGAGTGGTAACTAGAGGCAAGTGGGGTGTGGCTGGAGGAAGTACTTCATTGGGGGCGTGGCTATGGGGTATATATTTTGTATCTGGAGAGTGGAGTCTCTTTCTCTGCTTCCTGATCATGAGTGAGCTGCTTCCCTCCGCCACACTCTCCCACCATGATGTTCAGCCTCACCTTGAGCCTGGAGGAATATAGTCAGCCTTCTATGGACTACGATCTCTGAAACCATGAGCCCTCAAATAAACTTTTCCTCCTCTACCAACTGAGCCCTCAAATAAACTTTTCCTCCTCTACCAACTGTTCTGATCAGATCCTTTAGTCAGCAGCAAAAAAGCTGACTAAAACAGTACTTTGAAAATTCAACTGTATATACACGTATGATCTTTTTCTGTATGAATGGTATCCTTCCATGAAAACCTACCTGTGAAAGGTCAATAGCCTGAAAGGAGTCCATGAGGCTAAGCACACGGAGGGGTAAAATGTGGGGGGGATACAGCACAGAGTCCTTCTGGAGGGCTTTCCATACTAATGGACTCCTACTATTTTAGATCAAATATAACCATCTCCTTTATTTGTATAACTAACAAGGAAGAAATGGGCTGAAATTTAGCAAAAAAACCATAATTTTTAAAAAATGACTAATCTTACTCTAGTACCATTAACAGTTTTTTTCCCCCAAATATTATTCCAGCTAGACAAAGTAAAAGAAACCCTCACAAAACCTCAAAGGGCAACATAAATTGGAAAGCGATGCAACCTTACCTCTTGAAAATGAATACCCATCTGTTTGCTTTTAAAATTAAAAAAAGGAAATGCAAAACTCTTCCACAAGTGCACTGTATGAAATCAGTAAGGAAAAAATAATACTAGGTTTCTATAATGGAAAAGAGACTAAAAGTAGAAAGATAAACCAAAAGAAAAAAGATATAAGGAAAGACACGAAGAGGTTGACAAGATCATGAAGGGGCACTGGAGTCACCAGAGACCCCCAAGGACACCTTAGCAGGGGAGCATCACCAAGAGAGGCTTTGGGACACGCGGGAGTGCAGCCTTGGGCATACTTGAAAACAAAGGGCAGGCTTGTGACAAATATATTTGTGAGTTACTCAGAGACAAGATCTATTTCTTGCTTTGCAGATTTTTTTCCCCCCATTTTATCTACCTTACAGACACTTGTAGATGTGGAGATGTCTCAAGCCTCAGCCCTCACTGGTGTTGGAAGTGATTCCACTAAAATGAAAAGTGGTGGATCAGGATCTAACTTACACAGCTCTCTTTCTGAATAACCATGTGCTTGTTTTAACTGCCTATCATGACTGGCATCCATAAGTGAGAGCAGGTCTGTTTAAATTCCTAGAGCCAGTTCTCAACTTCAGCATGTTAAAATACTGCCGGGTCCTCCAGAGATTCTGACTCAGAAGGTGGGAGGGTTGGGGGGCACAAGAATTCACACTTCTAATGCTTTGCTCTCAGGGGATGCTTTGAAAACCACTGTACCAGAGGGACATTTAATTGCCAGATGTTACATTGATCAACATCAAGTATCTTGATATGATAACACTTGTATTCAAAAGTCCTGGGGCTCTCAAAGACTAAATGGTTGGTTGAAACAGAAACAAATGGCCAGGAGAATAGAAAGTAAATTGCACAGCCCATTAATTTACAAATCTTTCCTCCATGTGGTACAAAACAGTTAATGCTGGTTTTAGCAACACTATATGTATTGCAGAAAAGGGAGAGTTAGCGAACAGACGTGGAAAGGTCCAAGGAGACAGCAGCATATACACTACAGGTTTTGGAGCTCTTTCTGTTTGGCATGAATTTAATTATTACCATTATTTCCCTAACAGGCATTCAATAAATGCTTGCTAGATTATATTCTCTTTGATGGCAGGAATTTATCTTCAGGTATTTAACAATGCTAGGAACACAGGAGATTTTCACTAAAATATTTGTTGAGCTAAGGGATTTTCCTTACCATTTGTTACTCTGCAGAGTCTTTTACGTTTAACTTCTTTATCTTGGTTATAGTCTGTCTTCCTTATTTAAAGGTAAGCTCCATGATGCCTGAGGTTTTTCCTGTCTAGTTCATTACTACATTGCCCATGCGTAGAAAAAGTCCCTGGCCAATGCAGGCATTCAATCTATGAGGTAAGAAACTGCCAAATAAATGATGTTAGCAATCAGGGTTTATTTGGGGGGTGGCCTGGAGATTGAACCCAGAAGAGCTCATCTATGGAGTTATATCCCCAGTCCTTTTTGTTTTTTGAGACAGGGTCTTGTTGAGGCTAGTTGAGAACTTGTGATCTTCTTGCCTCAGTCTCCTGGGCTGCTGGGATTACAGTCGTGCACCACAGTGCCTGTCAGAAGTCAATCTTTAAATACAAGGATGTAGTATTCATGCAGATGGTGTATTTTACTCATAACTGTATTTAAAACTAGATGCTGCTTTATTTTTATTGTAAGAAACAAATCTACAAATGATGCTTCTGTATTACAAGTGTCTCCTCACCAGGATAATTGCTTAAATAAGACCAGCGAACCTGGCTACTGGTCTTATCTGTGAACACGATGGCTGATACCAGCTCCCAAGTGTGACATGCTGGTACACTTCTGTTACTAATCCTTAGCTCTACTTAACGATTGATTAGATGTGGGAACATAGGCACATGCAAAAACAAATGAATAATTCATTGGAGTGACTTCCTTCTTAGTGTATATACAACTCACAGCATGAGAACAGCACACAGGAGGCAGATGAGCTTCACCCGGGAGCGCTTCGGAACCAGGCACCCTTGTGCACTAATCCCGAAGATGTCGACTTAATACAGCTGGGAGGTGCCTAGAGACTGGGCAAAATCTCTCCCCAGGTACGAATGCCAGTTGAGGACTACTGCTCGAATCCAGCTGAACACTTCATATTGTTATGACTTGGTCAAAATCCAGCTTTTTACTTGTCCAGATCCAGAAGGGGAAGCCAGGGGAACAGAGTTTCTAAAGCCATGGTCTGTAGTGTCTGCAGGTGATGATGTACGTGAAGGTCCTGGGCTAATGTCAGATCTTCTAGAGTCCCAGAAATCTGTATTTTAAAACCCTCTGAAGGATTCTCACGTTTCCTGGGGTTTCAGAGCTACCACATTAGCCCATAAATGCTCTAAAATGGGTCTGTGTCCTCTTGAGGTTCCACCCTGGCCAGCTGTGTGAGTCTTCCTGAAGCTGACAACACTGCTGGCCTCAGACACCCTGGAGGGCGAGCACCCACACATTTCACCGATGTTTCTTTGAAGTGGGTTTTGTTACATTACAATGGACATAAATTTGACAGCTTCCTGATTTTTAAGGGGAACTGCGGCTGGGCTGTTTCATTTTCCTAGAGGTTTCACGTTAAGTCAGTATGCTGCAATTCTGTTACTCATGGTGACTTTCACGGAATTGTGTCAAAAGGTAATGAACCAATAATATGGAACAAAAAGCAAGAGTTATATTGCAAGTGACAACTGCAAAACCTGTTACTTTTCTCACTGTGTAAAAAGTGAGTTTAAGTGTGTCTGGCCAAAGTAAATGACCAAGAATTCAGCCAGGGTGTCCCTAGATGCTACATGAAGAGATGATGACTTTAATTTTATATAAACTATAAGGGTACGTCCCCTTGCCTAAAAATGAAATGACTTTGGATTCTGTTTGGCCATCCCAGGATTTTTTAAAAGGAAGGGAACACCGCCCCCACCGCCACACACACACACACCGAGTACTGCATGTAGAAAGAGGTGAAGAGACAACAGGGCGACTAAATCTGAGGCTGTCTGAATCTGTCCAAATTTCTCACGTTGATCTAATGCTCAAAGGGGACCATGAACCAAATGTGCTGCAACCTGGTTATTTTACGTTCCCAATTGTGGGGGAACTTTATAGGAGGGGATGGCCAATCTGCAAAGGATGCTTCTCACAGTGGGCACTGACTGCATCTGCTTGCTGACTTTGCTGGGATGAACTGCCTAGGATGGGGGAAGCTCAAATGTCATCCATCAAAGCCCCAAGTGCCAAACCTATGAGGGTCAAGGAAATGGTTCTGAATTTCTGCAAAATGACTTGAGACCATCCCTTCCTGCAGAAAAACATCTGCTGGCCACTGTGCTCTCGAAAGCTGCCAAAGGGAACACTTGGAGTCATCTACTATTCAGGCATGGCAAGGAGGACGGGTTTTAGACAGGCTGGGCTTGCTAAGGATGGTATTTTCAGGGCGGGGAAAGCAGCAATTAGTCACCTGTCAAATGTCTGTGGCAAAATCTGGGCAAAGGCTGAATGTTGGCCGAATACCAAGGGGAGGGGAGCTGATCAGGTTCCTGTGATTGCTTGTATGAGTAACAAGCCTTTTGGTGACAGATAATATGGAGGATAATGATTGAGGAGGGCTCCTCCCACTGTGTTCAACACTAGCCAATTCTGTACTACATCCAATACTGGGCTCCATGATGTGGGAGGGGTCCAGGGGACACTCATTCCAAAGCATTGGGGTAAAACAAACAAGGGAAGCAGGTATGATCAAACTAGCAAGCGGGTATCCACGTGGCTGCAGTAGAGAGAACCAGCCATCCATAAGAAGCAGATTACTTAAGTACAAAGGCATATAACACTAACAGGACAGGGTAATGAGTGGCTAGGTGTGTGCAGCAGAAGTGGCTTCCGGGATCATTGTGGACCACAAGATGAATAGGTCTGCAGTACTAACCTATTTAAAATATGAGGCTAAGGAGATATCTGTGAAACATTATCATTTTATTAGGCACAGCTGAGACAAGTGTCATGTCCAAGTTTGGCATCTAAAAAGGCAGGCAGCTTGAGAAGAGAAAGTATGATTATAGGTTGGAAGATACAGGACAGTTGTAGAAGCGGTGACACGTGCTGGTGAAAGGACATGCAACCAGAGACCTGCCTGAGGAGCTGATGAAGAGCTGAAGAAAGAAATGACTGACAGCCTTTTGTCTTAAAAGGACACGCACAGTTCGCAGTACATTTGACAAACTTTGTAATTCTCAACACACACAGAATAACTCCCAATAAGGAGGGGAGCAGATATTAGATCAGAGAGGAAGGACCATGGGGGGCAGTGGTGACCACCAAAGGCCACAAAGCTGGGCAAACACAGACCTGAGGCATGGGCCTGTCTCAAGCGCCAAGTCTTTTCCCCTAAGTTTCTCTCTCAACCTACATGAAGGTGAAGGGTGTAATGAAATCTATTTTTCTTTCTTTTTGACCACCTTCCAGTAGATGATCTACATCCAATAACTGGTTTAAGGCAAGTAGAACCAATCACGACTTTTCATAACCTTACAGCTCCAAAACCGTCTTCATGTTCAGAAAGACTAAGTGCAGAAAAACCACCTGTTCTCTCTCACCTGGATGCTGAAGTTCAACAGGACAAAGTGTTGACTAGGGAGACCACCTGTGACAGGCTGAGATCATGCACAAACACGTGGAGCCTCTCCCCTTGAAATCACTTTTTCTTCTTTTAAATAAAGCAACTGCATGAATCCTCATCCTGGTAGGGTGCTTTAAATATGACAAAGAATGGACTCTGCACCTTCTGAGTTTCTGAGTGGCATGTGGGAAGCCTGAACTGACCATGTCAACGGAACGAATAGGTTAGCTGCTCTGCAGACAAAGCTGTGCTGGTGAGCTCGGCATCAAGCATCGAGCCTCGGTGGCTTGGCTGAGGGCTCATTTCTTAACGTTGACTTGACATTTCAACCGCAGTCGTTCTAGTTGTCAGCCTGAGGTCACTAAAAGTAAAGATCCAATAAAATAACTACCCACTCCCATAAGCAAGATAGATTAGGCTAGTTCACCGGAGTTCTGCTGTATAAAAACAAAATAAAATATAATCCTGAATGTTTATTGTGTGCAGAGCCACAAGGCAAAAATTACAAACAACCAGGTCGAGGTAAAAAGAGGTACTTACATCTTTTAAGAGAAGTTCTGGGTTTGAAATTTAAAAAGGCTGCACTATTAGATTCTGAATTAGCCCATGATACTTAGAAAAAAATAACACTTTTATCTTCAGAAAATAATGTGAAAGAGTGGCAAGTGACTGCTAAAAATTGAAAAAAAATGCAGAAAAGATTTAGAGAGGGAAATGTTATAAAGACAACTGAATAATTTCTAAAGAAAGAAGGCATATTGGGTTGGGGATGTAGCTCAGCTGGTAGAGTGCTTGTCTTGCAAGCATGAGGTCCTGGGTTCAATCCCCAGCACCACAAAAAAAAAAAAAAAAGCGGCATATTGTTTATATACATACCACACCAGAGACAACATTTAAGCACAGGTCTCTAACACACAGAAGCACCCACCCAGTGCCATGGCAGCAGGAGGCCTGCCTTCACATTCAAGGAGGCTGCAGGTGGGAAATCCTTCTTTCCTGCCACTCTCAAGAAGCACAGCTTTTCTGGCATGAACCGTTAACTTACCAGTTTAACCAGGAAAGGCCCATTCATGACAGTGAACTGTACTGACAGCGGGGGACAGATGTTTCTCTTGATCTTTAACCCCTCTAATGAATGTCAGATATTGACCAACTATGGGTAGATTCCGATCAATATCTGCAGATCAGGTGTGTTATAAGTACCGTGCGCTAACCGATTGCGCCACTGGAGCTCCAAGTGTGTTATAAAGTCCTTATTACATTTTGCAGATTTTCAAAACTTTTATACAGAAATGATTTTACTAAAGGTTTGTGCTATACAAGAACTTTAAGTATGCTTTCATACCAAAACCCATACACAAAAGCACTACAACTCTGTGCCAATATCCATGTGTCTGTATAATAAGCTTTGGAATGCAGTAGTGGTTTTCTAGAAGGGTCAGGATTTATGCGGCCTTTAAACTGATTAATTGGTAGGGGCCTTGAGTTATCAAAGAGGGGACATGGAGGGAGCAGTCACTGCTGTGAGCTTATCAGAGCACACTGGCACCCGTGACACAAAGGTCAGGATGAACATGCTCAAAGAGATCCTCCTGTACCCATGGCAGTAAAAACATGTGTGACCACCTAAGTGGGGACTGATTGGCTATGGGGCTCTGATGGGGCTGAAAGGGAAGCAAAAAGAGGACCGTTTCGAGACAAGCAGAACCGCAGGCTAATGAGGCAGGTACAGAGGTCGGGACACCAGACGGGATGGGGCAGGACGTTCCAGGAGAGAGGACCACACACAAGCACGAGCAGGGTTTTCAGCTTCTGAGGGAGGTCTTGACGGTTCCAGCAGAAGACACTCCACTGGTCACAGGACTACAGCACGCTATACCAACTGAGGAGGTGCTGACCTCCAAGGTGGGCAAGAGGAAAGGAAAAGCGCACAGGCGGCAGGAACGTAGCCAACTGGAATTACCTCTGCCTCTCCTATGCTCATCACAAGTCTTTTTCCTTTTGTTTCTGAGTAGTTCATTTTAAGATCTGAAAGTGAAATGGCTATTACAAAAATAAAAATGAAAATCTCTCTCTAGATTTCCAAGTTTCACAGAAAATATATATATTCTAGGGAGCAACACTTTAGAGCAAGTAATAGACTTTTTAATTGTAGAAGGTCTTCAGTATGTACGGCTCCTCTTAATTCGAATACAACAAGCCTATATAATTACCAAACTGCATTAATGTGGTTCTCATGGGTGCCACAAAAAACCTGCACAGTCATCAAGGGAGACTGGAGGACAGAGGAGGAACAGCCCAGCCAGAAATATGCAGTGGAACTTAATCACTGTAATTTAGATTTTGTCACCGAGTCCCAGGTACAAGCTTTTATGCAGTCAAGAGATCTCCACATTAATTGCTGTTCCTGTCTTCTGAGGACACAGACACTCTAATTTTCTGTGATTTTCGTGTCTCTAACCATGTTCATTTGGTAGCTAAGTCCCCTTTTCCTCCAGAAAAAAGAGGGCTGTTGAAGCTGATTACCCAGCTCACTCTGCCAAGATCAACAGGCTGAAGTTACAAAGCATGCCTGTTTACCAGAGTCTAGAAACAAATGTGACTCAGCCCTTCGGTGGGTGGGAAGCCCTGCCACCCTCCCTGAAAGGCCACATTCTTCTCTTCTCCAGTAAGTCTGACTTTCAATAGAAGAGTTGTTTCTAAGTGATGATTCAAATGATTCTGCATGGTCCATCTGAAGCAGAAAATTTAGATAATCCTTTGAGGCCTTCTAGTAGCTCTGGTCAGCACATTTGGATGATGCAAACCCAGGTGCCAACATTTTTGGAGGGCTCTGTAGGTCTCCTGGATTTGTCAGATAATGGCACTGCTCCACCTTCTTTGCTTCAGGGACAGGGGCCCAGTGTTTTCCGACCTTCTTCCACAGTGACGCCAGTCCTGACGAGAGCTCTACGAATGGCTTTCTGCTGCCGACACATTAGGTCAGATTTCTTCCGTTTTCAGCTCTTCAAGTGGAATACCATTCTTAAGAAAAGGTGCCTTCAAAAGGAGGAGCTGAAAACGGAAGAGACAGGGGTCCAGCAAAACCTAGAAAAACTACTGAGAAAGCACTCTAATGCGAAAGGTGTTTCAGTCAGTGCACAGTGCCTGGTTAACGAGAGGGTGGAAACGCAAAAACAGCCAGTGGAAGCTCCGTGCCATGGGATCGGCTGTGCTCCTGCGGCGCGTGAGGCCCAGCTCTCTGCTCTGCTCTTTCAAACACACCTCTTGAGTCACACTGTTTTCTGAATCAGGGAAAGGTGGTGGGATGCTGGGTATTCACAATATGGGAACACTTGACAATGTCCTTTTCACTTGGGGTCACGGAATTTGCAGACCTAAGGTTTATTTTTAAATCTGGAATGTGGGAGTGGTAAACAGAAACAAACCTTGTAAAGTGCTCCCTTAGGGCTCGGAATCTTGAAGAGAAGTTTAAAAATTTCATCAGCAAGAATACAGACAATGAGAAGACCGAATACTTAACTGACCAAGTGAAATCCAAATTAAGTCGAGGATGTCTCTCTCAGGAAGGTTATATGGGGTTTACTGACAGATTATCTACCTAAATTCTCACTTGAAAAGTAAAAAGCTAAATTAAGTTGCTCTACTTTTTTTTTTCTGTAGGGCATAATAACAAAAGAGACGGAGGAGACAGATTAGATATACTCTGTCACACAAGTTGATCAGTGGCTGACAACAAGGGGAGGTAAGAGGAGAAATCACCACAGAGATTAGGATACACAGAGACAGCAAAGGAGGGTCCCTCCTGAGAGCAAGCATCCCATCAGGCTTTGGATTTTAGAGGAAATGGAAACAGTATTTATCTTACTTAGGGGAGCAATGGCCAAGAATGCAGGAAAATGTGTACTTTTCTGTCCTAAAAGGTAGATGGGATGTGTCTAATTTTAGCCACACTGTTCTGTTGGGCACCCTCCCCCCCCAACACATCACTGTCAGGAGCCAATTACTGCAAAAAATTACCATGCAAATGTCAGGTAAGTGATGTTCTCAGAGAGAGAGGCTGTGGAAGGGATGTGCTCAGCATTGTGAAAAACGCAGTTAGTCTTAGGAAAGATCCCTTTCTTTTAAAAATACAGCCAAGATTCCAAAAGAAATCTTCAAAAGACTGTCCCTGTCTATTCTCTATTGCCAGCTGAGAACCAAAATGACAAAATCACAAAACTCCTCTCTAATTCTGGGCTGTAGTTAGGAAAATTAAAAATAATTAAGAAAATTCAACTTTAAACAGAATAATTCTGCAAACATTTGAAATAATGCATGAGGATTGCAGGATCAGTGCATTTTGCAGGCAGATAAATGACATAAAACACACAAAAGTAGAGCATGTACATATGTACACGGATGTCTACACCCGCCGCCTCTGCAGCCGAGAGTCTCAGTGCACACCCCAACCCACACACACTGGGGTGAGACCAGCAGACCCGCGAGGCTGCAGAAGAGGTGGAGGCAGTTACCTCGTGTGGGAAGCAGCGTCGTTCATGCTGAAGCTGCTGTTCTCCCTGGTCAGAGGGCTCGAGCCGCCTGGGCCCTTGCTGTGGATGTCCAGGCTCAGGGAGGACTCTGCCTTCCGGTCCATGCCGTGGCTCTCTGTCTCTAACGTCCGGTCTGCCATGGAGAGCACTTCGCTGGAGCTATGCCACAGGGGTGCCACTTTCTCCTTGCCCGGCCCGGAGCGAGGCGACGAGGTGGCGGCCCCCAGAGAGGCTGTGCTGCCGTGGCTGGGGCCGTAGGAGGTGGTGTCGATGCCGCTGTCGGCGGAGGTGCCCTGCAGATAGTTGTAGCTGTTGAGTTCGGATTCTGTGCGGTCCCCGTCGTACCACTTCTCGTCGCTGTGGGCGCTGGACGCATTGCTGGAGAGGGTATTGCTACTGGAGTGGCTTGAGTAGTGGCTATCAGCCTGCAAGGGAAGTGTGAGGTACGTGAGCACATGGTCTTACCTCCTGAAAACCCAGGAGAAAACAAGAGGGGACATGCCATGACGTGTGCTGGAGGTGCAGAGTTCTAAAGGCATAAAGTTCCAGAAACAAGTCAAAGTAAGATGCAAGGTGCCCGGAAAAACCTCTGGATGTGCATCCATTCAGTAGTGTCCAAGACAGAGAGAGCAGGAATTTCTTTTGTAAATAATCCATTTTTCATTATCTGACTCATACTGAAATATCAATAGGATCAAGGAGCATTTTAACCAGGAAAAAAATCTAAATTGTCCTCCAAGTCCTTAATATCTTAAAATAGAAAGGACATGACATTTCCAAAGAGCTTATAATTACAAAGGATGCTTGATTCTAAAAGCCATACTGCTCAGAGCAGATAGAAGGCTGAACGTAAGACATATTAAGTCTGAAGACTCTCCTTTTCCTTCCCCAATTAGTATCAACCTAAGAGACAGTTTTCAAGGAGTGCTTAGAGGCTAAATTTACACAGAGGTGCCAGGATAATTCAATGGGCAAAAAAATCAGTCTTATCAACAACTGGTGGTGAGACAACTGGATGTTCACATGCAAAAATGAATGAAGTTGGATCTGTACTATACAGAAAAATAAACTTGAAAAGGACCAAAGATTTAAATGTGAGAGCTAAAACTATAAAACAACTAGAAGAAAACCCAAGTATAAGTCTCTGTGACCTTGGGTTATATAATGGTTTCTTAGATATGACACCAAGAGCATCATAAAGGAAAAAAAAGATAAATTGGACCTTTATCAAAATTAAAGACTTTTGTACTTCAAATAACCCAATCAGAAAATGGCCAAAGATTAAAATAGACATTTCTTCAAAGAAGATAAACAAATGTCCAATGAGTACATGGAAAGATGCTCGTCAGTATCAGACGTTAGGGAAGTGCAAATCAAAACCAGAGCCAGACACTACTCTATACAAACCAGAACAGCTACAAGCAAAATGGCACTCAGAAACCAGGGCCACGGCTGCCAGGAAGGTACAACAGGCAGCTGCTGTGGAGCATCTGCAACTCCACTCTTGGTGTACACTCAACAAACACGAAACAGCATCCACACAAAAACTGCATGTGGATGTTTACAGAGGCATGAGCTGGAACAGTCAAAGAGTAAAACAACCCAAAAGACCATCAGCTGACGAATGGATATAAAGGATGGTATATCCATACAAGGGAATGTTATTCAGTCACAAAAAAGGAAAGAATTACAGAGTCATGTTACAACATGGATGAATCCTAAAAAACATTATGTTCAGTGAAAGAAACAAGATGCAAAAGGCCACATTACATGATTTCATTCACATGAAATGTCTAGAACAGGCACATCCACAGAGAAAGAAGATGAGTGGCTGCCTTGGTCTTGGAAGGGATGGGAAGAGCTGGAGGTAACTGCTAACGGATATGCAGGGGGGTTTCAGTGGTGGTGAAAGTGTTCTGGAATTACATCATGGTGCTGACTACACAACTCTGAATACAGTAAAACTTACTAAATAGTATGTTAAATGGCTGAATGTTACGGTATGCAAATTATGTCTCAATAAGAAACATGTACAGAACCCTTTCTACACAGTGGCTCTGTTGTTTAGGAAGAACATTTTATGGAGTTTACCAAGGAAATATTATTTTAAAAGATAACCGAATAAAATAGCATTTTGAATTGGAAGCAGGGAGCCCAGATACTTGCTAAAGATAAAAGAGGAGAGAAGGAATGTGCACGTGCCTCTCTTAGTGGAGGAAGGAGCATGCTCTTTACTGGCCTAGACCAGGGGCAGGAGGGTGTGCCAGTTTCACCTCAAAGTGAAACATCTCTTCCCCTTGAAAAAGAAAAATCCCAGGGCTGGGGTTGTGGCTTGGTGGTAGAGTGCTTGTCAAGCATGTGTGAGGCACTGGGTTTGATTCTTAGCACTGCATATAAATAAAATAAAGGGCTATCAACATCTAAAATAAATGAAAAGAATAATCAGAGTTACTTTTTTCCTGTAACTGTAGTTTTTCTCAGTAACAACTTAGAAAGTGTGTTTTGAAGCTTTCATTTATTTATTTGGTTCCGGGGATCGAACTCAGGGGCATTTGACCACTGAGTCACATCCCAGTCCTATTTTGTATTTTATTTAGAGACAGGGTCTCACTGAGTTGCTTAGTGCCTTGCTTTTGCTGAGGCTGGCTTTGAACTGGTGATCCTCCTGCCTCAGTCTTCCAAGCTGCTGGGGTTATAGGCATGTGTTGCTGTGCCTGCCTCATTTACTTTAAATAGGGCGGAATTGACTGTAACAGTCAATCTGGAGCCCCCTGACTGGCACTGAGTCCTTTAAATGTCACTGGTCTGAACTGAGATGGACTGAGTGCAAAGTAATGTGAAAGTTTCTAGAGTGATACAACGTGAACTACAAATGTAATTTGAAATTTTCTAGTAGCCAAAAAGTAAAAAAGAAACAGGTAAAATTAACTTTAGTACCATTTTTATCTAACCTAATCTGTCCAAAATGTTATTTACTATATAATCCATATACAAATTACTAAGGAAAGAGGGATATTCACAGATCAGTCGTGATAACCTATTATTTCCAAGTAGAACTGTGGCAACACTGCATTTCCTCAGTAAATCTCTCTCCGAGAGCAATATAATATGCTTTCTTGGTTTTTTAGCTTCAGTAGTCATTTCTCAGGACAAAACTTTTATGACATTTCTCGTTAAAAGTCTTCTGAGCATCTTATAAATCAGCGAGTATGAAATGAAATATTTGCCCAACAAATGACAAGAATATAAACACAAACCCCACGAAGAAAGAGACTAAGGAAATCAAATGCATTGCACAGTGGTCACCTTGTATGGGTAGTGCCTGTAAGCGATAAGGAACCGTGTGCAGCTGTGAAGACAGGAGAAGCAGCAGGGAGTTTGAAGGGAAGCCGTCTGTGCCCCCTAGCAGCATCCCATTCCTGCAACTGTGTAAGCACACAGCATCCCTTTCTCACACAGTTCTATTCCTAACACCTAAGGATTTAGGATTATGAGTGGACCAGGTAACCTCTATGCAGACCTGTGAGGGTTGGGGGCAATCTACCTCAGCTGAAGCCATCTTAGGACCATGGCAGCAGACGTTCCAAGGCCGTGTTAGCAAGTGCTTCCCCAACCCCCACCAGAATGACTTCCTCTCTGACCATATAGTGCAAGAATAGAAGGACTGGTCCCATTTTCACACTGCAGGAAAGTAGTTTGCTAGGAATCTACAGTTTCTGCAAGTTTGCAGTTAACTTACATGCCCTTGTTTGTTTGGAGACAAATGAACCACTGGATCCTGCCGCATTAATCTCCCACTGGGGCTCTCTCGGAAAGCTGGCAGTACCTTTGATACTGCTGGGAGATGACATGTAGGCTCTGGAATACAGCATAGGCCATTATGGTGCAGGTACTAAACGGATACAAACACATGTTGACAAATGGAGAGGCTTGCCATTGCATCTCTCAGTTCACTGACCAGCCAACTGATTTCAGCAGTAAGCTTGTTAAGAGTCTACACAATAGACAGCATGTCAGAAACTAGGTGGCTGATGGATAAAGCTTGCAGCTGGTGACAACGTGTCACATCATACACATTAGCATAGCCAAGTACCACCAAACCAAAGGCCATGAACAATGCAGCAAAGTTCGGAATCAACTTTTGGTTTGGGGGGGAAGTTTAGAATATATGGAGTAAATTTATGAAATTCATTCATTGCAAAGTGTGGCTAACCTAGCTCAGTCTACATTACCTAGACAGGCATGGATGCAATCACGTTTACTTACCATGACACTTTGGAAATATTTTACCTGTATATTCATGCTGCTCGAGGACAAAAGAATTGAAATCCTGAGGTCCTCTATAACTGTAAGCTAAGCACAACAGAAAAGACACACAGCAACTAGTTTACTTAAAACAATTGCTTCCTTTTGGACTCCAAGCTGGTGTTCAAGATGGGGCTCCAACAGAGAGAGGTAAATGATTTACTCTCTAACACACCTACAGTTAAGAGCAAGAACTTGAAATACCCCTCCTAAACACAGAGAATCAGGCAGCCTCCTCCTTGGATCTGACTCTCAACTATTTCCAAGGGCAGAAAGGCAGAAAAACAAACATTGAGGGGATGAGAGCAGCTATGCTTTTGCTTGCACTGTCAGTAGGTACCAGTTTACAACACACTGATACACAGACAGGTGGGTCTGCCTAACGTAAGGATCTCTTAAACATTCTCCATCAGTGCAAGTCATTAGACAAAATTGTTTCTTCAAATCGAGTATAGAAAGGTCAGTCCTTACTGTGTGCTAAGCAATGAAAATGTAAAAATCATTTTTCTTGAATTCTCCCTAGTATGGCTTTTACCAGCTAAGCCCTGGATTCTTTCTGATGTGCCTGGAATGCTGGGATACCAAAAATTATAAGCATTTATTTTAACATTTTATTCAAAGTCTTAGATTTTGAATACAGAAAGGCCACCACTTACAAAAAAGACTTCTCTGGTGGGTCCTAGTGATATCTTATTATTTAAAAAACAACCAACAAGGCATACCTAACTTAAAGGATGAAAAGACGTGCTAGAAAGACCCATTCATATTCATTTCAGAGTTCTATCTACTAAGAGTGGGTTGCCACTAAACTGAAGTGGATGCAAAGAAAGAGGACTAGATGGAGGTGTGAGCGAGAACCAGTGTGGGTCTGGGATGAACTTCATAATTACCCTTTCCAGTCCCAGGACACCTTCTCATTCCCTGTGTGACTTCCTGTGAGTGGGAAGTAGGACACTACACTGCATAAAGGGCTTGCTGGCAGCCTTGTTCGAAGACTGCACTGGGAGCCAGAAAGAAGCTGCCACAGTCATGCTGGAGAAGGGGTCCTTTCAGATATGTCGTTACCATCTCAACAGTACCAAAACATATGGGCTTAAAAACATTCTGTCAAGAGCAGAGAAGCAGATCAGAATATGATCAGGTTTTGTGTTGGGGTGGGTGGGATAAGAGTGGGGATGACAGATGGCTTCAATAACAAGGCACTGAAGTTATTGGAACAAAGCAAATCTTTAGAACCTAAGAATTTCTCAATTCCTGCTTTAGCTGAGTACATCTCCATTCCCTATGTTCATGATTAGTACATTTACTTGGGCACAAGCATTAAAATAGGACATAACCACGAATCAGCAAAGAAGATAAGCAGATGGGTCTTTGCATTAAAAGTTTCTTTTCAGCCAGGTGTGGTGGTATACACTGTGAGCCCAGCTATTCAGGTGGCTGAGGCAGGAGGAAGGCAAGTTTGAGGCTACCAGGCAACTTAGTGACATCTGGTCTCAAAATAAAAAAAGGTGGGGATGGGGCTCACAGACAGAACATTCCTGGTTCCGTCCCCAGTTAGCACCCACCCCCGCCAAAAAATTTCATCTTTTCAACCCTTAAATTCATTCCTATCTTTTTATCCCATATTGATAGTAATGCTTCTAGGCATAAGATAAAGGAGGGGAAAAACCCTACCTTTAGATTCAAGTCTCTGATGTATCAACTGTATTGATCCCAAGTCCCTGATGCTACTGTGTCAAAACTTGACCTTGTTTCATGGCAAAATTTTATGGTATCCATTAGCGTCATGGTGTCATTGTAGAACAATGACAACACACACACACACACACACCCCATAAGAGAGTGAGCTATGCACCACAAATGCAAAGGAGGGCTCACTAATGCAAATCCCTTCCAACCAGCTGTTTTATACAGCTAAGACATCTCCTTAGCTGACAGCTTAATAGCGGAGAATTAATAGTGGAAAGAATTAAAAGAAATGCACATAATGGATGAAAAAGACTTCTAACCAAGTTACAGATGTGGCTAAATCATTACATTTCTTCCAACTCTGTACACAGTTGTTTTGTATTTTAACTCGACATTAAGAAGACCAAGGAACCTTTCAAGGCACTAGGCAAAAATAAATGGGGAGGAAGGCACTTAGGATCTGAGGGTTTGTCAGGCTGATCTTTTAATCTTGGTGCTGAACCTAATTCCTGAGGCCTTTCTATGGGTAATTTGGGCTCATTTAGAATTCCCTGACTTTTCTCTAAGGTCTTAATTGTTGCTTTCACTTATACCTAGTTTAGCAGACACTGAATTCTAATGCACATTAACTAGGGCTCTCTTTTATAACACAATACTTTAATGTCATCATTAAGAGGTGGTCAGAGTTATCATAAAAACTTGTCATAAAAACACTTGCTTTTTGGTAAAAATCAATTACTTACCCATCTGGTCAGCAATGCTATCTTCACTTCTTTGCCAGCTAGGTGTAGACTTTCCACTGCCACCAAGATCTGACTGGGTGTTCTGCCTGTCAATGGAGGCTGGGGATCTGCGGCTCACTCCAAACCTGTGGTGATTCCCCCGAAAAAAGGCAAAGACATCATCAGATCTCACCATGAGAGGAAGGCAGTCCTGTGTATAATGAACTCAAATCTTACAACAGGTATTACCAGCTTGTGCGTACATGCCTGTGCATGTAAATGTGCGTGCCTTGTGATATGCGCATGGGTGTGGAAATGTGCATATTGGGTTCAGTACACGTGACTCTGCTCAGAAAGGTCAATATCAACTATTCACAGGGCAGGAGCCATTGTCACTGAGCTAACTTGATGTAGCATGAGAAACCAGAATCATCTGACCCTCCTGTAGACAAGCTCAGGCGGTCACTCTCAGCCAAAGGAAAAATTTCAGAGTTTAAATATCTTACGCATCCTTCAAATGGTGCATCCTGGAGGTTAGTTTTCTCTTAACTCAGTAATTTGCAAAATCTATTCATTCTTGGAACAAGTATATTCTGAGCATTTGCACTGTGGTCTGAAAGACAAAGCTATCATTTATGTAGAAATACTTTGAAAATGTATACGTTTTAAACTGCCTTTGGGAGGATCCATTTGTAAGTAAGTAAACTGGCATGTATAAAGATAACTGTCTATTTCCGGAAAGAAATCTAGTTATTTAGTGAGTCAATTTTATTTTCCCTTGTGGAAAATAATAATATATGCTTATTTAAAGCATATGCCTTGTTGAGCAATATATATCAGCAAAGTAAATGCTGAGTCCAGAATAAAAGCCAGAATGAAGAATTCAAACACTCATATGGAATTTTTCCAATTTATGTGTGGTTACAAGTGAACTTCTGACTGACCTATGCAACAAAGGAATCAACAGGGCCCACATCAAATAAGGCATGTGATGGTGTCTTATTTGGAATCAACTGATAATTGGGTGGGCAGGTGGCATATTGGAAAAAGTAGGACATTAGGAGTAGGAAGACTATAGCCAAGTTTCAAACCACAAACCCACTGTGATGGAACAGAGTCATTGAACTTTTGTCTGCTTCTTTATGTGCAACATGGCAATTCCATTACAGAGCTCCAAGGAGGAAAAAAAAAAAAAAAAACTACATAAAGCATTTGCAAAGTAGAGAAGGCCATACAAATATTTGCTTTAGTGATGTATTTATTATATCATCTCATTTATTATATCATCTCTCTACTTGCTTGGGCATAAAAGCTACTCATTTACATGCCCAAACACAAATTTCACTAAGCAAATTACCTTACATATGAACATAGCCATTAATAAAAACAAAAACCTTGATTTATGGAAACTTTGGTGAAAGTGGAAAAGAAAGGAAAAGAAAAAAGAGAAGGATTCACAATTAAGGTTTTCGCTATCTCCTCCCTTAGAATTCTTTTGTAGCTCTGAAGAGAAAATACCCTTAAAATGATCTATGATCTTATTCTAAATTTGTACTAAATTAAGACTTTTTGAAAAAAGCATGGAGACTCAAGTTAAAAATGGATTCTGATCTTGTTTTTACTTTCTGGTAACAATAGAAACTAAAGATAATTTTTTAAGTCTGAATTTAAAGCCGAATAATTTTCTGTTTGCTTTTAAATAAATGTCAAGGAAAGACTGTCTTTAACTTCACCCTGTAAAACATTTCACCTGGTGAACTTTTAATTTCAGTTCTCTCACACATGCTCCACTTGGATTCGAGCCAGGGAATTAAGGATACAAAGATCTTGTCCTTGAGATGTGCTGACAAAACTTGTTCTGAATTTTATACCGTGTCTCTTTTGAAGAGTTTAATAGTGCCTCTGTTACAGGAGCACTCCACAGCTCAAGGGTCACAGCCAGATCTGAAAGAGGCTGAACGCAATTCTTTGGCTGGCAAATGCTCACTGGCCCCCAGCTCCGAAACGCCTTCCTCATGACAGGTTAGAACCACCTTCTCTGCACCTTTCATCTGTTGGTCTCAGTCACCCCCACAGCCAAACCTAATCCCTCCTCCGAGGTGCTGGAAGAATGCTGTGTGGGCACTCAGCTCCGCAGTTCTCACTTTCAGCTTGCACATCCCCACTGTGCTGCTTGCCCTGGGCCCCAGCTCCTCTCTGACCCACGCCCTCCCTATGGCCTGGCCTTGCCTCCCCAGTACTCCTCAAAGTGTGTGGCCCAAAAGCACATCTCCAAGGAGGGTCGAACAGGCTCCATGTCTTTTAAACAGTGTTGCTTTCTCATTACCTGTCCTTCCTCATTCCAAGCTGTCTCGTTGTCCTTTCTCTCTCATTCAACTAGAGCAGGTATTATTAATCTCCCTCATAAACTGCAGCTCAACTAATTTGGATATTCTCACTTTCCTCGAGTCAGGGAATGGGCAGGTACATGCCATGCAGAGCTGAGCCAACTGAAGTGGAGGGAGGAAACCACAACAGTATGTGGTTCATGGACAACCCCTGCGTAGTGATGGACTGTTAGGATGTCATGCAAGCTGAATATGAATGAGTCTGCAGCAGAGTACACACACTCCAATTTCACAGTCAACTTGAACATATCTGTTTTTACTGGGTAAGTTGTATTGTAAGGGTGTAGATGGTAAGGGTGACTTCAGGACCAAACCTAACTCAAGAGAAACACATGTGAATGACTGGATGCCTCCCTGATACAGACAAAATTTGCTTGGGATCTAGAAAAAACACTGTAACATATTTTCAATATCACTCCAAGTAAAGAAGTCATTATATAGCATACCCAACAATGCCAGGTGAACTCTCAAACAATGGGAAAGCCCTTAATGCCATCTATGGCAGAGATTTAGCTATTAAATACCCAAATGAATAATTACTACCTCATTAATAGAAATTTGACAGCTAAGTATTAGCATCATGATTTTAACATTAAGATGCACCAAAACATTAGTGTTTCAACTTGGGTTTTTGGTATACATTTAAAGCATATTAGATATAGAAAAATACTTATTTTTTTGTTAAAAACTCATTTATATTTTAGTGCTGTACTAATGCTAAGGTTGTGGTGAATTCTTATTTTGGAATACCAACCAGGCATTTAAAATCTAATTAAAACAAGAAATAATTAGTTGATTTTGTAGTGCAGTACAATAATATGTAATTCATAAACCTCTAGTAGGGACTCATGAATAAAGGCTAAATTTTTTTTCCTAATTGTCACTGAAGCAATTAAAACAAGAAATGTACGTTTTAGACAGGCCTCTAAGGGAGTCCTAGGGGAGACAGGGGTGGGGAAAGCATGTTTTATAGTGGTTTTATTACCTACTTTCTTCTAACATTAACATTTAGCAACAACGAAATCACACCTCGTGGCTGTAAAAAGCAGCAAAGTACTAAATAGAGGAAATACTCATTATGAGGGTATTATTAGTAAGCATGCTTACTTTGTGACACAGTGATATCTCAAGAAAGTAACCAAGTAGTGTGTACATTTGTTAAAGGTATATTTTGGAGAAATGTGGAATAGAAACAGCAGTTTTTATGAATACCTCACATTTGATTTTCAAATGGTTCAAGTTCATTCTCAAGTTCCTAGGGAGCAACCCCAGCAGGAAGTCTTTGATGGTTCTTTCACTCTTCCTCTGGTGAAGGGAGCCTGTGTGTGCCATGCAGTGTTTTGTGGCTAATTACTTCCTAGCTTCAGACATTCCAATCCTGTTTCCCTTTATGGTGGCCTCGAACATCACACATATTTCACTTTTTACTTTGTGTGTGTATATATGTTGCTGGGGACTGAACCCAGGACCCTGCAAGAGCTACCTTCCCAGGCTACTTGGCAAATTTTGTCCAAAGCAAATAGTTACTTTTGGGTTTGGGCATTTAGTATTTTCAAGTGAAGATTTTAAAAAATAAACAAAACACAGAAGACTTAAAAGAATAAGAAATGATTTAAAACTCTGGATGTTACTATCATTTTTTCTACATCAACAGCAATACAAGTTCTAGGGCAAGTCATATTCTACCGAGTTCCTGCTGGAGGAAATGTGATGTGACCGAATCCCTCCTGTGATACTAAACAACCCATGTCATAGAGAAATGGATGCAATTTGATTTCTCTGCCATTGAGGACTTCCTAGAGACTAGAGAATGATAAATTTTTTAAGTGATTTGAACCAGCTATTAAAACATTTTCCTATCTGGAATATTACCTATATTTTCACTGTTGATTGCAAATTGATCAGGGATGGCTGAATGAAAATAATTTTTTATGTGGGGATACAGATGAAAGATGGCGATGTTGACCAGAACCATGTACAATGGGACAAATGGCATACCTACCCTTCGGGCATGGATTTCTGTCTGTAAGTGCCCCCCCCAGAGCCAGTCTCGCTGGATGAAGACAGGTTGCTAGGGGAGTTACGACACTGGGATCTTGCTAAAGCCATGGATGAGACTGTCACATAGATGTCTGAACCAGGAGACAACCTGCATGTGCAAACCAAAAATAGGAAGTCAACAATTCAAAGGGGAAAATCCAAAGGCAACGCATGATGGATAATATCACAGAAATGTGACAAAGACAGTGGCTTCATGGAGATAGTGAAAATGAAGCCAGCTGGAAGCCTACAAAAGAAACTTTCCCATAAAACTACTCCCTGAGGGAACAGCTGGAAAACTGCCTTGAAGGGGTGGGGTGTGTCAAAAAATAACAGGAGAAAGAAGGCAGCGGAAAAACATGTATGCTTCCAAAAGCTGCCAGAATTCTGTTGGCTGAATTGCTAATGCAGTCTCCTCGTATGGCAGAGCAGAGGATAATTGAACCCAAGTGACGTTAACACAGTAATTAATTCCAATTTCTCACACTAGTCCTCCCAGAGTATATGACCACAGTGAGACCAGCACATTCTTTGTATGCTTCTTTGTCTTCCAATTTTATTACTCAAAGTCTAGAGTCAATATTCAGACTTTGCAATTAAGTATTTATAATTTTGGTTGACAGTAGCATCGCCATGTAAGAACCTCTGTGGGGGAAAAAAATGCCCAGAATCCTAGAACTGCAGTTGATGAATTTCATTAGGATTACTGAATTCATATCATTTCACAGTAGAGCTGTACGTGTCCTGGCCCCTAATAAATCTTTTCTAAAATTTTGGATCCCTCACCCAGCCAAGTGGCTGCTGAGGCAGAAACTGGAGCTCTGTAATCAGACAGACGGAGTTTCTCCCTCTACCTTCTCTACTCTAGTAGGCAACGGGGCAATGCAGGGATATCAGCAAGTGATGCTGACGGTGGTGACCAGGTATAAACTAAACCTTGATAGCAGCAGGATTTTATTCTGAATGCAAATCCTGGCCCAAATCCCTGGACTCTTAAAGGAGGTCAGGTCAATTCCATTTAATAGCTGAGGAAGCAGAATCTAAGTTACTTGTTCAAGGTCACAATAAGCCAGACTTCTTGATTCTAAAACTGCTATATTCTATGCCAAATTATTGCTGAACCTTAGAGAAGGTTGGTTTCCTTTCCTTCCTTCTTTTTCTTTCTTCCTTTCTTTTTTTTTGTACTGAGGATTGAACCCAATGGCACTTTATCACTGAGTTACATCCCTAGTCCTAAAAGTTTTTTTTATTTTAAGACAGGGTCTTGCTAAAGTGCGTGGGGCCTTGAACTTGCGATCCTTCTGCCTCAGTCTCCCGAGTCACCGGGATCAGAGGTGTGCACCGCCATGCCTGGCATCCTTTTCCTAGTGATGTGGTTGTCAGTGGGTCTGCAGGGGCATGTGACTCTGCACACAGCACTAGGTCACACATGGTCTGGGAGCCTTGGGACAGAACCTGGCTCACTGGAACAGGTCGTCCCCTCATGAGTCCATGTGCCTCTGCAGCAGGGGAGGAATGGGGTTTCAGGCACAGAAGCCTTAGAGATGGGATAAAGGAATCGCATCCAGAAACTTTTCTAATAGAAAAAGAATAAGAATCAATTTTTAAAAAATTGTACCTCCCAAGCTCCTTTATGTCCAAGAGGCAAATCTGAGTTGAGAGCCAGAGTTCTCCCTCACTGACTGCTAGACATCTCCATGGAATACCTGCACCAGCAACTCAAATCAAACCTCTTAAAAGCTGTTTGCCCCATTCCTCAGGCCCCAATATCCTAGTGCCCCAAGCCCATCTCGCCTATATTTGTTATCTCAGCTAAACATCTTGAAGCCATTTTCCCTTCTCACCCCCTCTCAGAGTCTGCTGATCTTATTAAGTTCAACAACAATTTACTGAACACAAACTGTGTCCCAGACACCCTGGGTGCTGGTCTTAAAACACAAAGAATATATCTGGTCTCCAACCTGCTTGTTTTCCATTGAGTTCTCTCACTCCAGCCCCAACAGCCCTCTGGCTGGTCTCCTGGCATCCAGGGGCAGTACAACCAGCCCCTGGTTTCCAGGCTCTCTCCATCCTCCCAACACCCCCGCCACTCCTCCTTCATCAAGTCATCCAATTGCTAAAAGCCTCTCCATAGCGTCCCTTTGTCTACAGAACATAGAACAAAATTCCTGGCACCTTCCTCAAGGCCCTGAGTCACAGAGCTTGCCCCACCCTCATCTCCGTTCCCCTTTAGCTGCCCCATGCCCCCTACATGCTGGACAGGTGAGGATTCCCATGCTAAGACTGCACTCACACCTTCGTCCATCTTTACCTCTGCCTGGAATGCCTGCCCCCCTGTCCTACTCACATAAAATTCTTTCAAAGCTGAATCTCAGTGTCCTATCTCTGAACTCACAGAGTACAACCTCCTCAAATCCTGCAACTGTTTCTTGCACCACAGCAGAATATCCTCTAGCATGGCTAGTTTTTTATGTGTATGTCTCCCCAGTGCATTCTGTCCCAAAGGGACAGGACTGAGCCTTAGTTATCTGTACATCTCTGAATGCTTAATCCATATTTTCTGAATGAAGAAGCCCCACCAGCAGTGTATAATGTGAGGAACAGAAAGGATTCAGGACAAGGCCCATAGTTAAATCAGATGCCTCAAGCTAGATTCTCAACCATGGAGGGTCTAGACTGATAACTGGTTGGTCACTAATATTAGGAGCTATAATTTATTCTTCTGTCTCTCCTCCTCACTTTCTCTATCCTCCTGGCTTTCCACTCTCTCTAGCGCACACCCTTTCTCTTTCCTTTCTCTTTTCCTCTCATTTTCTCTCTTACCCTGCAGGGAGACACTCTGTTTGCTTAATAAACTCCCTTATGTGAAAAAAAAAAAGAGCTATAATTTGTGATTAATTTACTAAAAACAATGATTGCAAAGTTAATATGCTTTCTTAATAGAAAGAAATTAGGAAGATTCTCAAAGTATTCCAGGAAATAGAAAAAGAGGGTACCCTACCAAACTCATTCTATGAAGCTAATATCACCCTCATACCCAAACCAGGAAAAGACACATCAAGGGAAGAAAATTTTAGACCAATATCCTTGATGAATATAGATGCAAAGATCCTTAACAAAATATTGGCAAACCATATCCAAAAGCATATTAAGAAAACTGTGCACCATGATCAAGTGGGGTTCATCCCTGGAGAATGGATGGTTTAACATCCGTAAATCAATAAACGTAATCCATCATGTCAATAGACTTAAGGATAAGAATCATATAGTTATTTCAATTGACGCAGAAAAAGTGTTCGACAAAATACAACACCCCTTCATGCTCAAAACACTAGAAAAAATAGGGATAGTAGGAACATACCTGAACTTTGTAAAGGCTATTTATGCTAAGCCCACGGCCAACATCATTCTTAATGGAGAAAAACTGAAACCATATCCTTTAAAAACGGGAACAAGACAGGGATGTCCTCTTTCACCACTTCTATTCAACATTGTCGAAACTCTAGCCAGAGCAATTAGGCAGACCAAAGAAATTAAAGGGATACGAATAGGAAAAGAGGAACTTAAGCTGTCACTATTTGCTGATGACATGATTCTATATTTAGAGGATCCAAAAAACTCCTCCAGAAAACTTCTAGACCTCATCAATGAATTCAGCAAAATAGCAGGCTATAAAATCAACACGCATAAATCTAAAGCATTTTTATACGCAAGCAACGAAACAGCTGAAAGGGAAATGAGGAAAACAACTCCATTTGCAATAGCCTCAAAAAAAATAAAATACTTGGGAATCAATTTAACCAAAGAGGTAAAAGATCTCAACAATGAAAACTACAAAACATTGAAGAAAGAAATTGAGGAAGACCTTAGAAGATGGAAAGATCTCCCATGTTCTTGGTTAGGAAGAATTAATATTGTCAAAATGGCCATACTACCAAAAGTGCTATACAGATTCAATGCAATTCCAATTAAAATCCCAATGATGTACCTTACAGAAATAGAGCAAGCAATCATGAAATTCATCTGGAAGAATAAGAAACCCAGAATAGCTAAAGCAATCCTTAGCAGGAAGAATGAAACAGGGGGTATCGCAATACCAGAACTTCAACTATACTACAAAGCAATAGTAACAAAAACGGCATGGTATTGGCACCAAAATAGACAGGTAGATCAATGGTACAGAATAGAGGACATGGACACAAACTCAAATAAATACAATTTTCTCATACTAGAAAAAGGGGCCAAAAATATGCAATGGAGAAAAGATAGCTTCTTCAACAAATGGTGCTAGAAAAACTGGAAGTCTATATGCAACAGAATGAAACTAAACCCCTATCTCTCACCCTGCACAAAACTCAACTCACAATGGATCAAGAACCTCGAAATCAGACCAGAGACCCTGCATCTTATAGAAGAAAAAGTAGGTCCAAATCTTCACCTTGTTGGCTTAGGATCAGACTTCCTTAACAGGACTCCCATAGCACAAGAAATAAAAGTAAGAATCAACAACTGGGATAGATTCAAACTAAATAGCTTTCTCTCAGCAAAGGAAACTATCAGCAATGCGAAGAGAGTGCCTACAGAGTGGGAGAATATCTTTGCCACTCATACTTCAGATAGAGCACTCATTTCCAGAATATATAAAGAACTCAAAAAACTCTACACCAAGAATACAAATAACCCAGTCAACAAATGGGCTAAGGATATGAACAGACGCTTCACAGAAGAAGATCTACAAGCAATCAACAAACATATCAAAAAATGTTCACCATCTTTAGTAATAAGAGAAATGCAAATCAAAACTACCCTAAGATTCCACTTCACCCCAATTAGAATGGCGATTCTCAAGAATACAAGTAACAATAGGTGTTGGCGAGGATGTGGGGTAAAAGGTACACTCATACATTGCTGGTGCAAATTGCAGCCACTCTGGAAAGCAGTATGGAGATTCCTTAGAAAACTTGGAATGGACCCACCATTTGACCCAGGTATCCCACTCCTCGGCCTATACCCAAAGAACTTAAAATCAGCATACTACAGAGATATAGTCACATCAATGTTCATAGCTGCTCAATTCACAATAGTCAGACTGTGGAACTAACCTAGCTGTCCTTCAATTGATGAATGGATTAAAAAACTGGTGTATATATATATATATATATGTATATATATATATACACAATGGAATATTACTCAGCTATAAAGAATAATGAAATTATGGCATTGCAGGCAAATGGATGAAATTGGAGAATATGATGCTAAGTGAGATAAGCCAATCTCAAAAATCCAAAAGGCAAATGATCTCACTGATAAGTGGATGATGACACATAATTGGGGGTGGGAGGGGTGCAAGAATGGAGGAAGGAGGGACTGTATAGAGGGAAAAGAGGGGTGGGATGGGTGGGGGGGAAGGAAAAATAACAGAATGAATCAAACATCATTAACCTATGTAAATGTATGATTGCGCAAATGGTATGCTGTTACTCTATGTACAAACAGAAACAACACGTATCCCATTTGTTTACAATAAAAATAAATTAAAATTAAAAAAAAGAAATGAGGAAGAAATGGTAGAATTCATCACAAAGCCATCTTTGTATATATCATCAATGTTAAAACTGGTGACAGAACTTACTGACAAATGCTGGCTCTAAAGAGTGTGAAGCAGGACAAGTAAGAGGACCATGGGATTCCAGTCTTTGGGGAATACGATGAGAAGCTAGGAAAAGATGCAGTTTCTACGCTCCTCCTGTTAACATCACCAATCTCTTTTTTTTTTTTTGCAGCTAATTTATTATTTTCTTTTTTCATGTCATAGATGCAGCGTGAAAGCACTAATTATCACATACATCCACGAGATATTCACTTTTGTGTTCCACCATTAATTTGAGAAAGAGTTGTGTCTACACTGTCTTGGCTCCTTTCATCACTGCCAACCTCGACACCGGGACACAGACTCTGAGAAGTGCTGAGTGTGCCTCACAGACCCTAACGAGGACCCCAGGTCCTGCAGTGGGGGACCTGTGGGGCAGCTTTGGTGAGTCAAAGGCCAGGGGCACTAGCTCATCTTGCTTTGGCAACTGTGCTCTGCCAGAGGACAGATCAAGACATCCGGCTGGGCACCGTGAAATGGATATCTTTGTACTCTATTCTACTAAGGAAGCTCCCAGATTTCTCACAATTTATCCTAAAGCAAGGGAAAGGGGCTGGAGCAGAGGAGGAAGGGAAGGAGTAAATTTAAAAAAAGAAGACTAAGGATTGAGGAATGGCAGACATCCAAATGTAACAAGATACCGCACTTCTTTGTGCTGTAAGAGTTTGGCTTTTATATGCACCTAATACAGAGAAACCTCAGCTATAGCTTCATCTGACTGTTTTGATTTTCTCACTGCAGAGAGGAAGAGATGATACTAAGGAAAACCGGGCGGGGGTAGCAGTAGAATGTGAGGACAGTGGAGCCAATGCGACACCGGGGGCCTGCTGGCTTTCAGAGTCTCTTCCGGGTGAAGAGTCACGCCAGCGAACAATGTTTATGGTGCAGGGCGAGATGCGCGTACTTCGATGAGCAAGTGACAATATGCCTCCTCTGGAGTGTCACCTTTACCTTTGTCTTTGCAGTTTGCTTGTCTTACCCTGTTCTCCAAAACTTACATTAAGACACTGCATGCTAGTTCTCAACCTCAGCTCTTTTATTTGGCAAAAGTATCAGAAACTTCTATTTGGTTACTGGAGTTATCCCAAAGTGAAAAAATAGCATTTCCAGAAGGCCAGCATTCATTCCCGTCCCTTTCTGGCATTCGTCTAACTCAATAGTGGCTTTGTTTTCTGACTGTTTGCACACACAGAACATACATACGACAACTAACCGAATGCCACCCAGAGGTTTTTATGGCTCTAGATGTATGCGGGCAAAGAAAAATTTAAAACCTTGCTCTTGTGACTTACTACTTTACTACTCTTTCCAAATACTCCGAATTTGATGCCTTCACGCAAATATTTAAGAAGAGAACTATTCAGAGAGTGGAAGGCGCCGCCTGCCTGAGCGCTGGCAGTCCACTTGTGCAGACAGTTGGAGGCTCGCATTGCTGGAGTTGGCCTGGCTGCTGCCCTGCTGCTTCCAAGGGCTGCTCTGAACTGGGAGCAGCGCCTCCCCGGCTCCACAGGAAGCCAGGCTGCTGACCCTGCTGGCCCTGTCTGCCCCCCCCACCTCACAAGGGGAATCTCTGTGCAGGGTTGCTGTGACCGGTGACGCTACAGCAAGGTCAAGTGTCTTCTTCTCTTCTCAGATAAACCCAATCTTTCTGCTTTAGTCTGAAGGGCCTCAAACATCTGATGTTAATGCCCAAACTGGTTTAGAGAATGAAGATTAATACCTTTTCCATTAACTGTTAGATCTTTCAACTCTGTTGAATATCAGCAATGATTTTTTTAAAGAACACTCTGGTGGCTGTCAGAAAAGAATTTGCTAAACCTTTTAGCTTAATTTCGAAAGATTTTCCTCTCTACATTTAAAAAAGTTAGTCAAGAAATAGGTAATGTTTTCAAAATAACTGATACTATACATTATTTGGGGCTCCCTTTTACTTCCATCTACAGAAATGAAAAGCAGGGTTTTTTGACTAGAAGGAATGCAGCAACTGAAGACATCGTGGTCTTTAGCACAGACAGACGATATCATCCACACTAAGGACTGTACTGAAAGCCCACTTTCCCTTTACACTCAATGCACTTCACTGCAATGAAAACAAAGAGTCGAAGGGGCTGGATATTTTGGAAAAGACAGTCCAGGATTAAATACGGGTCTCTCATTTTTCCAGAAGTATCCTCACACCAGGACAAGTAGTTAACAGGAAAAGTTTCCTGAGTATTTAAGGTTAATTGCAGTTCTATTTCCTACTTTTTATTCCAAAGTGACAATACTGCCGGGATGTGCCCAGGGGGTGCCCTCTGTAACCCAAGTGCAAACAGTGTAATGATGGCCAAAACAATCGAGAAGGTTTCAAATAGCAGCTGTGACTGATAAATTAGATACATGAGTCCATAATTAAGCACAGCATTTTACCACAACTTAGCAATTAAAACGCTAATCCACACAGGGAACAGAACCAAGTTAAAGCACTCTGTCTCCATCACTATATATCAACGGGGATTCTTCCAGAATTATGTTAATACCTTTTCCCCCTCTAAAAATGATTCAAAGTCATGTAATGTGAATGCTCTACCCAGGCCAGAGTTTGAACAAATCGTTCAAATCCAAGCCACTCGCCCCTCTGTCTTTCATGCCATCCTCTATGCTTTCTGAACAGCACCACCAGCCTCTCGACTTCATAATCTAAGTTAGCTGCTCTGATGAGCCTCCTATGACGAGGCCGATTTAAAACAAGAAAGAATGCTCTGGTACAGTTAGGACAACACATTTCCCACACAGGGAGGCACGGACCCTCACTTCACAGCTGCTGGCAAGCTGTGAGGGTGCGCAGCCTGGTACACATCTTGGGTGCCCCTCAAGAAGAGTCAATTTTATACCTAGAGTTGATTCTGAAGGACAAAATAAAAAATGACTGCAGGAAGGACCAGCTACTTCATTTTTAGAACTCAGCACAGAACAAACACGTGGGCATCCTTGCTCAAATAGCAAGTTTCAAAATAACAGCAGAGCATTAAACCAAATGCAGGTCCTTCTAAGGGTGAAGTTCTGTACAGCTGCACAGGTTGCAGACCCACAAAGCTGGCCTGACGGCAGTGAATGTGACTGGAGCCTCTCAACACACAGCGGGCGCGTGCTCATTCTGCCAACGGTTATGAGTGCCATCAGTATGTGGCAGGGGATCTGTCAGATGGCCTGATGCTGACCTCAGCTTTACCACTAACAGGCTATGACTTTGCGCAAAAGACTTTATCTCCCAGCTGCTGGGCATCCTCACCCATGAAGGGGATAAAGAGCAACCAATGACTTGGATGTTGGGAAGATTAGCTGTGAAAACTCCAACAATTCTGAACAGAGCTCGACACAGAATAGGAACTCGGCTCCCTATAATTTTTAAATACAGTTAAAGTAAAAGATAACCCTCACTGGGGAAGCACAAACAGAGGGCCTCCGGGGGGTCAGCAGTTAGACTAGTGGGGAAACTAGGGAAAAGGAAGTTTTATGAAGGGAATGTATACAAGACTGGACGAGGAGGAAACCGGGGACGATCACAGAAGTCAGGATGAGGGTGGAGGGACGTGCGGGTGTACGCTGCCATGGTGATGGCACATTAGGCTGAAGCGCGCGCACAGGCAGCAGACGAGGGAGCCACACCGCAGGACGGGGCGAGGCAGCCAAGGAAGCACCAGCTCCGTCTGCGCAGCCACAGGGAAGAACTGCAAGTTCTGAGACAAACAGGTGGTGTGGCCAGAGCTGATCTTACAGGTGGGGGTCGCTAGGCAAAATGGAAATACTCAAGTCATTTTTTTCTCTGCCAAAGTACAAGACAACTGATAAAGAAAACGCATAAAAATACATATAGGTAAGAAACAATTAGCCACAAATATGAACTGCCTGGGTTAGTCCTGCCCTCCACCGAGTCAAACACTTCAGGAAAAGAAGTCACGTGCTTTTTAGGCATGTGGACATTTTAAAGAATGAAACCAACCAACCAACAAAACCCAAACCAAAATAAATCCACCCCCTCTCCCAGTCCACCAACAGAAAGGGTGGGCCTGCAGCAGGCCTCACACGCCGCTGCTCACAGCCTGCTGGTGCACTCGGTGCTCCCCGGCATGTCCACCTACCCTGACGATGAGCATAGGCTGCTGACCATGGTCAGGCCTGCTCTGCTCTGCACCTCTTCCTACCTCCCTACTCTTACTTTGTGCCGTTTGGTGTGGAGAGTCATTTGTCATTTTGTAAAATAAAGGAAAAACTACAAGAGCCAAACAAAGAACAACACATCAGAAGACTGCTAGGCTTCATTCAGATTTTCCTGGGGAGCAGGGACAGCATCTACACTTCCAAGCAGGGCCACGGGTATGAGCCAATCTGTCAGGGACCAAGAGGAAGTTCTCATTCCGAGAATTGTGCGGTTGCCTCGCCCTGCACGGACACCCTGCAGCTGACAGCTGACGGACTCGCGGGGCGCGCCCCTCCACCCTCCCGGCTGACAGTTCTAACAATATGGGGCCGACCCTGCTTCTCTTCCGGGATTTCACCTTCCCACCAGCGTGAACTTGTACCCTATCAGGAGCCCAATAGAAGAACACAGCCAACCAGCCTGCGCCTCGTCACACCCCCCCATTCCCTCAGCATATAAATACCCCTGTGAACAATAAAAATTTGCAGCTTGATCAGAACTCCTGTCTTGCTGTCACTCCTTGTGTCTCTTGTCCCTTCATTCCTTCTCTTAGGTTCGCCGTCCCCGTTGATGTCCCTCAGGTCGGGACACCAATCACCCTGCTCCCCAACATCTCCTCCCTTTATATTTATGCTTTTCCTTAAAACCAGCCTGTAGAACCTTAGGCAGGATGCAGATGTTTCAGGGTCACCTTCCTGTGCCTTATTATCAGTCTCGTGTGGTGTGGCCAGCAGCAGAGAGCTGGTGTCAGGCCTGAACACTTGGGTGAAGAGTCCCCTCCCCTCTGCTGACCAGCCCTAAGTATACCCTTCCCACTTCATTATTTCACAGTAACTGCTTCTGCAGGTCAAATGGAAATAAAACCCACTTTCCTCAGCAATTTAATAAGCAGATACCAAACTGCCATTCTGTCACCATCCTGAGAGATTTTCAGGAGAGAACACAGAACTTAGACCATTCACTGCCCAGGAAGGTCACAGCAGGATACAGCTTAGATCTGGCTTCTGGGGAGGCCTTCATCATGTCTGGTATGTGTGTAGGTGGGAGGAGGAGTAGGGGGCCCTGAGACCACTGTGGGTCTTATAGATCTTTGCACAAATGTGTGACTAGGCTAGGTCACCCAGGGTGGTCCTTACATAATCTGCCCTTGAGCTGGGTAGGACGGCAAGACCCAGCTGCTGAGTGTGCACAGGAGTGTAATTCTTTAGTGACAGGTAGGACCACACTACTGTACACCACATCGCTATTCTTTCAGAATACAACTGCCTATTCCAAGATCATCTCTAAGTCCATCTCGTTCTCACAGATGGTCTTTACAGAATATCCCATGACCTCTGCAAATGCACAGTTCACCAGGGATGTATTTAGCACAGTAAGCACCCTGGATTCATCTTGTGTTTCACCAAAGTGAACCACGAAACTGTCATTCAAGACAACACAACTTACTCATGGAAACATGTTGGCCCAGGCGGGGAAGCTCTATACGTCCTCTCACTGTCCTGTGCATGAAGCCTGCACTTCTGGGAACTCCAGAATTTCCAGACCAGGGTTTCCTACAACCAGGAGGCTCTGCAGGGAGGAGGCTGTCATGGGAACGCTGCCCCAGGATGAGTATAAAGCGGTTTGAGGAACCACTTGTAAGCAGCTCAGGAGACTGAGCTGGGATCACACTGGAGCACGCCCTGTCATGCCTGGGCCACTCTGGAGTGTGTAAATGGAAGCTGAGAGGTACGCCACGTTCACACTGTGGTGCCCATTTTTGGAATGCCTGGATAGGGACCATCACAGTAACGCCATCTAACAACGCCACCTTGCACATTATATTGACTCCGATTCCAATGTGGACACCAGAGCGCACCGTTCTCACGAAGAGAGGGAAAAAGGAAGCTTTGGAGTCTGGGTGACTTCAAGTCAGGCTCAGCCCTCTGCTTTTCTACTTTATCTCGATGACAAATACAGAACTAATGCAGTTCCAACAAAAACTTACACAGGAGATTCAATCAAGAACTTGCATTTCACTTGGAGTCAGTTTAGACAAGTTTTATCAGTGATATACTTTTAAAATAGGAGTACAGTAGATTAGCCAACAAAACCCAACTTAAGTCTAGCTTTAATGCTATAGTTTTATTATACTACCAGGTATTTTGCTTTAACCATCATTTAATTTTTATAAAAAGAAACCATTTTATTTTCTCCTGAATTGATTTAACTTCTGTCCCCAGTTATTCATTGGAAGCCTATTAAAGGCCAGAATCTGTGCTTGGTCCCTAGAATACAAAGACATATAAGACAGGCTAACTAAGTTGGAAAAACGAACAAATCAGAATAAAATGAAGTACAATAAATTCTGTGAATTAAGAAGGCATTTGGTGATGTCAGCATTCTCAGTGGGGCAGTTAAGGTAGAGATGGGAGGACAATGTTTTGAAGAAACATAAAGCAACTTAGGAGGCTCATGGGAGGTAGGCTGTGGAGAAGAGGGCATAGAAGGTGCAGCAGGGAGAGTGGCATCTAGAGCAGCCAGGTCCACGTGGCCCTTCAGGAAGCAGGTGTGCAGCTGACAATGACAGGAACAGGGTGAGGGAAGGTCAGCAGGCGAACTCACAGGGCTGTCACCAACCATGCGGGGCAGTGGGGACTTGGCCTTGAAGGCTGTGCAGAAAGAACCAAGGGAGGGAGGCAAGGAGGCATGGCTTGAGTATGGTCTCCATTTCTATTTAATTACCTTCTGGCAGGAAGCTGGTCACCATATTTGGAGAATTTTGGCAACAATTTAGGAAAGGAAAGAATCTTATTGTGAAACAGGAGCTCTTGAGGCAATGGCAAGGAGGAGACTTGAAAAGGAGGAAGTCAGCAGAGGCCAAGGACTTGGCAGGTTAAGGGTGAGGAGTGGGGCAGGGATGAGAATATTTGGGAAGTTGGTTGTGAATTCCAGGTCTGCTCTGGATAGTAGATGTCACTATCAGATGTTGTAGATGGAAAAGCCATTCACCAAGGTGAGAAGGAAGAGATGGAAGGGGGCGGGCTGGACTCAGTTTGGGCTTGTGAGTGCAAGATATCTGTGTGACGTTCAAGTGCAGATGTTCAGTAGACAGTCAGGCACATGGACATGAAAAGTGAAAGAGAGGCCAAGGGAAAATAGATAGAATTAAGGAATATTCCACACATAGATGATGGCTGAGGTTACTGAAATGAATGACCACCTAGATTGACTGCAGTGCGGTATTTGAAGAAAAATGAGTAAGTAATTATGAGGAACACAAAATTTCAGGGTGACGAGACAGATATAAAGAGCTGATGACATGACAAATCAGGAATAAAGTTTTGGAAGACAAGTATATTCATCAGCCTTGCTTTACTACCAACAAATATCTGAGACAGGCGCCTTATGAAGAAAAGGTTTATTGAGCTCACAATTCTGGAGGTTTGAGGCCAACATCAGGGAGCGCCAATGGTTTGGGCATCTGGTGAGCACAGCACTCACGGAGGGAAGGTTTGTCAGAGCAAGTGCTCACATTTTGAACCATGAAGCAGAAAGAAGGGACAGGAAGGGTCCCTCAATCTTCTTTGAGGGCATGCCCCCAGTGACCCAAGGACTGCCCACCAGAACCCATTTCTAACTAATACAACCCTGAGGACCAAGACTTTATATGGACCTCTGAGGGATGCTCATTGAAAGCACAGCAACAAGGAGACTGAAGAATGAGGCAAAGGACCTTTCAGCTAGAACTGACAAATACCCAATAGCTTTAAAAATATGGAAGTCAACATGGACCTAGTCAGAGTCTCAAGTACCATGATTTAAAGACCGTCATGTCAAATCATGCAACCATGACCCAAGTAGTCAGTGTCTGGTGCACCAATAGTTCAATGTGATCTAAAACCTAACACTTGAATAAAGGTTGATGATAATTTCATTAAAAAAGAGAGAGAAAGGAAAATTATTTTGTATGCTAAGATGCCTGCTGTTTATCCCAAGTCCTTGCAATGGTGAGACTTTTTCAAGCATACTAATACAGATTAGAGTTTTATCACGATCCTGTTATGTTTAAACACAGTAATGTATCAAGTTCAGTGTGTTACAGTCAATTATTTTTATTCCAATCTTACCCTTAAACTCTAGACAAACATGAGGCAAAAATAGCAATTGCATCATGTTACCTGTTTTTGTTGAATAAATGTAAACTCGTTAATGAATACTACTCCTGCATAATATAAAATTCTGTAGCCAGAAGGCCTACCTGAGGAGCATAAAACTCTTCATTCAAACCAAACAGAATTAGATTTTAGATGGCAAAAGGGTCATTTGTCCTGACATGTCAGCTTCTCTTAGCAATGTGTAGAGAATACTGTCCTCCTGAAAAATTCTTACTAAAAACTCCAAACACCAACATAGTTTCTTAAATCATAAAAATCCTGACCTTGGTGTTAAAGGAAAATAATTATTTATTCCACAAATTTTTAAAAACTGTTCCTAATGACCTTTACATTTGAGATTTGGTTTATAATAGAAGAAAAACTCCTTCTACAAAGAAGCAATAAATGGCTATTTTCAGCCAGCATGGATTCTGTTGGACCTGGCCAAGGTGAACAGAGCAGACAGACTCAAGCAAAACACGCAGGAGACTTGAGTTGGCAGCTACCTTCAGTTTGAGTACAGTTAAACACGACTTTCTGAGGGAGGAAACAACTGTAAGGTAAATTTAAGGCAGACCCCTGGCATTTGTTTTGAATACTTAGCATTCATTCAAAAGTTCCATACCATACTTCATAAATGCCCCATGCACTAACACACATCAGCACCAGGGCAGGGCTGGTACACAGGGGAGAATCGAGTGGATGGGTGTGCCCCAGCCAGGGGACATCTCAGCTAAGATGCTTTGTTTTAAGATTATAAAAGGACTACTTAAACTTTTCAGTTGTATTTTACCACATTTCAAGGAGATTATATTTCAAGGTAAACTTTCTGAACCTGGGATTCATGAGGGACTTGAAGTGTTCCTAATGAGTGTCATCAATATACTCTATGCCCCAATTTTCCTGAATTCATAGCAAAACAGTTTCCCAAGCTGTACCTTATACCTTGGAGTTAAACTTACAAAGGAAATATCGTGCTACTAAAAATTGGGAATGACGCGGTAGGAAACTGAACTCTACATTTTCACAAAAGACAACTACCCTATCTACCTAATTACCAAACACTTCAAAATGAAGATGACTCAACTGTGAAGCCCTTGTCCAGTGGACTCCAAGAATACCTGAAACTAAAAAACCTGAGGGGACAGAGAGTAGTGGTTAAATAACCCCAACCAAGGGCAGCCTCACTTTCGCCACAATCATCTCCACAGCCCGGAGGGTCACTAGACTATGCCTACGATCTGGGGTAAGCATCCAGTAAGATACACTTCCCTCTACGCAGAGTTAAGAAGAACAGCACACGCAGGAATCCCCTCTGGAATGCAAGGGCTCCTCTGGAAAAAACCGAGTCCCACGTTCCCTAGCCCTGAAAGCTGCTCACACTGTAAGATGACAATTAGATGCAAATAATACTTTCACTTTTGGAGGTCAGTTTACTGAACTTTTGTTCAGCTTCAGTTTAGATTCAGTTGCAAAAATTAAATTCAATGTGGAATCAAAACACATTACACTATTTTATCACATGGAATACTATATAAAGGAAATGACTCAATCACGTTCCCTGGTGAAAACCTCGGGACTGTTCTGCAGAGGAAGAAAATAGCCCTGATGGGGAAAAGCACTCCTTCTCTAAACAATGGCTTCCTAGGCTCATCTTTCAAAATGAGGGCCAAACCGGGAATTAGCATTAACACACACCTCGGGAAGAGCCAAGTTTAAAATGTGTAGAACAAAGAATTTATTCAGAGATCTCTTGGATGCTTTTCCTTTTCAAAAATAATGAGAGCAGGAAAAGTCCAGAATCAATTTCAGGTGAGAAATTTTTTTCTGAGATAAACAGCAAGGATCTGAAATAAATCTCTAGGATTAAATGAAGAATTTTACAAAGACACCTTGTTTTGTGTGTTTGTTTCTATGAATTATACTCCATGGCATCCTAGTTAAGAGACCGGCTTTTATGCGACAGCTCCAAAGCTAAACCAAGAACATGGTGTACGAACTCCACTTCCAGCTTTCTGCTCCCCAAGGGGACTGATGACTACAGAAGCATGTATGGGGACGTACTCCTTGGTATCCTGTTCTTGCTTGACTTGGCTTCTCAGATGACTTCCTCGGGGATTCTCTTCTACCCAACATAGCTCCTGGGACACAGCCTTCTCCCTCGCTCTGAGGGTTTCCACGAAAAATCCTGAGATGCGATCAAGACAAGCAGAAGTGATGTGGAAAGGACAGTGGATGGACAGAAAGTAGCAGTGGTCTGCTCCTAGCAGGTGACCAGATTATTCAATTAAACTATTTCCTTCATTGGCATACATGATTTGAGGTAACTAAATTCATAGTGCATTTAGTTAAAATTTTATGGCCAACTGTTAATCACATTTTGAAAGTCCTTAATCTTGTTTGATTTTAGGCCTTGATGCTACTTCAAGATGCTGCATCTCACTGCTAGCTGCAGACAAAAGTGCTAGGGCAGGCAAGTGCAGAGCCGACCAGTTACTTTTGTGCGGGAATCTACCGATGTTCAATTTAATAACAACTTTGGTTTCCTACACTGTGGGATCCCCCAGTTCCTTTCCCTTTGTCTTTTTGACTCAAGGTTGGTGTTTTAATCTATCCCTGTATGATACCTTCGCCCTCCACCCTCTTCTACTTTCAGAGCAGTGGAAATGTTTGTGTTATTCCAGTTTTCCTTTCTCAGAATTTTTTAATAAAGTGAGAAGAAACACAGATATTCAACCCAAGATCTGCATTCTGTTGCTCCCATCATGTCATTCGCCCCAACAATCAAGACTGTCAGAAATGATAATATAGTCACTGTCACCTCAAAGAGTCTACTAAATTTGAAACCATATGGCCACTAAATGCACAATGATGACTTCTGTTGATAATCACATAGAAATTAACATGAATAAATAGCAAAACATAAATAAATACCACTGCACAGGGCCTAATGTTTTGCTGGGATGTGTCCTCATGTACCCTTATGGCTTTGGAATGTTACCATGCTTTGAAAACCACTCACACATGCATCTCAGCTTTGATTCTTATTTCTAGCAAAATCTGGGAAGGACTAGGGCTGGTGAGTATGGATCTGGTGTTTATTTAAATTTCGGAAACCTTGGGAGGTGCACTCACCGCCTCTCTAGCGGGCGCCCGTCACTGGAGATGCTCCGAGGAATGTTGGCGGCTCTTTCTGGAGGAGGCATCTTCCCATCGCCTTTCCCAGCATTAAGCCGTGAAGTCATGGGACTCTGTACCTGGGATGGGACTTGAGGGGAATGAGGCCCCTTGTTGGCATTCCGCTGCCATTTGTTGTTATTGCGGAAGGGAAACTTGAACTCATATGAAACCCCTTCATTCATGTTGTACTCCATCACCGGCACGCGGTAGGTCTCAGAACGACTCCTGTTAGGGGAAGGCGCAGGGAGAAAACAATTAGCACTGCTGCTTCTCATGGGTGGGACCACACGGATCCTCACTGACACTTAAAATGGATCCAGAACTTCATCTTCTGCCCCTGATCCTCTTTCAATCTTTCAGCCCTAGAATTATTTTCCTTTCAAAAACCAGAAACCCAGGAGAAGTGACCCTGCTTTCCTGTATGCAATCCCAACTGCTGAGTCTCTAAATACCAAGAGGACAAGGTCACCCTGGGAGTGGGCAGAGCTGCAGAGACCTGAGGAGGAAAGGGCAGTTGACAGGGGAGCAGATCCTAAGCACACGGCCTTTATGGAAATAAGCAACTGACTCTGAATGTCCCTCACTGCACATCACAACAGGGGTCTTACAGGGGGGTACAATTTTAAATTGGTTGGGATCCCGAGAGTAAAGAAGTTAAGGCAGGAGAAATCTTGAAATCCAAACCAAAAGCTTAATTTAGCTGAGGAGGGGGAAAAACCCAATTATAGAAATACTAAAATTATTAAATCCCTAAGGGACGAAGCATAATATGAAATCAGACTTTATATTTTTAAAGAAAGAAATCTCTCGTAGCAAGGCTGTCCCCAGGCAGTAGCCTGCGTGAAATTAACCGCAAGTGTAAATGTTTTGCCATTGTACCATTTTGTGCCACCATCTGAAACACTAAACCTTAGGAAATCTGGAACCCACTTTCCATTATTTATACCCAAATAATGAGGGGAGGTACTGTCAGATATTTGCCTGACTGACAAATTCTATTCTCACTAAAGTAATAACTCAAACCATGTGTTTGAATTTCATCACTAAGTGGAAAATGACTTCCTTTCTTAAAGGAATGTGAAGGATTGGGGTACAGGTGAGCAGATTCAGAAAGGAGGTTCACAGAGCAACTGTGACCTTCATGAGGCACTTGAGAGGTAAGGTAGGGAGGGTCCACAATCTCACTGACCAAGACCAGGGGAATGCAAACCACACAGATGAGCCACAACTCTAATTTTAAAATTTCTATTAGCCACAGTAGAAAGTAAAACAAAACTGGTGAGATTATTATAATATATTTAATGTAGCCTGAGATATCCAAAATGTTATCATTTTAACATGTAATCACTATTGAAAAATTACAGAAAATATTTTATGTTCTTCTCTGTCTGACATGCATTCCACACTGAGCTAAACCTCAGCCACCTGCCATTTCTGCCACTTCTGACTGCCTTTTGTAGCAGCGGTAACCACCCACTGGCTTCCTGGTCTCTTACTTATCTGTACAAAACACAAGAATGATATATGGAATCAAAAAGTGGATAGTGCACTGAAAAACAAAGACCAAAGTTGATTTTTAATATTCATACATGTTCCTGAAAGGATTTTCATTCTATCATTTGAAGCAAAATTTTTGTGTTGAAGAATGATAACTATAATAAAACAGATATAATTGCAATGTGTCTGACACTAATCTAGCCACCCTATAGCTTCTCTAAAGTGGATACTATATCTTCACTTCATAGATGAGGAAATGGAAGGAGGCCTGGAAGGATTAACTTGCCCCAGTTTATACAGCCAGGAGGTGGCAGAGGGGGGTCTGAACTCTCGAAACGAGTCTACCTGCAGGCCAGTTTTATTTTAGTCGCTTAACTGAAGAACACCACTCCAACCCCCCGACATTCTTCAATTACAGTGACTATCTCATCTTATTCAAGATATAGCCTATGGTCAAAAGGAAAATTCAACAACTTTTATAAACTAAATTGAAGAGCTGTGGTCAGCAGGAATTATAATCAAATGGTGACCTGCCGAAACCATAAAATTAACTGCTCACTCTCTTTTTCAGTCTTTTTATGCTTTCTTTCATTTCTTATTCTCATTACTTTCTCCTTCCTTAATCACTTAACATGGGGAAATGGCTGAACAGTGTATTGAACAGAAACATTACAACACTGGACTCTTGAGTCAGAAAAGTCTTATTTGAGGACAGCCTGGTCTTTAGAAGTCACATGACTTTGGCTCAAAACAAACAAAAAAAACTGCAATTTCTTTCCACCCAAATTTTTTATCTAAAAAATGAGACCTGAATCAGATAAATCCTCACCACCCTTCTAGGTCTACTGCAGTATGCTTCAGCACTATCGTACCAAGAAAAACCTTCCGGACCTGTTCTTGTTTAAAAGGTCACTTGATTACAAAATCCTCAGTACCAAAAAAACTATTTGGTCTTTTTATGTAACTTGTTTGTTTTTAGCTCTTGAATGGTCCTTGATTGCTTTCTTTAAAAACCACAGGCTAGTGGCCCTCACAGAATAAACGCTTGTGACTCCCAGGCAATACCAATGTTAGGGCCTGTTTCATCTGTGAGTCAAGTATTTTTTATCTTACCAAGAGAATGACTTTGAAAACTCAGAGGTCACAGACTGATGGTCACAGACTCAGGGGTGATGGAAGCAGGTGAGGGGCCTTTCCAGCAGGACTGCTTCGCTCAGGCTGTGCTCCCAGCTGTGCTCCCAGCTGGTCCTGTTCCCGCTTTGGACAGCGACAGTACCCCTAGCCTCCTTCTCTTCATCATTTCAATGGAAATGAACTTGCCATGAGCCAGTTTGTATTCTCATGTTAAAATACAAACGCAGGGCTTGTATTCCAGTTGCCATGAGGATGCCTGTGACCCCCTCAGCCCCTGGAGGCCTGTTCTGCCTCACTCAGGAGTGCCTTACAGAATGGCTGACAGAGAAGGGAGAGTGACTAGTCAGAGAGGCATTAGTTGCTAGGAAAATAGCAGTGGGAGTGTAAAGTGCGGAGGAGAAGACAAAACGACAGGAGAGCATCATCTCATTTTGCTGAACACCGGACAAGGTGTTAACGCTTCAACAGGTTCCCTTTGAAGCCACTTCTAAAGGGAGGAGGAAGAGCAGGCTTCCAGTCCTCCAGAGCCATGAGTGCACCACTTCCCGCCGGCCTGGAGGATGTGGTGGGAGGAGCTGGCAGTGGCTTTTCTGAGGGAAGCCACAGTGAATAGGGTAGAGGATGGCGGCGGACACTGGGCCCGTGCCGAGCACTGACCCCTCGCCCAGCCTCTGGCCCCAGCACTCAGCAAGCCCGCAGCAGCAGCCTGCTGGCCACGAGGATGGCAGGAAGGCCTCCCAACAGTGCCGGCAGGGGAAGACAAACGCAGCTCACTTGCTCCGTGCTGGAGCAGGAAGACAGGCCTGCAGGAGTGGGCTGTCCAGCCCCCCTCTGCCCTCAGAGGTGTCATGGTGGTAGCCTGAAGCTGGCCATGGTGGGAATATTTACACCACTGGAGTAGGCAGTTTTCTCTCCAACAGAAAGCCAGTTTACCAATTAGTCCCTGTGAGGTGCAGTGTGTAGGCAGGGGTCTGCAAGCACAGAGGAGCAATCAGACCCTGAAGTTAAGACCTAACTTTGCCAGATAAGTTCAGGAAATAACCAACTTTTCTGAGGCTCAGTTTCCTTTAAAATGAGAGCGACAATAATAACACTATTACCTCAGAGAATGGTTTTAAGAATTAAATGCAATTATCCATATAATAGTAATTTTTCTAGGACCTGGCACATTAAAGTAAACCACTCAGCAATGTTACTTTTACCAACACACCAGAGATGATAAACCTAGTCTAGCACATTGCTGTGGATAAACCACCTCGTATCACAGTTTTATCTATCCAGTGCCAGGCCTTCTGACCCATTTGTATAGTAACAACTATTCACGATTTCAGTGTCAGTAATGTTGCCCTGTCTCTCCACACTCACACCAATGTACTTCCCTCTTCTGTTGCCCCATAAAAACTTGGGAGCCGAGGAATAAGGCCTTTGAGCAGCTAAGACAGCAACACAAGGTCTATGGGCTTCATCTTTGAGAGGACTGCCCTCGATCGACAGCTCTTAACCCTGTGTAAGTAAGGTAGACAACTCACGAATCTTGGTGATTTTCTCCAGTTTATAACTGCCTGTTTAGAGAGACCAAGGACAGCAGACAGGCAGCAAGCAGAGGCGTGCAGGGCACTTGCAGAGTGTGCTAGGTGGGAACCCCACTGCCTCCCTGAGCCATGTTTTGTATCCTGGCTTGGGAGAATACTAAATAAAAGTATCAATGTTGTGGTGCTGCTGCTGCTGCTGGGGATTGAACCCAGGGCCTTGTAATACTGGGCAAGTGCTCCATACTCAGCTACATCCATAATTCTTAATGTTAATGATGATGTGCTTGAGGAAACCAAAAACTGCTAATGGGTTGATCAGCTCTAGTTAACCAAGGCAGGGCATGCATGTAGGGCAGTTTCAGAATATTACCACTCAAAAAAAAAAAAAAAAACGGAAATAAAAAATGATAAGGGATTTTACTATATTTTGACAGGCGTCTAAACCTTGGGTCATCTAAGAGATAAGCAGTATTAGGAAGTGCTATTCTGAGCAAAGTGTGGGTATAAGTGAAGTACAGTTAGGTTGTCATTGCTGCTTACTTTTCAAAGCACACAAATAACCAATCCCAACTGTTCACATTCTGCCATCTGATAACCATCAACTGATGCAAGATCAGGCACAAGGAACGGTCATTTTAGGAAGAAATATAATAAATAGTTTTGTCTTGACTTTAGAAGACCTAAGAATTAATTGCCAAAGCTTAAGAGAAATTCTTAGAAAATAATGGTTAAATAAATAACAGATTTAAAAAAAAAAAAACCAGCAAAAATAGCATGTATAAACCCAAAGGAGAAACCAAAAAAAAAAACCAGTTGATTAAATTTGTTCCATCAAGAACCCTCCCCAGAGGCAAAGAAATTAAATTTTCGACAGTGCTGCTGGCTTGGCAGGAGCCGGAGAGGCAGGAGCGCCTGGGCTTTCCCCTTGGGAGAAGGCCGGAGACCAACTGCCAAAGCACAGGAGCAGCACCAGCACATCTGAAGCCAATTCCCGGCACAAGCAGATGAAGCCAGGAAAAAGCCTGTAAGTCACATTCAGCTGTCCAGGCACAGGGGCAGCTCAAAATAATACTCTGAGTTTTGGACAGCAATGAGTTACAAACGGAAGAGAAAGTAAGCTATGAACCACGAAAGAGAAAGATCTGAGAGGCGGAGTTGCTGAGCACCTTTTAGTGTTAAGTGGCCAACGCTTCTCAGCTATTGGTGCAAGATGCTTAAAATGGAGACCTCTGCAGCAGCAACTTAATAAATCCAGAGATATCAATCCTAGAACTAGTCTCAGTTATTCTTTCGCTACTGCTGCCACGTGCTGAAAGGGAGCTGTGTCCTAAGTCTGACTTTCCATGCAAGAACTTTAAGATGACATGTAACCCACTGCTCTTCCCAACACCCTATGTCCTAACCTTCTGGGAAATGTTCTACGTGGTACACAAACCCCACTCTCAAGTGTCAGCCTCAGCTGCCAACTCAGACCTACCTCCGTGGGGTGCAGTCGTCATGGGGAGGAATGATGACAACTTTCACTGTGACGGATGTTCTCAGGAGATCGATCATCTGCTCATGGCTCAGGGTGGCCACTGCCACCTTGCAGATTTCCACCAGGCGGCTGCCCTGCCTCAGCCCTGCCTGCCAGGCATAGCCATAGGGCTCCACATCTGCCACAATGCCCTCGTAGTTGACATGGAAGCCAAGCTGTCCTAGCCCATTTCTTCGCAGAGTCATTTCCACTGATTCACAACCTTTTGAAACAAACTAGACAAGGAAATCAAAGGTATTGGGGTTTAATGCCATAAGATATTAAGTGGTGGTCATGGACTTGGAAAAACATTGCAAGCAGGGTTATTTCTGACTACCCTACTGCCAACTGAAGGGCAGGCTGGTTAATTTCCCCCTTAGTAGTCCCTATTCATTAGGACAAAAGGAGTGTATTTGTTGCATCCAGAGAATTCAATGCTTTTCCTGAAGTTATAAGGACACCTCTAACAGAGACCTAGGGAGTTGGCAGCAAAGAAAAATTATTCTGATACTCATCTCACCCTTAAAATACTCAAGGTAGCAGATACTCACACAACAAACTCTTTTCAACTACTTCTTCAAATTGACTGAGATGCAGTATCAGTAACCAAGGCAGTGGGATCAACTCACATGCAAGCGAACTTCCAACACAAACACACAGTAAATATGTCTTCTCCCACTTGTTCTGATACTTTTCCAAATAAGTGATGGAAAAAAAGACTGAGATAAACTATATGTCACCTCACATCAACAAAGAATTTCCAGACATGTTAATAAGCTTCTGTAATCTGAATCTAGTCGGTACTGAAAAGTTTATGAAAGAGAAATTGCATTTGTGTGGAAGGAAAAGACTTACCTGCAACCTTCTGACAATTTCTTTGATATCCTCGTTGCTGACAAAACTCTCCACTGAAACACACTCTCCTCGCTCATAGAAGATTTTGAGGCTGGTGTCAGTGGAAGTCCACCCTAGCACATCTCTGCAGGAACAATTGAAAACCACACTCTTTGTTTCCTGTTCGATGAGGACAATGAACTCATTGGAGACCCCCAGGAGGCAGTCTAGCTCCATAGCCTTGGTGTAGTCTTTGGCCCGGACTGCCCACACGATGGCCCCCATGCTACTGAGTTCAGCTCCTGGATATGGCTTCGACTTTTCCTTCTTCTTGGAGGCCAGAGAGATGAACGGAAACTTGCCAGAAGGGTCGATAGGGGTGTTGGTAACATTCTTTTCTGCAAGATCTTTCAGGTATTCCTGGCGGGTGCGAGTTGCCATGGCCCGAAACTTTTCCGATTTATGAGCAGCATTTTCTGCATTAATCACTTTGGCCAAAAGGAAGTCCCTGAACACGTTTGACTTGGGGAAAGTGACCCCTTTAGGGATGGGAGGTCCAAAGGAAGGCACATCTCTGGACCTGGTGACAGCCACACTGACAAAGCAAAGATCAAAGGCAAAGAGGTGTGTCATTATTTCTCAGTTTCACATTATGAAAATAAAGTATATTTTCAAAAAGACAGGGCTGGGGTGAGGTGAGAGGTAGAGCACTTGTCCTGGGTTCAGATCCCCAGGACTTAGGGTGGTGGGGGAGACATAACTCAAAAGAAAAATAACCACTCACTTTCCCATGAGAAACAACACGCATTTCTGCTTAGAATAAGTGTACTTTTTTATTCAACTATATTTAGGCTTTGGAGAACGTGAATTATTAGTTAAGAAAAAAAAAAAAAAAAAAAAAAAAAAAAAAACCCTGAAAGTTTTAAGGTAGAACGTTCATTTCTTTAACAGATAAGATTAAGATTACACATATATAACTCCATAACAAATTACATAATATTTTGCACAGAATAAAACTTGTATGTCAGAGAAGGAGTTTAAAATGTACATAATTAAACTGATCTATGACATAAAGGATGATATAAAGAGTGAAATCAGAGTTAAAATTCAGCAGATCACTTTTAAAAGAGAGAGAGATTCTGAAAAGAAATCAAGCAGAAATCCTCAAATTGAGGGAAGCAATAAACCAAATTAAAAATTCAATGGAAAGCGTCATCAACAGACTAAACCACTTGGAAGAAAGAACCTTAGGCAATGAAGACAAAATATATAATCTTGAAAATAGAGTTGACCATGGAGAGATGAGGTTAAGAAACCATGAACAAAACTTCTAATTATGGGATAACATGAAAAGACCAAATTTAAGATTTATTGGGATAGATGAAGGTGTGGCAATACAAACCAAAGGAATGCATAATCTTTTCAATGAAATAATATCAGAAAATTTCCCAAACCTAAAGAATGAAATGGAAAATCAAATATAAGAGGCTTATGGAACCCCAATGTAGTTCTTTAAATAAAAATAAAATAGGGCTGGGGATGTGGTTCAGTGGTTGAGTACCCCTAAGTTCAATCCCTGGTACCTGCCCCCCATCCCCCCCAAAAAAAGAATATAAGCAACAACAGATGTTGGCGAGGATGTGGGGGAAAAGGTTCACTCATACACCAGTGACTGCAAATTGGTGCAACCATTATGGAAAGCAGTATGGAGATTCCTCAGAAAACTTGGAATGGAACCACCATTTGACCTAAAGGATTTGGTTTATACCCAAAAGACTTAAAATCAGTATACTACAGTGATGCAGCCACATCAATGTTTATAGCAGCTCAATTTACAACAGCAAAACTACGGAACCAACTTAGGTGCCCTACAACAGATGAATGGATAAAGAAAATGTGGTACATATACATAATGTAATATTACTCAGCCTTAAAGAAGAATGAAATAATGGCATTTGTCAGTATGGAACTGGAGAATATCATGCTAAGTGAAATAAGTCAATCCCAAATAATCAAAGGACGAATGTTTTCTCTGATATATGGACACTAATTCACAATAAGGGGGGCCTAGGGAAGAATAAGAGGTACTTTGGATTAGACAGAAGGGAGTGAAGGGAGGGGAGGGGGTTTGGGAGTAGGAAGGACAGTAGAATGAACTGGACATTATTACCCTACGTGCATATATGATTACATGACATGTAACTCTACATCTCGTACAACCAGAAGAATGAGAAGTTATACCCCATTTATGTATGACATGTCAAAATGCATTCTGTTATGTATAACTAATTAGAAGAAATTTTTAAAAAACAATAAAACCTGTTTAAAATCTGCATTTTGTTTGACTAGGGGGAGGTTACTATAATCATAAAACCTTTCAGAACACAAACGTGCCCACCATTTCAGATATGGTAACCACAAGCAAAAAGCTTATAATGAAAATATAATAAAATGCCTGACATATCAGAAAAGAATTAAATTTTTAATCAAATTAAACATTATTTGTTGTCCCATGTGTGAGACATTATGCAACCAGATTAAAAGCAAAATTTTAAAATAAAAATGCTGAATAACAGAATGATTTATATGACGGCAACAGTGCTTAAATCATATTTTTAGATTGAGCTATTCTTTGGTCCAAATTCTCTACTTTTAGTATATGATTCTGACAGTGTGAGAAAATTTTTCATATATATGTGTGTACATATATATGTATATATACACACACATATGTATACACACACACATACACACATAAAAACATAAGGCTAAGAAAAGGACAATAAGAACATCTAAATAGCCTATTATTTTAATCTTGAAAGAAAAAATACTAAATTTCTCCTACAACAAGCTAAATTGAAAGGGAGAGATTAAATGTTTTATATCATGTTCTAAAATTACATGTGACAATCTTGCCTGAGTTTAAGATGGTAGAAATGATGATTCTAACTCATCAAACAACCCTCTTTCCAAATTATTTTAAAAGTCAGTTATTGAATTGCACTAAGTATTAGGGAAGTGACATAGAATCCATTTCTCCTAAACTCCCGGAATAGAAGCTTAAAAGTGTGCACCTTTCGAATTAAATTAAAGAGCTCTGTCTCATGTTTTCTTTATTTTATGAAGGGTCTGCTTTAAGATATTCTGTTTTTCTTTTCAAAAAATGAACATATCTTAAGAAAACAGGATGAATAAAAATCAGCAATTTTAGTATACAAGTTATGTTTCAGTGGAATGGAAAGCTACATTACATTGTCAGATGTTATGGAATTGGCTAATTGTTGGTTTTCACAAGTTAAGAAAAAAAAAAAAAAAAAAACTACCTGGTTTACTTTGTGACAGAAAGGCTGTGAGCAGGGCTCCATATTCTGCTGGAGAGGAGTTCTGCGGAAAGCTCTGTGTGCATGCATCGTGCTTAATCACCCCTGTGTTAGAAGGGCGATTCTTCTTGTCTATTATGCACTGCCTGGATTGAATGCTGACAGCTGTATATTTAATTTGATCATGTTATATATTTTTTCTTGTGAAGTCAGGCAAAGATGCTGATATCCAGATTTGCTACATTTTCTAAGAGGAATCCTGTAAGGATCCAGAAATATTTAATATCTTTCATTTTAAAACTGGCAACTTCTTCTCTTGCTAATTTCACTCAAATTGCCATTCTTTCTCAGGAAACAGCTGTGATTTTATTTTAAATAAGGAGAGGAAAATTCTTAGCAGGGGGTGTGATTATGAGTACATCCATCTACTTACCCCCAAACCCAATGGCTTTCTATAGATCTATTTATTAAGTGATAGAACTTTAGACAAACATATACTGAAAATCCACCAATAATTAGAGTTCTAAAATGAATGTGAAGGAAAGAACTGAATCTTTAACATGTAATTATCAATGATTCACCATGGTAGGGAAGTAAGTGACACAGACACTAAAATCAGCTTTGCATTATTAGAAACAGAATCCCTGTAGAAGAAGATGAGGAAGATGATACCCTAGAATGCTCTTTTCAAATAGAGTTTTGTTTTGGATAAATCTAACTTTCAATGTTTCTCCAAGGTTAAAAGCTCATTAATTTATATGCTACAAATTCTGCACTCTTGATAATAAAAGAGTTTAAGTTAAATAGAATATTTTGCCATGATAAAAAAAATAAGCCTGTTCTAAAATTTCAGTTTGCTATATATAGATACTTAAGACATATTAATTATAAATGGTTCTTGCTATTTTTAAAAGCAGATTCCAAAAGACCTATGCTTGGACACACTTGTATCAGACTAGTTTGCAATTCTGTATTTTAGAAATAGTACATTCTTAAAAATTATAGCCATTCCTTGTTCACCTAGCATTGTTAAGGACCAGGACATTCTACCCAAGAGGGTTATCTAGATGACAGAGGTTGAAACAGTTGGGGAAAGTTAGTTCTGGAAGGGAACTTGGGGAAGTCAGTGGTCTTCAAACTCTTCCAATAAAATTTTGAGTTTCATCTTAAAATCCATCTCAATCTTGCATTCTTCCAAGGAATATTTGTGTCCATTTTAATCTAAAGTATGTTTTCCAAAACTTTTAAGAACCACCAAAGAATCAGCAAGGTGTCCTGTGTTTACCTCTCCATGAATAGCTGGTATTACTAGTAGCACCCTGCATTTCCACAGCAGAGGACTCAAACCACTGGAAGTAGTTCCCACCAGACTGAGTTTCTGGAGGGCTGAGCCTATGATATACTGACTCTTGATCCTTAACATTAACACAGTGCCTAGCACATAGGAGGAGCTTGATGAATTGCTGACAGACAATTCACTTCTTCAAGAAACAGATGCAGAGGAGTGAAATGGTATGTACAGAGTTGTCAAGATGGTGCCAGGGTGGGAGATAAACTCCGAGAACACACTTGACAGAACACACTATTCCCTCTGAGATAAGGTTTCCAAATCCATCCCCATGGATCTCATGACCTGAGACACCACTATGAGGCTGTGTCTAGTTGGTTGGGGCCATGTAACATTTGGTGGCATCAAAGACCTTGATGAAGTAATGGGTCTTGATACTCAATTTCAAGTTGATACGTAGGAATGCTCCAGAGACATCTGAACAGAAGTCAATGGGAAAAAAAGAAGAATAAGACACTTGAACTTTGAAAGCATGGAAGCAACAATAAACAGTAATTTCTAACCCCAACTTTAAAAGAAAGAGGACACAGAAAAAGTCCGAATGGTAGAGGCTCCCTTCTTGGAGCATGAGTCAGAGCGCCATCTTGGGGAGTTTCCCAAGAAAGTGGACCTGAGCAAAGGATGGGAAAGATCAGTGGCAGAACAATCGTAAGCCTTTCAATCTCTCTTTGAAGAGCATTTGATTTCTGACAGTACTCATTCACCCAACATTTCACTGAGTTATATGCTAGGCATTGTGTCAGTGTTGAGGATCAAAGGGTGGGTATGTCATAGGCTCAGCCCTTCAGATATTCAAAGTCTGGTGGGAACTGCTTCCAGTGGTTTGAGTCCTTTGCTGGGAAAATGCAAGGTGCTACTTGTAACCTTCTGTAAAAGGCACTTTAGTCCTGGCAGGTCAGGGGAGCCTTCTCAGAATAAAGGAAAGCAGCACTTCATCAGACGAAGGAGAGGCAGATGTGTGTCAGGAGAGGCCTCCAGTTCAGAGAGCAGAGTTACAAGGCACAGCACATACATTCCGGGGAAGTGAGGGAGCGATACAAAAGTGAGGTGCCAGTGGGGAGAGGGGTTGATAGCGCTGCCGGAAGAGACTGAGGCAGGAGAGGCCAGATCTGAAGGGTCCAATGCAATAGGCTACGATAGGGAGTCTGAACTTTTCCCTAAATGGTTTTTAAGCTCAAAGAATGACAAATTCAGATTTTTATCTTAGAAAGGTCAGTTGTACAGGATAACAGAGTTGCTGATTAATTATGGCTTGACCTTCTGAAAAAAATTTCTACCACTAGGCTTTTTCTTCTTCTTAAATGAACCTTGCAAACTTGTTTTTTTCTTCCCCTTTTCATCTTTGTGGTGCCAAGGATTGAATCCAGGAATGCTCTACCACTGAGCTACATTCCCAGCCCTTTTTATTTTTTATTTCAGACACAGAGTCTTCCAAGTTGCCTGGGTTGGCTTTGAACTCGTGATACACCTGCCTCAGTCTCCCAAATCCCAGAGATTACAGGTGTGCACCACCACACCTGGCCTGAATTCATTTTTTTTTTTTTTTTTTTTTTTGCTTTTTATAAGAGAAGAAAGAGGACAGACAGGACATTGCAGGTACTTATATCATATTTCTTTACTTATGCTGAATACGTATTGCTGGATTTTAAGTAGATGTGAAGCAATCCTCCACTGCACAGAAAAAGAAATTTAAGATCTAAGGAGTTTCACAATCTGATCTAATTCCAAGTGCTTTTTGAGTTACATTATACTGACTCTTCAACATTTATTATATTTCAACCACTGAAAACAACTTTTCTTTCTGAGAGAAGTAACATATTTTTACCTTCCTAAAAGTAGCTACTGACCAGACCAGAATTAGCATTTGTTTTGAAGACTCAGGGTCATTTTTACGACTTATTACTGTGCTAGTCTTAAAATAATTCTTAAACTTGATCAAATAGGGAGCCAATGGTCCCATTTCCAATTGGGTAAGGTATCTTAAGATTTTCTTTATAATCTTTTTGTCTAGGATCCAAATAAGGTCAACGCATTGCAATTAATTAGTTCATCTTTTAAATAATCTTCCATTTGAAAGATTCCTCCATGCACTTCGCCTGTCCTTTAATGTCTTGCAATTTAGCTGTTGAAGAAACTGGGCTGTTGATTGTTTAGAGTTGTCCAGAATCTGAAATTTGTCAACTACAAACATGTTCCTATGTCTTTTCCATTTCCTATAAACTGGCCTAGAGCCTTGATTGTATTCATATTTAACTTGGGGAGAGAGGGCACATGACTACCTCATAGGGGAGGTTGTGTTCAGCCCTTATGAGGCACACATCTTTTTTTTGTGACGTTTGCAGTCTTTGATGATCAATGCCAGATCCATTAACTCATTAGTTGTTGAAAACTGGTGATATTCTACACTATTTTCACAAAGTGAGGCCCTCAATGGTGAGTGGAGCACATTTGGTCATTTGTCCTCAAAGGAGATGACCCAGGTGACTGTACTTATTGAACCTCTCTATCTTTGATGTGAATACTTTCTTTGCATCTCCTCTAATGATAATCACACACTGATGTTTTCAGCACATTCTTGCTCTTTGCTGCTCCTTCATCTTTTTGATTTGCAGCTTCTAATCTGCTCTATCAACTGAGATCACGCAATTAAACTTACTGTAATGATACAAATAGAACAACAGCGCAGAAGGCTCTTTGATCAGTTACAGGGTAAGCATTGTATGCAGACTTTGTGACTGATATCAGAGTCCTTGGCTATGTCATGGCCATTTGAGGTTATCTGGCTTCTAGAATTAGTGTTTTTCCTACACTTTCCAATCCCCAGGAAGGTTTCATGACACACTATTTCAGGACCTTAACTCTGAATTGACTGTAGGAATTTTTCTTTGCTCTCCAGTTAAATCTCAGGGTTTAGAATAGTGCCTGGAACATACACAGAGTACGGGACCAAAAAACTAGTGAAAAATAAATGATAACAGCAACAACTTCCAAATGTATCTTTCTCTGTGAAAATTACCTTGCATAGAGACACTGGGTAAATTTTCCTAAAATTCTACATAGGGTTTTCTAGATACCCTGAATTCCAAGGGCCTCTACTGCCACCTTATAACAATAGCCTTATAACAACAGCCTATCCTGACCCTGAATTTCTCTACATTATTATAACAAGATGTTTCCCTGAGAAAAAGTTTCCAAGTTCCAGACCTCAGGCATCAAGTAGGTATCAACTAATGACATATGAGCATATATGAGAAATATTTGAGAAAATTGAAATCAAAAGGTTTTAAGTGATAGAAAACATTTGAATTTCTATAGTTACATCACATAGGAATAAAGTTAAATTAGAATAAATCAATGTATCTCTAAATTTTACCACCAAAGTACATCTAATGCAAGAGGCCTATAAATTCAAATTCCTGCTAGTCTGAGGAATAGTTGAAATATGTAAAAAAATTTATAGCTGTGAAAGTTCTTTGAGAACTCCATTTTATCTTAAAATTGATACAATCTTCTATTCTGCTTTGTAATCCATCTATTTTCATAAGAAAATAAGTTCCTCCTCACTGCCTCCCCTCACATTAAAGGCTGTAAGAGAATTGCCCTATTTATTCTGGGCCTCCAAACACCTCCTAATAACCTGTCTCATTTGAGAAGGTCAGAGAAAATTTTGAAACCTAAAGTTTACAGTAGGAAAAAGTCATTATTTTATAATTTCTTGTGATTTCTTTTAGTGATGTTACATATCAGTACGTTCCCTTGGATTTACTAAAGGACAAAATCCCAAGCTGATAAATCATGTGTGGGCTGCAGTCAAGCTTGGCAACTAGGAAATTTCAGACACATCTGTGTGGCATGAGTAGGGGTATTCAGTGTCCAACTCTTGGCAAAGAGCCTCATATGATAGGTTAAAAAGATGTGCTCTCTAAGCAACAGATTAAAAGTAAGAGAAAGCAAAAATCATGATTTCAGTGATAAGAACAAAACAGCAAAGCACCGAAAAAGGCCACGACTCCTGCCCCATTAAGCAGTGTGCTTAGACTTGTGCTGTCCATTATGGTGGCCACTGACAACATGCAGCTTCTGAGCACTTGAAATCTGATTAGTGTGAGCAAGGAATATTAAATAATATTAAATCTTAATAAATACAAATTTTTTAAACTGGCATTTAATTCAACTGAATATTTTTTTAAAAGTGTGTCTTGGAACAAACTGGGTGTGAAAATCTACTTTTTCAATTGAAAGTTTTATGAAATCTTAATACAGATTGTGTCCACTGAAAATTTAACATCCTGAGATGTGCTGCTAAGTCTAAAATGCACATCAGATTGCAAGACAGCCCCAAAAATGTAAATGTTAAAATAATTTTTAAACTTTAAAAATCACACAAGTCCAAGTTGAAATGCTAATACTTAAATATATTTGGTAAATAAAATATTAAACAGGATGAAAAACAGTATTAAAATTAATTTCACCTATTTCTTATTATTTTTAACAAATCTATTAGAAAAATATAAAATTAATATGCGATTTGTATTTGTTTTCTTTTCTTTTCTTTTTTTTTCCTCCCGTGGTACCAGGGATTGAACCCAGGGCCTCATGTATGCTAGAGAAGCACTGAACAGCTCAGCTATGTCCACAGCCCTGGCTTGTATTATATTTCTGCTGGACAATAATGATTCAAACAAAAGTTTGAAAAAGAACAAAATTTCTTTAGAAGAAACTGCCTAGTTTTCCATTTCCCAAACTTCCTGGTGCCCATTCAAAAAGGATTTAGCTTTCTATTTACAAAGCAGTATGAAGTCTTTTGCATGAATCCAGTAGATAGCATGATTTAAATGCTCAAGTTTTTTTTTTTTTTTTTGGCTTGGGTATTTTCTAAATGAAAATAGTTATCCACCTCAATTACAGCCAAATGTTCTGTGCTTATTTATTCATTCTACAACTACCAAAGGAGATTTCGGAGACTATGTATTCGGTAAGAGGCTTCAGATGTACATCTCCACTATCAGGGTTTCCACCCTGGAGCCTAGGAAACTGAAGACCTCCCTGGTCCTGAGTGTTCATATAGATTCAAGCATCTGAGAAATTCTGGAACATAACTGTGTGTCAAGAATAGGTACTGCAAAAGCCTACTTTCCATTGTTTGTGAAAGAGAGAGAAGGTGAGGGGAGGAATGGAATGGAATGGAAAAATAAAATAAGGCTGGGGATGTAGTTCAGTGGTAGAGTGCTTGTCTAGCATACACAAGACCCTTTCGATCCCCAGTCCCCCCCACCCAACCACACACACACCCCTAACTCTGCCCAACATGAGCCAGTTAGCCTTCAAGAAGTTATCTAGTCATTGTGTACTTAAATTTCATTGTCTGAAAATGGGGATAAACATGGTACCTACCCTCACAGGTTTTAAAGATTTAAGTGAGGGAAAAGGAAGGTACTGGAGAATGAGTTTGATCAAATTATGTTATGTTCATGTGCAAATATGACATAATAAACCTCACAATTATGTAAAATTACAATGTGCCAATAAAAATAACTGTTAAAACACACACACACAAAGAATGTATGAGCTAATAATCACAAGTGTAATTTTCATCCCAATTACATATAATACAAAAATAAAGAAAATGTACACACACACACCAAGATTAAACAAGGTAATACATGTGAGGTAGAGAGAGTGGTACTGAGCTTAGAGGAAGAGCGTGTCCACATGCGTCCTGCGATGCAGGCAAGGACAGCAGCAGTCAGCAGCAGTCCAAAGTGACCTTTACTGATTCTGTCCCTAAGCTGCTTTACTCCTAGAATTAACCTGCATTACCCCTAGAATTAAGTAGTAGTGGACCTCACAAACTCATTATCAGTCTGTGATGGCCACTTTCTGTGCAGGTAGCTACATGACTTCAAAAATGAATATACAATATTAACAAAGCCTAACACCCCAATTTTAGGATGGAAAGATAGGCTAAACTTTCATATTTTGGAAGGTTCGATGTATATTAGGCATGTTTTACAAATGCCAGAATAGCCTTACCATTCTTGGAGTTCCATCCACGTCAAGAGAGCATGACAGATCCTATCACCTTTAGATCCTATCTCCTTTAGTAAGGCCTCTGAGAAACCTGCTTGAATTCAGATACTCAAGAGATTGGTCAACAACTGACACTGAAGTAGTTTTGACACATGTTTAAGAAAGCATGGAAATGCCTCAAAGTTTCTACTTAGAAATGACAGAGTAAATCAAGAAGTTGTAAGCAAGCGGTCAGGCTTTTTTAATAACAATAACTTTTAAAAAAATGAACTTCTCTCTCCCATTTGTTATGATAATTCTTCTTTGCTTTTGCTGTGTGTGTGTGTGTGTGTGTGTGCATGTGTGTGTGTGGGTGAGATATATAATTAGCACCATGAGTGATTAGTTGGTTAGTGACCAGATGGTATGGATGAAGGCTATTGCCTAAGGAGGAGGTGCAAATGGAAACAGCAGTGCCATCAGGTTATGTCATTGTGTGAATCTGTTCAACTGCATACACAATTCAAGGACCAAAATAAACAGTAACAGACTCTCCAATGCCACTTCAGAAAGCAGAGCTGGATGGGACCTCTGCGTGACAACCAGTCAGCGTCCACCTAGCCATTAGTGAAGCAGCAGTCCATACCTGTAACAGACACTGTCAGTGCAGGGGTTGTGAGCCCTGACAATGACAAAGACATGCTGAAAGTGGGATCTGATATTTTTCGGGCTGAATGGCTGTGCTCCAGGTTCTTGGAAAACAATTGTTACAATGTCATTTCCAATGTGCCGCTTCCGGAGGAGCTACGAGAAAAAACAAGCAATCAACATAAATGACTGTGCCCTCATTTCCCCTCCCGATTTTCTTCATGTACCCATATTTAAAACACTCATTACTAATCAGTACAGACTAGTGTAGGTAATCTATGCAGTTATTGTCAATATTTTAGCCTGTCTTATTCCCTCCAAGGAATATGGAAATGAATACTCTGAAATTTGCATATAAGATAAAGCCATTCAAATAAATCTAACCAATATCTGGCATATTATGCCAAGTCCCAACATCTCCAAATCCTCAGTTTCTATAACAACAGTTTTGTTCCATTTTTGTATAAGAAAGAAACTTGCCACAGGGAAGATTTTCAGAGATGAGAACGGTTGAAGCAATTACAAGGCAATTTATGTTCTGGTTTAATTGGCTGCATTCAGAGAAAATGTGGCTAAGGTGTTGCTGTTAGACTTTTTATGTCACAAGCTGGGAGGGTAGAAATTAATAATATTCCACAATGGAGTAACGATTTAAAGGTAGGTTAAATTTCAGGTTTAAACAGCTTCTTTAATTACAGTGAAAGTTGCTTAAGACCACCTTCTGTTTCAGGTTAAATGGTGTTTTATATAGGTGATTTTCAAATTCAAGCACCCCAAATCATTCTAGGCCACTGCCTTCTCATGAGGGGATTATGATAGTTTAATTCAATAGTATAAAGAAAAATTGAACAAAATATGTGTTTCTCTTATTTATTTATTTATTTATTTTGGTACCAGGGACTGAACCCAGGGGTACTTAACCACTGAGCCACATCCCCAGTCTTTTTAATATTTTATTTAGAGACAGGGTCTCGCTAGGTTGTTTAGAACCTTGCCAAGTACTGAGGCTGGCTTTGAATCACAATCCTCCTGCCTTGGCCTCCACAGCCACTGGGATAATCCCAGTGGCTTATAGGCATACACCACCACACCCGGCTCTCATACTTATTTTATGGAAGTTCTTAAAAAAGAAAAATAGTTCACTGTGACATTTTTATAAACTATCCATTAGACATAAGGTTACACTTACAAAACTTTAAAAAAATTCTCTGGTGACATCAAGGTACACCAACTACATAACAGTAAAATCAATGATCTGTACTGGCTGTCAGCTAGAGAAAAGATGCCTTTTAGATTAGGATTGTGAATTGAAGGTTAGAATGTTTCGGAAATGTACTTTTAACCTTAGGAATTTAAAAGTATCCCAAATTATCTTCAACTGAGGCATTTTACTTCATTTGTAAACATGATATATAATCAGAATTGATTGCTATTCAGAATATTCCAATAATTCAAGATTAGTAACAAATTCAAGATCTTTGACAAGCCAAAAATAACTATACTTATCTATGTATTAAAACCATTCCTGCATAGATGACAAGAGGGGGCATAATCTTTTTCCATGTAATGTCATTCTTTCCTCAACATGTATCTTTATATTGAAAAAGAATGACTTCATGAAGGACCAAACAGAAACAAGTCCATTTAACTCTCCTATGCACAATAAAAGGCAATATTCATTTTTAAAAGAGTGCCAAAAAAAAGATTTTAAGAAATACATTTTCATTTCTTTCATGCATAAAGTCATCTATATGGAAGAAAATTAATTCCTAAAGAATGAGAATTTCTTCCTATTCTTTTTCTTTCTTTGTACTGGAGATCAAACCCAGGTTTCCTCTACCACTGAGCTACAGTCCCAGCCCTTTTAATTTTTTATTTTGAGACAGAGTCCTACCAAGTTGCTAAGGCTGGCCTTGAAAATTTGAGCCTCCTGCCTCAGTTTCCCAAGTCACTGGGATTACAGGTGTGTGTCACCCGCCTGGCAAAAATTTCTTAATATGTAACAGTACTATTTTCTAGGGTCATACATTATTGCTTTGATTAGACGCCAAAATTAAATAATTAAAATAGTTTCCCACTTAAATATCAACTTGAATTTAGTTAGAAATAACTGAATCTTATTAAATTTTTTTACCCTCATGAATCTCTTCTTTCTCTTCTGAGTAATCAGACAGAATAAGTCTTTACCTCTTCATTAAAGATCATTTATTAAAGTTCTTAATTTTTTTTTTTAATCTACCAACTGGTCAGAATAAGAAGTCTAGCCTATCTTTCTTATTAGCATGGTATTGTTTTTTTGTTTTCCCCCTCAGAGAAATCTAGAACTTGGGGTTTGCATAAGACAAAGTGTCAACAAAGTCCAGATTAGTGAATTTATCTTAAAACAGGTTTATTTCAGATTTATAGTTGATTTGTTACTTTGCATCCTATTTTTGATTAATATGATAATCATGAAAGCAAACTTTTGTTACCTAGATTTGTAATTTAATCAAACCTAAAGTGATGAAATGCTAGATTAGATCAGTGTTTGGTGAAATTCTGTGGAAGAGGATGTGATTCATTCTGCAGCTGGCCTGTGTTCTGTTAGAACAACAATTGACAATAAAAAAAATCTATATCCACTTTAAGGTCACAAGTAAAACTGGACTGCTCATGTTTTTAATAGCTTTGAAAGGACAGTCTTCTAGTTCTCAGGTTGTTCTAAATTTCAGTTTGGTCTCATTTATTTTGAATTAAAAAAAAAAAAAACTACCACATATTCTCAAAAACAATACTGCCAGTTTCCATTTTGCTCTGAAACAATCTTACTTCTTAGTCGTTGCATTTTACTATCTCAAATTTTAGTAATGAGACACTGGGCTTTTAAATCTTTTTTTTTTTTTTTTTGGGTGCTGGGGATCAAACCCAGGGCCTCGTGCTTACAAGGCAAGCACTCTACCGACTGAGCTATCTCCCCAGCCCCTTTTAGATCTTTTTGAGAGAGACTATGTGTGTGATTCACACACATGCAATTATTATTTTAGTTCCTTGCCATCTCCTAATGAAGATGCTAAGACAAACATTATTCTGAGATTCCACTGACACTTCTCTCTAGGTACTTAGTAGACTAACTCTCCTTTGAAATCTAAGCGAAGAATCAGTCCTTTGCTGCTTTCTGCGCTGGCCTCTTGAGAAACTTCACCCACTTCCTGCATGTTCTTTGCAACCCTGCAGAGTCATCTAATCACCATGATTTCAACTTGTTCTCTTCAGATTTCATGAAAACCTCAATCCCCGTGGGTGAAAAGCAAATGATTAATTCAAAAAGTCATCCAGCTGGCTGTTAACCTAGAATCTGTGTCTCTTCATTTGTTTTCAGCTCATTTGCTATTCCTTACCTCCACAAAGCACAAAGCTTCCTGCTGCGGTGACAGGTGCAATACTAAATTCTGGTTTCAGATTTTACAAACTTGTCACTTGGGCTTCTGGGGAAAATCAAATAAGGGGGGAAGCACTGATAACATGAGGATCTCTTACCTGTTGCTTGTTGTTGGGTGTGTAGGGCAGCATGGTAGACACATGGAACATAATTTCATAGTCTTTGTATGTTGTGTACAGAGAATGGGTTCCAGTAGAGTCAGCTACAGTGAAAAAACACAAAATGATGAAAAGAGTATAAGAATAGGAAAACTAATTCATTTAAGATAAGTACTTCAGGAAAAAAGAAGAAAAGGCAAGGAAATTATTTGGAAAGAAAAGGTCTAAACAAGACCTAATGCAGGTATTAGTACTAGTCTTTTTTTAAAATAACTTATCTTCTTTTGCAGTCTAGGAGGCCTATGGAATTGGATTCCATCTCAGAATAGTATTTGTTAATGAATACAATAAAAAGGTGTATTTCAAAATAAATCAATTATACTGAAAATGCATTAATTTAAAACTACAATAAAATTTATATATATTACATATATATAAAGATTTAATAATTCATCTATTTCTACTATAATTTTGAAGGAGTGATGAGCACAAGCAATATTCTGAGATAACTGCACCAGTAGATTATGTGATATGAAAACATCTGCTTTCTATGGACAACAGAATCACAGGTACAGCATTTAGTAGTACAATGGTTTATTGCCTCTATTCACAATTGAAGGAATTTCTAAATTTTGACCTAAAGTCTGTGAAAATAATGGCAAAATTATTATCCAACTTCCCTGATTCCTGTTCTACACATAGATGTCAAGGTAAGAAACTTTTTCTAATACTTCCAATTCAAGAACAACAACTTCTCAACACACAGATGATAATTTAACAAACCTATAACTCTGAAGAACAAAGGTATTTTAGGAATGTCCAAACTTTTCTTTTTTTTTAAAGACTTAAGTATGTGTTGTACTTTCACCTTCTTTAAGGAGTTGGAGGGGAGACCTTCTACTGCCTAAACAAAAATAGAGTTTCAGAATCAATGTGACCACAAATACTTAGAAACCAGAGAGTTACTCACTACCCAAATCAAAGGGAGTATCTGTTTAGACTTGGAAGACCTGGCTTTACAAGCCACAAAAGGAACAGAAGTACTTTCATCCTGGGCACAAGCCCCGTCAACTGTATTTCTGAAGACCAGAACACTTCACTGCATCTTAGAGAAAGATGCTATAAGACAAACAGTTCTCAAAATTTAGCGTGCACAGCGTCAGCTGCAGAGTCAGTTTAAAAGGCAGAATTCTAGGCCCCAAACCCAGAAGTACTGCATATTAGGTGTGGGGCCTCAAAAGAGAAATCTTTTAAATAAACACTCCAGGCAATTCTAAGGCAGTAGCTCCACAGCAGTAGCTCCATGGCCTTTAGGTACTGCCCCAAGCACAGACTACAATTTTGTCTTACAGACAGCTTTAGAAAGGTATTCTAGATACCTGATTTCAAGCTTGAGCTTATTAGAAGATACTAATTTGGAAGCTAGTATGAAATGCTAGGGTTTAAAAATAAATATAGAACAGAAGCAAAGATTATTTTCAAAAATTGCAGAAATATGTACCCATGTATGACTACTCAAGAAAAGAATCTTATAAATGTCAATGACCACCACCACAAACAACTGCAGCATATTACTACAATAAAGTAGTCAATGGAACTGTTTAAGATTGGTCTTGAGTAAGAACTTATCTATGGTTAAGGATCCCTGCTATAAATATCTGCAGAACTGATTAGTATATTTTAAAACTTTAAGGTGAATGGGCCATCTTTGATGTATACTTATCTGTGTTTCAAGTAAATTTTAAGTAAAATTTATGAGCAAGAAAAAAGATTGTCATTTATAACATTTTGTTTTATATAGCTAATGTAAAAAGAATTACTGACAGAGAAGAAAACTAATATGGAAGACAACCCAAGAAATAATTTATTTTTCTGTTTCTAGCCCTTTCTTTCCTCTTCATGTTTCATTTCATACAACATGTGCTACTTGACTGGCATTTGCTGGGGATCTCTGGAAATCCCACAGTTTTGCTGAGAATTTCCAACACTCTGGAAATGGTTTCAAAAGTTTCGGAGATAAAACCAGGGTCAAAACAAAAATTTCTGAGAAGAAATAAATTCTAAAATTACTATGTACATAAAAGAGTTGTTAAACTTTACCAGGGAGAATAGAAAAAGAATGTTCACTATATTTTCTAAAAATAAAATAAAATAAAATAAAGCATCCAATGTTCTTGTTCTTGGTTTTATTCCCCTGCTCCCTGCCCACCTAGAACTGGGACTTGAACCCAGGGGCACTCTACTACTGAGCTACATTTCTATCCATTTTCCTTTTTTAAAAAAATGTTATTTTGGGCTGGAGATATAGCTCAGTTGGTAGCGTGCTTGCCCCGCATGCACAAGGCCCTGGGTTCAGTCCCCAGCACCACCAAAAAAAAAAAAAAAAAAAAAAAAAAAAAAAAATTATTTTGAGGCAGGATTTTGCTAATAAGATTTCCAGGCTAGTCTGTCTCAGCCGCCCGAATTGTTGGGATTACAGGTATGAGCCACCACACCTGACTTCTTATATTTTTAGTAACTAAGAAATCCTGAAACTATGAAAGTCTTAACAGGATGAAAATTACAGAAATGGATAAAATGCCTTTTTATTTGTCAAAGAGAATATATATTGAGGAATCTCTAAATTACAAAATGTGCTTGCAGAAGAGGGATGGAAAAATAGCACTACTTCATATTTGTCTATGGGCTTTCATACTTAAATAGCAAATTCGGGATGATATAGGTCATCTCGACAATCGCACAACCCACCTCCAACTCACCACCAGGGAGAGGACTGTACTCACTCATACAGTCCGAACTCGGTGGTTAAGTCATGGCAAGAAAAACTTCCAAGAATCAGACTAGAGGATAAGAAGAAGACGTTGAATAATTGAGGAATGATAATATTCTCAGCTGCTTTAAGAGGTGTAGGTAAGTGACAATATCCTACGGGAAGCATTTCCACTTGGAGATGGGATAAATAGGTTGATTAAGTCTGCAGACGCAGTTCCCAGGTACAGGCAGTGCCACAGCTGTCCTTGGCTTCTCTTTTGACTCTTTTGCTTTTAGGTAGAGAATGCCTGGATGACATGGTGTATGTGTGTCAATCAGAATGAGGAAAAAGTAATTAAGACTTTCTTGAAACTTCTTCATAGTCATTAAAGAATGTTTAAGAAAAGCTAGATAAAGGAAAGTATCTATGCAAATTGATTTTTGGAAAGTCCTCAATTTTAAATATCTAAGGAGGCTGGGGATGTTGTTCAGTGATAAGAGTGCTTGCCTAGCATGTGTGAGGCCCTGAATTTGATCCCCAACACTGCGAGAAATAAATAAATAAATAAACAAACAAATAAATAAAGGAGAAAAGTAATATCAAATGTAAGGAAAAAATCACAGATAGGATGTGGATCTGATTCTAATCCACAGTTTAAAATACTCTTTTAAAGATCCTATGCTGCAGTGATATCTCACATGTGTGTCACCTTCCTTCAGGATCAGGGCTGCTCAGAATCACAGAAGGCACCAGGCATGTACTTGTGGAATGCTGGCATGTATTTGAGATGAAGCATGCTTTGGACCCTGGGGTACTATTTGATTCACTGGTGAATGAAGTAGTTGGGGAAGTGAAGATTTCCACCTGTCTGGCATCTGACATATTTCCTAATTTTAAAAAATGTATCTTTAACCTTGGTCAGGAGATAGGTTAATTTACTTCAAGGAAGATGAAATCAAGAAGAGTTTGTAGTATTACCCTTTGCTATGACAGGCAAATTGACCCTGTGTTAGTTTAAGAAATGTACTTGGGGTTCAAGGCTTCTCAAAATCACTAGCATACTGACACGAACAGAAGAGTGTGGAGTTAGTTCTTAGAGTCAGTCACTACTATTTTCTACCCGCTGCTCACATTGTAGGATGACTGCAATTACACAATTCCCAGCTTGGAAGTAAGAAGACCTGATCAGGGATGGCAACAGTATCACGTGTCCAATGACTACATACCAGTCACTTCACTTCTATACTCTTCAACATTCTCTCTGTCGAGAGGATTAAGTGAAATAAAGTATGTGAAAGAGCTAGCCCATAAAAGATGCTCACTAAAAGTGCTAGCAAGAGTGTATAATTTTATTCGGCTGAAGTTAGAAGTGTAGTTTCCTTAAAAAGAATCCTTCACTCTATAGTATCGAGAATGCTGACTAGCCCCTTTGCTTATACAAAGCATTTAAGTGATGCTAGTTTTATACTTTTCCCTATCAGAGTTCAAATATTCCCAATAAAGGAGGATTCATTTTCTTTATGAAAAATGTAAGTCTCTGAATTTCAACTGTTTGTTGACAATATCACTGAAAAATGGAGGAGGCGACAAGATTCACTAAACTGCAACATGTTAAAAAGGGCAGGCTCTGAAGGAACACTTTCTGAAGAGTTCGAAAGGCTCAAGGGCGCTGGCCTGACAGGCAAGACTCAGTCAGGAAATGACTCCCTGAATAATAACCCATGAGCGCAGTTTAAAATGAGGGTGGTCTCCCTACTTTCCAAAAAGAAACTGCTTGGTGAGAAGTTTATTTTTGTATTTATCACACTGTGAGGGAATGGTGATTATCCAGAGGTTACGTCATTCAAATAAGGAGGAGGAAAAAAAGGAGGCAAAAAAATCTACTACTGAAGATTTCTTCAATAGAAGGCTTGTCCAGCCTATGATATATTTATCTGTAGCTTATTTGTCTGCTCCAAGTCCTTATTTTTGAGATGAAGAAATGGACTTTGTACAGATAATCATGAAAAAGAAGAATTGGTCTAATAGCCCCATCAATCCTTTCCTTCCCCAGCCTCTCTCTCCTTCATAGAAGTAAATCCAAATATAATCACAACACATGACAAGTAGAGCTGTCTCATGAGATTAGTCTAAGGGACTGAAAGAGGAAAGACGGAACCAAATGCCCAGGCTTGGGGCTCACACTATGCTCTCTGCACACTTCATTAACCATACCCACTAGGATCTGTTCTGCTTCCCTAATGCTTACCAGTTATCTAAGCATGAGCATGTTGGTAACTCTAAAGAAGCCAATTCTGTTAAATGGTAGCTGGCAGTTTTGCAGGGATTCGGTGAGATGGTACCTATGTACACAAAGCATCTGGGACTTGTGCTCCCAGCCATACATAACAGGGCACTGGGTCACTTTCCCACTGTCAGTAATGAGAAAACGTGATGAAATGCCTGAGCCAAGTGTTTTCAAACAGTGGGCACGAGGCAGCGTTAGAAAGGGGTCTCTAAGAAAACTGAAGAAGCTGGCTGTTTTCTACCTAGAGGCACTTTCAGGATGATGATAAAAGGCAGGGCGCTGAAGGCGGGAGCCAGGAGAGGCTGGAGTTCAGGAAGACTGATATGTGCTGGGCACAGAGCCTAAGAGGAGGAAACCTCAGAGCAAAAGATCAGAAATCTCAAGAGGGGTCCCCCTTGAGTCCTGGGGTGAATAGTAAACTGCAGACAGGGAGTTGAATTTCAAAAGCAAAGAACTGTGAGCCAAACAACTACCACGGTTCACGCAGAGTTGAAAAACATCTGAGCTCTGACCAGCCACATTAGGCACCTCATAGAATGTACAAGTATTCCAGGTGCAAGAAAAGCCATGCCTTAGTAATAGATCCAAATTAGCCAGAGACGAAGGGTTATCCTAGGTATGCTTTAACAAAGCTTAAAAATCAGGTTCACGAAGATCAAGCTGCTCTGAAAATTAACCGCCTGCCCAAACAAAACTCAACTCTAAAGACAACAAAATCCAGACACTCGATGATCAAACATTCACAATATCCAATATCTAATAAAAATAACAAGACACACGAAGTAGTAAAATGTAACCCAAAGCAGGGGAAAAATCACTAATAGAAACCCAAAATAACAGAGATGAAGACTTTAAAACAACTATTATAAAATATTCAAGGATTTGGACGTGATCCTGATGAGGAGAGAATGCAATGTAGGAAAAAAAACTACCAAATGCAACTTCTGACTCTAACGATTATGATACCTTAACAGAAACTGGATTAAATTAACAATGAATTAAGACACTGGGGGAAAAAACACACAATAGGCTTGAAGATGTATTAGCAGGAATTATCCAAACTGAAGCACAGAGGAAAAAATTTTGAAAAAAAAAAAATAAGTAGAGCCTCAACACCCTATAGTACACAAGAGAGTGACAAAACACATGTGTAACTGAAGACTCAGCAGGAGGTAGAATAGAAGAGATAAAGGAGTAAGTTAATAGCAAATAACATTTTAATTTAATGAACTACACATCCAAGGATTCAAGTGAGATCTCCAGTAGGAATGATTCCTTAGGAGCATTTGTTCCAGAATTGTAAGGATTACACAACACAAAATAAAGTTAGGCAAAATGTGATGAGATTATGACTGAGCACAGAATAGTCTTACTGCTGGTGTATCAGGGCCAGGTCAGCGGCTGCTGAACATACAGAGGCTGGCCGTTGCCTATTTATGTGGCCTATTCCTATTTGTATATCTGTGGTTCTGGAAATTGAACACAGGGCCTCACACATGCTAGGTTAGTGCTCTACCACTGAGCTACATCCCCAACCCCTTGGTGGTCTATTCTTATTTAACAGAGGTTTAAAGAATGAGACTGGGTTTTGATTATTAGCTCAGAATATTTTCCATATTGCCGTAGCAGGAGCTATCAAGTGAAAACACCGTCCTTAGGTTTCATTTGTTAGGAATCTATACCCTGCTATGGTCTGGATAAGGTCTGAGTGTGCCCCCCAGTGGTTTATGTGCTGGAGGCTTAGTCTCCAATGGAGTAGTATTAACAGGTGGTACGGCAGGGTATGATGGTACATGCCTGTAATCCCAGTGGCTCTGGAGGCTGAGACAGGAGGATCTCAAGTTTGAGGTCAGCTTCAGCAACTAAGTGAGGCCCTAAGCAACTTAGTGAGACCCTGTCTCTAAATAAAAAATAAAAAGGGCTAAGGATGTGGCTCAGTACTTAAATGCCCCTGGGTTTAATTTCTAGTATCAAAAAAGAAGGTGGTGGACCCTTTAAAAGGCAAGACTCAGTGGAAAGGGATAAGTAACTTCTTCACTGGAAGCATTATTCTTGGAAGGGATTAGCATTGGTCTAGCAGAGTGAATTTCCATAAAAATGGATAATTATAAAAGGAGTAAGAATGGCCCTTCCATTTCTGCCTTCCTGTCTTACCATGTGACCTCTTACACATGTACTTTTGCCACTATATTCCATCTACCACTGAGGACCTCACAGAGCCAGGCAGAAGCTGGCCCAATGCTCTTGAACTGTGAGCTCCAGAACTGTGAGCCAAATAAACCTCATTTCCTTACAAATCATCCAGCCTCAGGTATTTTGCTACAAAGAAGAAAAGCACACTAATACACACTCTGAAAGGGCAGAAAAGGAAACTGAATCCTCCTCAGGAGATGTTTTAAATGGTTGAAGTATTTTTCAGTGAAAAAGAACACTTCCTTGCTAAATGCATTTACATAATTCTAAAACTGCAGTTAGAGGCAGTTTGCCAATCTAGGTTTATCTCCTTCTAGCCTTCAAAGTTATTGGGATATTGGGGCAAAATTTGCACAAAGTGCCTATTTTACTTATTCCATTGCCTTCTTAGATGCCAACACTGCTTAACTATATCTCAGCTATACATTTCTCACATTACCTTTCATCATGAGGAGGTGGCTGGGTATGTATAAATATACAAATAATACACATTCTTATCAACTCCCAATCTGACCACTCATTTACAAAATCAGGATGCTTAATATGTTTTCTTCTCAGATTCTTTCAACAGCTCTTTATGGTGATGATGATTTATACAACATAACAAATTAGGACAACAGGCTGAATACCAGAATATTTTGGATAAAAAGGCTTACAGAGATTTAACATTTTATGCAGTTGCAAGCACAGTATAGAACATTAAAATTATTTAAGAGGCTAGGCTATTTATGGGTTTTAATAGTCTCTCTTGCAAGTCGTTTCCAAGTTGGCAACAGCAAAACCATGGCAACAGGAAATTCTTCCTGCGGTGGAGTTTATGAATGCTTTTCTGTTTTCATGACTCAACTCCTTATTTAATTTCCTGTACAGAAAATAAGAGAGATTACTATAGACTGCAATACAGAAGTGCTAATCCAAAGACCCTCTCAAAGAAAAACAGGTCACAGGTGTCTATGGATGAATTTAGAGATAAAATTTAAAACTGCCTCCATGGAGACATGCAGCAGAAGCCAACATATCCTAACCAAAATAGATATTTGAGAACTTAACTATTTTATTGACACTTGGGGAATGGGAGTGGACAAACCCATGGGTTCATGCACTATAATTAAACAGATGCTTCATTACTGTGCTTTTAATCAACATACTATATGAGCCAGACTAAAAAGTTTATTTCCTTGGAGATTAAGATAGACCATGGACAATAATAATAAACAACGAAAACCCTCCTACAAAGAATACAAAAATAAACAAGTAGAACATACGAAGGCTGACTACATGGCTAAGCATGTGAATTATGAAAATGAATTAATGAAGTAAAAAATTCTAGGGCTTGCAATCAGATGGTTGTAAGTTCCTGCAGTTTTGAATCACCCCAGCATTTAGCTAATGTGATAAAACTTGTGCAGTGCTATCCTGGAGTGATTCTGTATGATCTGTGTCTGCTGCCTTACCCCCTCCACACCTCTGACATTATTTTCTTGCAGTTCAATTCTGGCTACTTTGATTATGTGCTTCGACTGCTCTGGTGCTACATTCTTCCTCTCTGACTTTCTCGCCTCCATCGCCTGCAATTTTCTGCAATAAGTGGCAATGCTGTTTTATGGATGATCTGGCAGATGCACATCAGCCTAGCAGGCAGAAAACAAGCATGGTGGGAGGTATAAGAATTCCTTACTTTTGGTGTCAAGCTGTGCACGATACTTCTCAAATCCTTTTAGCCGAACTCGTTCTCCCAACAGCTGAAGGAATTCCTCGAAGGCTGGGCCTGCTGCCTCGTTGTTGTACATTTCCTCTTCTGTGCTCTGTCCTGCTTTGCAGTACATGATGCCCACTTTCTGCTGATAGTTGAGCTGTGGAGACAGGCAACACAATGCATAGGAATGTAGGCAGGTACTCTCTGTCACCCTTCAATGCTCAAAGTCCTGGGACACAAGCCCAGCAAACAGCTAAAATCTTCCTTCTCTTGAAATCCTTCTGTTTTGATTCTTCTGTATCTGATCCAAAACTATAGTGGAACATACATCTATAATGCTCATGAATGAAGAGAAAAAGGCCAGGAAAATAAATTCAAATGTCCTGCATGTTAGGATTATACATCATTAGAACAGATGTTGATATTTGGAAATATTTCTTTTCACAGATTACAAAGTACAAAATGAGGCTTTAAAAAATGATCTAACAACAAAGAGCCATTCTTTTGTAATGATTACTCCCTTTGAAAAAGTGAAGCCTTTGTGAATTTAAAATTAGAGATCCACTTCATAAAACATACTTTAAAATAAGTTGTTTTGCACTTAAAAGTTCATTAATACCCTTGGTTGGTTTTGTTTGTTTGTTTGTTTGTTTTTGCAAAATTAGAGAAGATTTGTCACTCAAGACCCTTGTTCAATATATTAAATTATAAATCTTGGTTATAATTTTGTCAAAACACTACCATCGTCAACAAGGTACTTAGAGAAATTTCTATTCCAAATGTTTTTCTAAAAGTTGAGAACCTGAAGAGAAACTCAAAAAGAGGCTTCAAAATGCAAATCAACTGGTGGCAAACATTCCTTATTCAAATACAGTTAAAATGAAGCACTCGCCAGATTTAAATAGGATATGACACTAACTGAAACAACTGTTCATCACTGGAAAGTCTAGTCATGCTGGGCATGGTGGCACACATCTGTGATCCCAGTGACTTGGGAGGCTGAAGCAGGAGGATCGCAGTTTGAGGACAGCATTTGCAACTTAGTGAGACCCTGTCTCAAAAAAAACTTTTAGAAAAGGCTGGAGTATAGCTCAGTGGTAAAGCACTTGCCCAGCATGCTTGAGGCCCTGGGTACAATTGCCAGTAACAATCATATCAAAAAAAAAAAAAAAGTAGAGTCAATCTGCAAAGTTTTAGGAGAAAACTGGACATTTAACTAGAAATTAGTTTGCAATATAGAAATTTAGTGGCATCAGGACAATTTTTAACCCTTCCTATTTCCAGACTGGCACTGCAGCCACTCTGTTAATAATTTTGTATCTAACAAACAGAAAGAAAGAACGGAAAACGTGAATTTTTTTTTAATGTTTTAGGTTGTTGATGGGTCTTTATTTTATTTATTTATATGTGGTGCTGAGAATCGAACCCAGTATCTCACACATGCCAGACAAGCACTCTACCACTGAGCCACAATCCCAGCCCCAGAAGAGGTGAAATTAAATAAATAAATAAATAAATAAAATATTTTTTAAGAAACAGGGCTTTCAAAGGAATTAAAATCAGCATACTACACAGTGACATAGTCACATCAGTGTTCAGAGCAGCTCAATTCACAATAGCAAAACTATGGAACCAACCTAGATGCCCTTCAACAGATGAATGGATAAAGAAAATGTGGTACATATACACAATGGAATATTACTCAGCCTTAAAGAAGAATGAAATTATGGCATTTGCCGGTAAACAGATAGAACTGGAAAAGATCATGCTAAGTGAAATAAGTCAATCCCAAATAATCAAAGACCAATTGTTTTCTCTGATAAGCGGATGATGATCTATATTGAGTGTGGGTATGAAAGAACGAAGGAACTTTGGATTGTACAGAGGGGAGTAAGGGGAGGGGTTTAGGCAGGTGGGGATGGGAAGGATGGTAAATTGAGACAGACATTATTACCCTATATACATGTATGAAAAAAATTTTTTTAAAAAAACTTATCATGGTCCAAAAAAAAAAGTTAATAGAAACAAATAAATAAAATTAAAGGGAGAGAGAGAGAGAGAGAGAGAGAGAGAGAGAGGGAGAGAGAGGGGGAGGGCTGGCTTTACTATGGGGGGAAGGCTTTACTGTATTGCCCAGGCTACCTCCAAACACCTGGACTCAAGAGAGCCTACCTCAGTCTTCTGAGTGGCTGGGATTACCTGGCACTGTGCCTAGCAAGGAGAAATTTTAACAACTAGTGTTTACTAAATGCCTACTATATGCCAACACCATGCACAGTGTCCAATATGATTATCTTCCTATTCTCACAATAGTCCACAATGCAGATCTTACTCCTATTTGACAGAGAAGCAAAGTAAATGTCACAAAATGGAAGAGAAAGGAACTAGCCCAGGAAGGAGGGACACAAGATTAAAAACTGTAGTTTATGGATATGGCTTTGTTAAATATCACTAGGACTTGACCTGTCCTGCCCCATTTCTATCACTGCACAAATTGGCCCATAGCTTCTTATGTACGATTCTGAAACCAAAAGGTAAAAACCAAATCTAAGCAAACACACTTAGCAGTAAAATTTGTTATGGAGCTGACATCAGTAATTTTAATTTATTTTTCCTTGTGTGAATATTCATATTTCCCCCTGTATAAATATTCATATGCTTGATTGTGGGGTGCTGTCCCAGATCCTACCAGGAATATTAATATATGGGCATATACCTTTTGTTACCCTTCTAAAATTTAAAGATTTCTGAATTCTGAAACAGACTCAGCCCCTGCCATTGTACATGGAGGGAATATGGACCTGAACTATTGTTTCTGACTTTCTAAACCAAATGGTTCATGATAGTTGAAACATGGAACGGCACTGGGAATAAACCTTTGCTTGCTCTCTCCCCATCCTCAGTACCCTGCACTGCTGACAAGGAAGCTCAACAGCCTTCACGTGGCTTGTAGATACCAGGGCTCCCTGGGAGTTCTATAATTGCACAGAACTGATGCTGCTTAACTCTGCCTACTCCTGTGGGTGGAAGGTAAAATTCTGAGTTTGAAACTCACAAATAGCTGGATAAATTGATGTTGAATATTTTTAAATGCATATACATGTTGACATTATTGCTGCTTCATTTAAATTATTAACAGGAACATGTGGGACTTTTTGCATGCCACACTTAGGGAAAAAAACGAAACAAAGATCAAGATTAAACTTGCTGCACTGACATTTAATACCGTCCTCAGGGGTTAAATGAGTAGGCTAATGCTAGGAGGGCAATTCTCATGGGTAGAGGTTTTTCTTGGCTTTAAAATCAGTTGAGTTCCCTATTAGGGCTTGCCAAATAAAGAACTGGTGATAGGCTTTATGTCTTTTTTTTTTTTTTTTTTTGTACCAGGGATTGCACCCAAAGGTGCTTAACCACTGAGTCACATCCCCAGCACTCTTTCTGAATTTTTTTGAGATAGGGTCTCACTAAAGTTGTTAGGGTCTCACTAAGTTGTTGAGGCTGGTTTTGAACTCATGATCCTCCTGCCTCAGCCTCCTGAGCTGCTGGGATTACAGACCTACGCCACCAAGCCTGGCGGCTTTATGTCTATTACAAAGAAGTCCTTAACACAGACAGGTCCAAGGACTGAGCAGTGCCTGACTTTCTTCCTGCAGGAAAAACTGTCAAAGAGATGACATAATAAGGATGGGGGAAGGAGTTCTTTGTTGTGTGGCTGTGCCTCCCAGATCTGCCTTTACATGCAAACAATGTAAAGTCACTCTGCTCAACGGAAAAATTTCAGTGACGCTGGATTTGTGGATGCCTTTTTTAAACGTTTTTAGATAAAGCTTAAGATTTCACTGTGAAACATTCAAAAGGGTTCACTTTATCTATTAAAAAAAACAGTTTGCTGTGGAAAGAAGATAAGTAAGGAAACCTCCCTGAAAGCACTGGACAAGCAGACTTCAAGGACATAAAGACAATGTGCCCTTCTTTCATTGATTCCTTATACCCGTACCCTGGTGAGCTCCCACAGAGAGAAGAACCAACTGGTTTTGCTGGCTTGAAAGGAATGCTCCTTTAAGGGATTAAGAAATTCACTAGAATGTTAAATTTCCTCCAGTGTGGAACTGTGCCAAATGTTGCCTGCTCTGTCCTCCTCAGGTGACAATCTGACTGTATCCTTGATTTCTACTCCAATTAAACCGAATGTAGGTGGCTGGCAGTCTGAACTCAGGCTCTCGAACCCTTAGTTAGTAAGCATCTTCCTTGAAAGAACGTGAGACCTGAAGGAGGAGCTAAGGGAACGTAACCAGAAATGTTCCAAGAGAGGGAGCAAACGGCCACTAAGTGAGAGCAGCGGCTTGCAGATTCCGGATCATTATGAGCTTATATAAAAGGGTATTTTTTTCTTTGAGAAACACAAATGTGTCCATGTGGGTTTATGTATGTGAACACACAATGTTTAAATGTAATGCTTCTGACAGAATAACCATGTCAACCTGGAGCACACTGGGTTTATCCAGTTTTGCTTTGGATAATCTCTAGGTCATTTAATGAGTGATTGTAATTCCATGCTTGCAGATAAACTGTTCATATGGAACACTGATAGAACTGTTTAGGTACTAAACAAATGTTTCTGTTTGTGAAAAAAAAAAAAGAAAAAGAAAAAGACCATCAGTCAAACAGGACAAAGGCTTTGAGATAAAGGTTTTGACTCTCAGCAAAGTAAACAACTACCGAAACTGATGTGGACTTCCACAGCTGGGAAGCACAGTACAAACCTGACTCTCTCTCATGAAACAAGCACTTCAACACAGAATCAAACCAACAGATACAGGCTGAGCATCCCTAGCCCCAAAATTCAAAATCTGAAATGCTCTAACATCTGAAACCTTTTGGGTTTGCTGTGACACTCAAAACATTTCAGGCTTTGTTTTCAGATTAGGGGTGCTTAACCACTAAAGTCTGTGTACATATTGCACAATCTAAAAATCTGAAATCAGAAACACACTGGACCCAAGCACTCTGGTGAAGGAATAGCCCACCCATACTGCACTCTGACTGACACAGTCCTAGGTGCCTGGAAAGATGGCTGCAGAAGTCACAGCTCTTTACCAGCAGGAACAGTTTGAATCTTCACCAGTAGAAACAGAATGAAGGTCTCAGATATCCCTCAAGAAGTCTCAAACTTATATCCCATCTTCCCCAGTGTTACAGCCACGGAAGGACACTGAGTGACACATACCACAAGGACAACCCTGTTTTAATGAAACCTTTAGTATTTAATCTAGAACGTTAGGAGGTGTGACATGCTGGAGGTCTGTCACTGCAACAGTTCTCAAAGTGTAGACCATGAACTCTTGAGGGTCTCTGAGACTCTTCTGGGGGAGACCCATGATGTTGAACAGTCTTGACAGTAACATCAAGAGGTCACCTGACGTTAGCACTGATGGTGAGCCAAACTGCTGGCACCTCACACAAATCACACCAGTGACACAACTACACCAGCACTCCGGTATTCTACTTCACTGTACACCTGCCATCACCGCAAAAAGTGCAGGCAAGAATGTCCTTGATGAATAGTGATTTTCATTAAGTCGACACACGCGGGTACACACTCGTTAATATTCTACGTGATGAAATGGGGAATATGCACGAAGCCTTTGCTGCCTACTGAAGCACGACAGAGACCTCAAGGAGAAGCCCTTGTTTGAATGATCTGCAAGCTGAACCAGTGGCTTTATTCACAGAAGGCTGTGGGGGACAGAATGATTCCCTCCTCCTCCAGCTATCTACATCCTAATCCCTGGAACCTGTGGATATGCATTTGTAGTGTGGCGGAGGAGAACTAAGTTTATGGATGTAATTAAGATTGCTTATCAGCAGGCAGGGAGTGTATCCTGGATTACCCAAGTGGGCTCGATGGCCAAAATGTCCTGAAAGTGGGACGGGGGGTACAGGATGATGGGTGATTGTCAGCAAGAGATTAACACTGGTGGCAGGGTAAGAGGGATGAAACACTGTTAGATTTGAAATGGGAGGCAGAGAACTGTGCGCAGTCTCTAGAAGGTACAAAGGTAGGATTCAGAATCACCCCTAGAGCTCTACATTGGGGTAATCTGTTATAGCAAAAATAAAAAATGAATTAAAACAATTTTTGTTTGAAAGAAAAATCAGCTGACAAACTCTGGTTACTTTGTATATCTAGAGGCATTTTCTTGGAAATAAAACAGGGAGCTTGTTATTTCAAGGAAAACAACTAATAATATTTCTTGCTGATTACAGAATTCAAACATTACAGCAAAAATTTTAATTGTTAAAAACTTGTACCTATCACTATGAGCTTGAGAACGTCCCAACTTTAAAAACTTTTCTAGTAAGACCAATGTTTATGTTAACAGTGGGATATTTTTATTATTATAAACTAAGTCAACACTTTACACAATCTGCATAAGAGAACCAATATTTTCCAAATGACTGACACATGGAGTTATAAAATCACGTATGGGCAAAAGACCCATCAAAAGTACACAGAAGTCAATGAATTTTTAACTTAACTGAGTACACTTCGGTTTTCAGGTTAATTCAGATTAATCTTTAGGAAACTACCATTTGTTGAGTTTGATGCTGTATCAAAGAAAAATATCCACAATTACCTGGGAAATCATGAAATACTCCCTCTGCCCCCCAATTACTGAAGATTGAACCCAGGGCTGCTCTATGGCTGAGTCACAATCCCAGACCATTTGTAAAAATTTGAGGAGGCTGGCCTTGAATTTATAATACTCTGGCCACAGCTTCCTCCAGAATAGCTGGGATTACAGGTGGGCCCCACCAGCCACTCCTTCCTTTTCAAAGCACATACACTGTGTGAGGTCAGATTTTCTTCATCCACTCCAACCAAAACAACAGATTGCAACAGAGAGACAGAAGCAGATGTTGAGTTCAACTGCCTTCTATTAAGGCAGACATTAAAGAGATTTGCAAAAATGTTCAACAAAACTATTCTTTCACTGACATTTTTTAGACTTTTTTCACAAAATATAACATTATTTATATTAATATATAATTGCTTTATTATTGCAATTTTAAAAAGAATCGACTCAATATTTAATATTTCCCCGTAAATTTTAATGAGGTAAATGAATGCAAACAGAAAAGTAACATAAGCATAAGTTCTTGGGGGTCCTTGATAACTTTTAAGGGCATAAAGATATTCTAAGACTAAAAAAGTTTGAGGCCCCCCCCCAAAAAAGATAAAAATAAAAAAAATTTTGAGTACTATTATCACTGTACTTCATTTTGCCTTTCTTTAATGACTAAGGAAATGAGGTACCTTTACCCATGTTTATTGGTTATCTTCTTTTTTAAAGAGTCTGCCAAAATTTTCCCCTTTGGCTACAGTTAAGATTTTCTCTTAGATGGGCCCAGTGGTACATGCCTGTAATCCAGCTTCTTAGGAAGCTGAGGCAGGAGGGTCACAAGTTTGAGGTCAGCCTCAGCAAATTAGCAAGACCCTGTCACAAAATAAAATGTAAATGGCTGGGAATGGATCTCTGTAGTAGAGTGTTTGCCTGGTAACCCAAGACCCTGTGTGTGTCTGTCACACACACACACACCCCTAAAGAAACAATGCATCTTGATGCAGTTTTCTATGTTTCTTACTCTTGAATATGTGAGTTTAGAGTTTACATCTATAAAAAATTTGGAGCCATTCTTTCATCTTTTTCAGGTGCTTTCTAACTCCTTTCGGGACTCTCTTATGTATTGTTATGCCAAGGTGAGAGTCTCATCACATTCATGTGGGTTTTTTGATTGCTTTTCTTTAATCTTTTGTATTTAATTTGGAATTATTTCTCCTGTTATGTCCTCAAATTCACTAATCTGTTCTCTTGCATTGTCTAACTATTGTTAATCCTAAACAGGACATTTTTTGACTCTGTACATTGTATTTTCACATCTACAATTTGGATTTGGAACTTTTTAATGTGTTCCAGATCTCTACTTAAATGTATTCAACTTTTCCTCCAGCTTCCTCACATACAAAAAGAAATTTGTGCCATTGTGGTGGGTTTTGATTTGATTCCCCCCTTACTATGGGTCATATTTTCTTGCTCGTAATTTTTGGTCAATCAATGACTGGATTGTTAGACATCCTCCTTTTGGGTGCTGGATATTGTTCATATTCTATTTTGGGGAGGGCATTGCAGATATGATTCTTTTTCTATAAGTGTTCTTGGGCTTCGTTCTGGAAGATAGTTGAATTATTTATAAATAGTCTGATCCTTTAAGTTCTTCTTTTAAATTTTATTCAGTTGTACTTGGGCAGGATTTACTATAATAAAAATTTTGTCCTGCTATTGAGCAAAGAGCACTGTGAGACTCAATCCAAGGCCATGTGAATGATGAGGTTTTGCAATCTGGTTGAGGGAGACTGTGCAGCTCTCATTGTTCCTGATACTCTGCTCTGCAAACTGCAGCCCTCTGACCTCCCTGGAGTCACATTTCAGTCTCAACTCCAGGGCCCCTGGCCTTCAGCTGGGTGCACTCCCCAAGTTGTAGCTTTGAAATGCTTCAGACAGTAAGTTGGAAAAATCTGAGGGTTCACCTCAATTGTTGCCCAATTCCCAGACTTCACTGTCCTTTGTTGCCTAATGTCTGATGTCACAAAAAAAAGAAACCACTGTTTCATTGTTTTGTCTAGTTTTTAAAGTTGTATCAGATGGGAGAATAAATCTAGTCCCTCTTACTTAATCGTGGCCAGAAGCATACATCTTCCTTCAGTTTTCACTTAAACTTTATTGGTGTACCATTTCTGACCAGTAAACTGCAAATATTTGAGGCATGCAATTTAATGAGTTCTGACAAACTACCACCACAATCAAAATTCCTAACATTCCCATGACCCTAACAGCTCCTAGCTCCCCTTTGCCACTCATCCCTGCATCATCCAACAGCCTTGGGCAATCTGGTTCTAATTGTTTCATTATAAATTACTTTTGTCTGCATTTTTTTATTGGTGCATTATAGTTGTACATAATGGTGGGATTTGTTGTTACATATTAATACATGCACACAATGTAACAATATAATTTGTCTACATTTTTGAAGAATGCTTTGTTGGGAGTTACATTCTTTCAGCACTCTACAAATGTCTCCTGGCTTCTGTTTTTTCTTTATGCTTTTTAGCCCAGCAAATGGTTAATTTTAACAGCCAATTGTCTCTTACATTGTTCTGTGAAGGCATTTTTGCATCTGGCTACTTGAAGATTTTTCTTTTTTTTTTTTTTGGTTTTCAGCAGTTTTTATTACCATAGGCCTACTTCTTAAATAACCTTGGTTAGCACAGACAGAGCTCCTTGGTTCTGTCTCAGTGTGTGATTCTTCCTAGTTTTAGGAATTTCTCTACCAGTATTTCTTCAAATATTGCTTGTGTTCCCAAATACTGTACCCTTGTCTCCTCTCCTGGAAATCCAATTACATATATGTATTTCACTGTGACTCAAATGCTTTTTTACACACTTTTCTACATTTTCTGTGCTTTCTTGTCTTTATTCTTTAGTTACAATTTTTCTGGTAACTTGTCCTCATCTACTTTCCTTTTGCTGTGTCTACTTGTGCTCTTAAACTCATCTACTTTTAGACGGGTAAGTAGAACTCATTCTTCTTTCAGATGATTTAACTTTTGGTTACTTTTCTTTCTGGTTCTGGAATTTCACTTTGATTGTTGTATAGATTTGAGTTCTCTGGTGAGCCTTGAATTCTCTTTATACATCTACAGACTATGAGGCCACTAAAACCTCTCAACAGCCTCCTAACATTTTACCTACTCTTTATGCTAGACTTAAGCCCATGACTCTCACTTATCAGCAAATATCCAAGGGAAAAAGCACTGTAGGATATTTTTAATTTGAAGAACTCCAACTTCTCCATTGTTTATTTTTTGAATCAGGTGTCATGTCTGTGAAGTCTTCACTGAGCCCAAGGTTCCAAAGATTTCTCTAAAGTTTTTATCAGAAACTTCAGTTTTACATTCTAATCCATGATTCATCTAAATTAATCTCTGTATAAGGTACGGCACAAATAGGTCAAGGCTTACTATTTTGCTTACGGATGTCCAATTGTCCCACTGCTGTTTGAAAATTCTATCCTTCCTTCTTTGAACTGCTTTAATGCCTCTGCCAAAAATCAGCTGGATACATTTGTGTGGGGCTATTTCTGGTTTTCTATTCTGTTCCACAGACCCATGTGTTTATCCTTCACAATAACACGGTGGTGATTACTTTAGCTCTGTCGTCAAACCAGGTAGAACAATTGCTTTTATTTCTTCTTTCTCAAAATTGTTTGTTGGTTTTTCTGCCTTTTCATACAAGTTTTATAATAATAGAGCCCATGTTACATTACAGACAAGATTATTTTAAAGTTTATGTGAAAAGAGTATATTTCAAGGCATGAATATAGTGTGCCCATTCATTTATTAATGTCATCTCTGATTTCATCAGTCTTTTACAACTTTCTGCACAGAAGTCCTATACATGTTTAGATATATGCCCAAATATCGTCGTTCCTTTTTTAAAAGAGGGATTGTAAATGATACTGTATTTTAATTTCAGTTTTCACACATTCATGAAAGAAAAGTAATTAGCTGTTTGTAAGGTGACATCCTAGCTGAACACACTTCGCAGATCTGGAAGTTTTCACAGATTCTTAAGGGTTTCACACATAGAACATTCTGTTATCTTAAATAGGGATGGTTTCATTTTTTCTTTCCTGTATCTACATGCCTATCATTTCCTTTTCTTTCCTGACTTCAATGAGAACTTCCAGAACTATGCTGAGTAAGAGTGCAACAGAACACATTCTTCCCTCGTAAATATTCAGTCTTACCATTGTATGATATAAGCTGTAGATTTTTTGTAGCTGTTCTTTATCAAGAGGAAGTTCCTTTCTATTCTATTCTTTCTAAAAACCATGAATAGCTCTGAATTTTGTCAAACATGTGATTTTCTTTCTCTAGCCTGTTAGTGAATCTACACACTTGTATGGTAAGTCATAATGAGTCTTATCTACCTGTGAATGCTGAACCAGTCTTGCATCTTTGGAATAAACCCAACTGGGTATGTGTCTGTAATATATATATTAATATATATATATATATAATATATATATATAAATTACTGAGTTACATTTGCTAATATTTTATCCAGGAATTCTGAATGTACATGCATGAGGAATAGGGCCTGAAGTTTTCTTCTTTCATACTTTTTCTAGCTTTGTCATCAGGGCTTCATAAAATGAACTGAGAAGTATTCATCTACTTTCTGGAAAAACTGTGTAGACCTTTCTTTACATGTTAGGTAGAATTTTCCAGTAAAACCATTTGGTTCTGTAGATTATTTTTAGAGTTTTAAAATTATCGACTTAATTTTCTCAATATTATAGAGCTATTTAAATATTCTATTTCTAATGGGTAAGTTGTGGTAGTGTTTTAAAGGAGTTGTTCCATTTTACCTGACTTATCAAATTTATGTGGGAACATGGTACCACTGTATTACACTGGAGATGTTGGTTGCACTGATAGACATTTCATTTCATTCCTGATATTGGCAAAAGTTGTTTTATGTCCAGATTTTTCTTTTGTCAGTCTTCCTCAAGGAATTTCAACTTGATTTTTTTTAAAGAGCCAGCTTTTTTTCCATTGTTTTCAAATTTATTGACTTGTATCTTTATAACTTCCTTTTTTTACACTTATTTTGCGAACTCTCTCTCTCTCTCATATAAGATACAATCTTGGATTACTGATTTGAAACATTTTATTTATTTACTTATTCATTTATTATTTTTGGTGGTACTAGGGATTGAGCACAGAACCTCATTAGGCAAGTACTCTATCACTGAGCACAACCCTAGATCTTTTCCTTTTTTATTTTAAGCCAGGGTCTTGCTAAAGTGCTGAGATTGGCCCTGACTTGCAATCCTCCTGCTTCAGCACCCTGAGTCACTGGGATTACAGGCATGCTCCACTGCACCTGGTAGTTGAGACTTTTCATCTTTCTTTATGCAGCATGTAGTATTACAAACTTCCATTCTTGGCCAAATTTTGATATATTTTCATGTTCCTTTAATGTAAAATTTTAAATTCCCTAAGGCTTTTTCTGGAGATATTTGTGTTATTGTCTATTATTTCTAGTTTCAATCCACTTTAAGAGATGACCTATTTTTAGGATTTCACTTTTTAAAAATTTGCTGGCATTTGTTTTATAGCCCAGGATCTGGACTTGAATAGAATGTGTTCTCCTATTATGAGGAGTGTTTTACATTGATTAGATGCTACTAGTTGATAGTGTTGTGGAGTTCTACATCCCTGTTGATTTTTTATCTACCCTTCTATTAATTGCTCAAAGAAGGTTGTTAAAACCAATGTAATTATGGATCTCTTTCTCTTTACTCTTATCAGGTTTTACCTCATATATTTTATAGCTGTTTGGTTCACAAACATTTAGGATTGCTATGTCTTTTTGGTAGAACAACCCTTCATCATTATGCGATTTCCCTTCCTGTCCCTGGTAATTTTCTTTGCTCTGAATTCTATTTTATCTGATTTAACAGCCACTATGGCTTTCATTTGATTTGCATGTATGTAATATATAAATGTAATCTTCTATATTTCAAGTGAGTTTACTCAAGTAACCTGAAGTTCACATAACTGGATAATGTTTTACTTTAAACCTACTCTGCAAATCTGTCTTTTAATTGATATATTGAGACCATTTGCATTTAAAGAATTGCCATGTTAGAGCTTAAGTCTGATATTTTGTTGCTCATTTTCCTTATCTTTTTTGAGGATGGACTACTTTTTAGAATTCTAGTTTGATTTATCAATAGTGTTTATAAGTGTCAATTATAACAAGTGTACCAACTTTACCTCCCTTTAGGCTTTTCACCTTTTACCATATATAAAGTAATTGTCTGAACTTCTGTATGCACATTGATAAACACCTTCAACAATGTTATAGTTTTTGCTTCAAATGCCAAAATATACAGGGAACTCAACAGCAAAAGTATTAATCCATATACTTTATTATTTTTTTCCTCCTACCTAAAACTCTAAAATCCCTCTTTTATATGTATTTTTAGGGTAGGTCTGCTGGTAACAAATTCTCTTGTTTTCCTTCACTGATGACATCTTGATTTGCTCTTTATTCCTGAGGGATATTTTCCCTGAACATAAAATTCTTGGTTGACAGTTCTTTTCTTTCAGCATTTAAGAAATGCCATGCCATTTCCTTCTGTCCTCCATGGTTTCTGATGAAAAATCTCTTATTCAAAATTGTTCTTCCCCTATAATAAGGTGTCATTTCTGTTTTGCTTCTTTCAAGACTTTGTCTTTAGTGTTCAGAAATTTGACCATGATATATTTTGGGTTTTTTTTTTTTTTTTTCTTTTTTGGACTGGAAGTTTCTATTTTATATTTTGATGAGCATGAATTAATTGCACATATTAATGGAATACAGTGTGATAGTTCACACACATGCACAGTGTACATTAATCAAATCAGGGTAACTAGTGTCTCCATCTCCCTATCATTTCCTTATGTTTGGAGGCTTCACACTCCTCTTCTAGATCTTCATAAAAAAGTTACTAGGTTATTGTAAACTATAATCACTGTGCTACAGAACACCACAGCTTGTTTCTTTCCCTAATTGTGTTTAGATACCCATTATTCAACCTCCCTGCAGCATTAATTATATTTCTATGTGTCCTTAAGTAAATTTTATATATTCTCAGATTGTTGCTCATTTATTTTTCCTGGACTAGACATTGAGGTTCTTAAGAACAGAGGCAATATTTTATTCACCTTTATAAACCCAGTACCTTGTACATAATATGTTTTCAACAAACGTATGCCACATTGACTAACAATGATATATTTTGCTGTAGAGTTCTTTGAATTTATCTTGTTTGGCTTCTTGAGTCTGAAGATTTAGGTCTTTTATCAATTTGGGAGGATTTTAGCTATTACTTCTTTGAATACTCTTTCAAAGCCTGCCTTCTTTCTCCTTGTCTTTCAAGACTCCAGTGACACAATTATTAAATATGCTGCAGTCCCACAAATCCTGAGACTCCATTTTTATTTTACATCTACTCTCTGTTATTCAAATTGGGTGATTTCTGCTGCTCTATCTTTAAGTTCATAGACTCTTTTCTCTATCTCCCATTTTGCTATTACGCCTACCTATTGAGCTTTTTATTTTGGTTGCTGTGATTTTCAGTTCTAGCATTTCCAGTTGTTTCTTACTGATGTCTTCTATTTCTTTTTTTCTTTTGGTACTGGGGATTGAACCCAGAGGCACTTAACCACTGAGCCACATTCCCAGCATCCTCCCCCTTTTTAAATATTTTATTTTGAGGCAGGGTTTCACTAAGTTGCTTAGGGCCTTGCCAAATTGCTGAGGCTGGCTTTGAACTTGTGATCCTCCTACCTCAGCCTCCAGAGCCATTGGGATTACAGGCATGTGCCACCATGTCCAGCTTAATATCTTCTATTTCTTTGCCAAGAATGTTTTTTCATTTCTTAAAATCACGTTTTTAATTGCTTTTTAAGCATTTTTATGATGGCTGTAAAAAGCACTGTTAGATAATTCTAACATCTGTGTTGTCTCGGTGTTGGCATGTATTGGCTCTTTCCAATTAATGTTTTCCTCATTGGTATGACTCGTGATTTTCAATTTAAATCTGTACATATTGGATAAGATGTTATGAGACAAGGATCTTTATTTAAATCTTCTTTGTTAGCAGGCCTCCTTTATTACAACTTTGATAGGGATAAGGGGACATGCTAGGTGGGGTTCAAAGTCAGTTCCACTGGCGTGTGAGGAAAAGGGACTTTTACTGCTAGGCAGGAGTGGAAGTTCCCGCTCCCTAAGAGGCCTCTACTGGAACCACCCTGCTGGAAGTGCAGGGGTGAGGCTTACTGCTCTCCCTGTGGCTTTTCACTGACACTGCAGTGAGGTTCTGAGGAGACTTCGTAACTGGGGTGCTCACAGCCCTGACTCTCCACCAGGCCTCCTCTGGCACCACTGAGAGCGGAGCAGGGAGGGCTCCTCATTACCACTCCACAGCGAGGAGAGTGCCAGCTCCCCACTAGGCTTCTCTGGCGATGCCTCAGCAGAGCTCGGGCAGGGCAAGGCTGGAGCACCTCCTATCTGTTTCTGTGGTATTCAGCTGGGGTAGAGAGACTGTTCACAAGTTTTCTGCCTAAGTGATTTTTTTTTTTTTTTTTTGTCCTAGACTAAAGGGAATAGGCTTTGGAGGTGGGGATTTCTAGGCAGATGGCTTATTTAAGCTCATAAACTGGGATATATAAGCAAACAAAACCCCAGAGACCTTTGCACTGTGCCATTCCCCAGATCCCAAGGTCCTCAGCCAGACTGCCTTTCAAACTATCCTATCCACCTTTCAAACTATTTTTATGTTTTCTTTATATAATGTCCAGCGTTATTGGCTGTACTTAGCAGGAAGAACAGAGGGAAAAATATATATTTCCTATTTCCAGAGGCCAAAGACTTAACTTAGTTTAAGAAAATAATTTGTCCACTCTTTCTTGACATTCTCGGGGTGGTTGGTCTGCAATAAGCTACTCTGCCATTACAGAAAGACTTTGGCCATTTTAAAAATTAATTTAAAAAATTTGTTTCTAATTAGCTGTACACGACAGTAGAATGCATTTATACATTTTGATAAGTCATACATAAATGAAGTGTAATTTCTCATTTTTCTGATTGTACATATTGTAGGATCACATGTGTTTTTAAGTCTTCATGATTCACATTGACAGCACTCACTTTGGCTTGGTTTTCATAAACATAACTCTCTTAACTACTTCCTGAAGGTAAGTTGCCATATTGTTCTCCAAAAAGAATGACAGAGTCTAGAAAAAACTCAATTATTGATAGAAAAAAATGCTAGTTAAAATTTTACCCATGATGGAAATCACTAACAAAAATGACATATGGGTAGGAAAGTTTTTAAAAATTATTTATATATACTTGCATAGATATATTCTAAACTATTTTTTGTCTTTGGCATAATGTAAAGGAAACAGCCTATATATACTAATAATCTTATCTAACAATATGTTGTGTAAAATTTCTCACAAAATTAAAAAATTAGTATGGGATATTGATAAAAAATGAATTTCAATTATGTAGGAAAAGACTCTTTGTTGTAGCACTGTTTGTAACAGAAAAAGATTGGAATCAACCCCAAATGACCATCGATAGAGAAACTGATGAAATCCACTATGGTACAGCAATACAGTGGAATACTATGCAGAAGTAAAAATAACGGGCAACCCTTCCAGGTACTCACATGGAAAGATCCCCCAGGTGTATTACTGAGGTAAAAAGGAAGTGTCTACAACAGCTTACATTTGGCATAAGGGAATAAAATTGTGAATGCATATTTGGTAGTACATGAATAAGAAAATATAGAAATGCTGTACACACAAAGCAATAAAAACGGTAACTGTGAAGGAGTGAAGGGCAACAGGAAGAGTGGAAATGAGACCCCTCAACATAAAGTAAATAGTTTTAACTACTTCTATTTTTGAATGGTTTGAAAATATTACCCACTCAAATCCTATAGGAAAGAAACTAGTTTACCTTTTTACTTTAAAGCTCCATTTAAAAAAAAAAATCCATAATTGACAATAAAGAGGACCGAAAAGCCTGCTGTTACTCTGTAGTATTTGTACTTTCTGTATTCTATGAGTCACAGAGTCCTTCCTGCAAGTGCCTCTTCGTCTTGCTCTTCTCCATCACTGCAAACTGCAGTCTTTCCACACCACGTCTCCCAGATGCCGACGCTACCAGTCAGCCAATCACAGGATCTTCTCATTGGAGAGACATGTCCATCCAGTCATCCAATTCAGCCTTGGTGGGTCAAAAGGACAGGGATAGGCCAGCACAGCTTGTGCTGGGACAGGCCAGCTTCTAAACAGACAGGACAAAGCTGTGGCTGCCCCTGCCTTCTCCCCCTGACCTGAGGGCTGACAGGTACATTTCCTTCCTCAGAATGCACCTACAGGTCCACGAGTTGTCTAGAAACAATTTGGGAGCCACCTGACCTTTAAAGACACATTAGCTACTATCACAATCTAAAAGAAGATCTAAACTCTAGAATGACAATTGTTCTACTAAAGCGTCACTCACAGAAAATTGGTTTTGGAAAGACTGTTTCCCCTATGGGTCATTTTTCAAAATGGGTTCTGGAAATCAAAGAAGAAAATGGCTGGTCAAACTCATTTATCTTCACAATAAAATACTACAATCTGGCAATGAATAGGGTTTAAGTCAGTGGTGAACTTCATTCATGTCCTTAACCAAAAGATCAGTACTATTTATTATGGAATAAACATTGCTTTTTTTCCTTATATCTATTCTTGATATAAATCACAGACCTAAATTAAATATGATTACTTTTATTTTTACTCTAACTTCAGTAACTTATAGGGTATCTTAAAAACAACCAGGTATTTTCATGTGGGACATTTTTAATAAACATCTAGAAATACAATGGAGATACTCATGTAGGCAAAATCACTTCCCCGTTCATGAAACCTGACATTTCCTAATGAAAACGGGCCTACCAATTTTGTTACTGCAAACTGGCAAATGTGCTTTAAATATTTATAAGCCTGCCGTACTCCAGTTTTATTTGGCCTAACATGTTACACTTAATACTCGGCATTGAGGCCTGTGGCAATTAGACCTGGCGCTATTGTTTCACTCCTTCCCTGCACACGGGAGGGAAAGGAGGATAGGCTGAAGGGTGTACTGGTTGAGAATGTGGGGTCTGGAGCCCGCATGCCCGGAATCCAGATCCGCCTCCACAGATCCCAACTGTGATCAGCCTCTTTGTGCCTCAGTGCACTTGTATGCAAAACAGGAATAAGAGCATCTACATTAAAGGTTTCTGAGGAATAATTAAAATAATTAATGTAAATTGCTTCCCACAGTATCTGGCTTAGTCACTGCTCAAAAGAAATTACCTATTTTACTACTCTTTTACATGTGCCCCACACTCCAGCTCAGGGGGCTTCCCACCCCACGAGAGCACTCTGTGCTCTTGTCCCTCTGTACTTTGTTCTCACTATTTTGAGTCTGGAACAATACTGTTTTTTCTCTGGCCTGATGAAATTTTCTTCCCTTTCAAGGTGCATCTCATTCTGATTCTGTGAACCAGACATGACTCGTCCCTGTTGGCTTGCACCTCCATTACTCTCTGTTTGCAGTTCTCTTATATTAACCCTGACATCCGTTACAAGTAATTTATGACCTTGCCTCCTTCATGTATAAGGTCTGTGTCTTACTAGGCTATTTATTCTCTGTAGTATTTAACAATCTGCACAGAGTGGTACTTAAAAAGCACTTACTGAATCTGAAATGGTCACACTTACTTGTAAAAGCATAATATGTTACCTATAACAGATGTTATCTTGTAAGAAGTTCATAAAGATTAAATGAGCTCATGCATGTAAAGGGTGACTAACAAGCTATTACTTTACAATTATCAACAAAAGCTAAAGTTTCTTGAATGTCTACTTATGTGCCCAGCACAGTATTGTTATACATGTGTGAACTCTTTAAAAGTATGGGTTGGTGTAAGAACTCCCCTTGTAGAGTAGATGAGATATGGGTGTTTTTAAAATAACTACTGAAGAAAAATGGTTATGATATGACAAATTTAAAAATAACAGAATTGGCCATGTAATTTAAAAAGCTGAAGCCGGGTGTGGTGACACATGCATGTAATCCCAGCAATTTGGGAGGTTGAAGCAGGAGGAATAATTAAATACCTGCAAATACCTGCTTCGACAACTTAGCAAGACTCTGTCTCAAAATAAAAGAGAAAAAGTTCTGGGGATGTCGCTCAGTGGCAGAGCATCCCTGGTTTCAATTCCTAATGCTGCATTCAAAACAACAACAAAACAAAGTACAACTAATGTTGGAATTCCTTAATACTTCACAATATAGTTTTAAGGATCAAACTAATCCAAAAAACGAAAAAGCAAAGGAAAATTTTCAAATCTTAAAAAAATGAAAGGCGGTATTATGTGAATTTGGACCCAGTGTTCAGGATCACTAAAAATGAGAGGGAAAAATCACTGGCTGAGAACTTCGTAAGACCCAAACCCCTCAAGTGTAGAACAGGCCAGTAACTGGAATGGAAGACTCAGGGTTCCTGTGAGGGTTAAATCAGATGATGGCAGTAAAGTGATTGGAACACAGTAACAATGAAACATATATTCATCTAATCTGCTTCTATCATGACAGATGCTCTCAGTTATCTAACAAATGAAGATCTAAGAACATGATGAGCAAACGAAATTAAATGCTGATTCAAATTTTCTGAAGCCCCAAGTGTTCTCAACTCTAGCCAGTGTGAAAACACTGTCAAGTTAGTTTTATCTTCTCATTGTCATTTTTACACAGTAGTAGAAATAGACATCAATAACAATGCAAGGCCCAGAAAGGCATCAGGAAGGAGAATGTGAACGTCCGGATGAGCGACAAAGCATGTATTTATTTTCTAAAATCAATTTCTTTGGAATTCAAGGAAATGTCTGCTTCCAAGCCCACATGCATATCATTGTCAAATCAAAAGAGAAACAAATTATTAGATCTTTGTGCAATGCTTTCTTGTATACTTTACAGATAAAATTTTAATTTTTTCTTCTGTTCATTTTAGCTTTTCATACTGATAAAAAGAAAGAAAGCAAGCACCAAGGATTTGAAAGGCAAAAATGTCACAATATAGCAAACAAATTGTTTTCTTTTTCCAAGCATAATTTTATAAGCCATTCAATAAGAGTAGAAATAATTGTTTTAAATTTAAAGGGAGACTTAAAAATTCCTTTTGGTGAATCTGGTTTCCTGGTATCACACTATGAATCACTTTAAATACGAGGATATATGAAGCTTAAGATTTTTAAAAATGATGACACAGATGGAAAATAAAAATGCTTTGCAATGATTCATATGCCTATCCACCGCATTACATGCATTTCTTTTTAAAATCTGCATTTCTAAAGGCACCAAAATAATCAGTTTCTCCAAATGGTTCCAAGGCATTAATGAGATTTCCTATGGAAAAAAATGACTGCTATGCTGAAGTGTGCCTGTCATCTGCTGTGTACCAGCACAATCCTGGCTTTGAATGCTATGAATGGAGACAGAGAAGACAGGACAGAGGCCAAGCAGTGGTGCCCTTTGGTCCAGACACAGAGATGCTCACAGGACAGCATGCTTTAAACTTCTAGATTCTACTGCCAGGGAAAAGCTGCCTAATATTAAAACCCTACTCAATGGAATAACACATTTATGGCACTTCTTTCCAAAATAAAATCAGAGAAAAATCCCTGATTGCCAAATTTTAATTTTTAATTGAACAAAATAACTATATTGTCATTAATAATTTATGAAGAAAGGGATATTTTAATATCTTCAAGATAGGAAGGCCATGATTACAGAATAATGGCCAATTTATGAATCAAATAAATTTAACTTTGGGTTGATCTCATTCTAGTGCTCTTATCTTCCCTGCATGGAAGGGAGCAAGAAATGTTCATCACAGATTAGCACCATCTGCAGTCCAACACTTTGCAATCATTAACAGAGGACGAAAATGTGCCAGATATCAATGAAATATCTACAATTGGAGGATTTTATTTAATATGTTTAAAACAAGGGGAAATGATAATAAACACCTTCTTTATATAAAATATTCTGTCCTAATATAAAGTTAGGATGCTAAATATATGGCTATATTACCAATGCCTAAGTGGATTTATTCTATATGATAAGCAAAGTCGTTGTAATGACTCAATCAATAAAATTGAACCTAATCATAATTTTCCTGCTCCTTCTTTATTAGATTAAATGCCCAGAATATCTACTGGAAAACAGCCTTCAAAATAGCAAGTGTATGCATTAGTTACCTTCTGAAACACAAAGTGCTTCAACTTACATGTTATACACCTGGATACTCTCAGCAGTCTTTAAATACAAATGTTGAATAGACAAAGTTTGCACATTATGAAAAGCAAAATGGATAGAAAAAGCAAGAATTAGAAAAGTTACATCCAACTATTAGTTCATTTTATGTTTTTATTGTTTGATTAAAAGAAAAAATATACCTCAAAACTGATTTTTTTAATTCTTATTTGTTTTAATAAACTTAGAATTTATAAGATTAAGGGAATACCATCAGATGTTTTCAGAAAATGACATTACCTAAACCGCTTTCACTTTTTTCAGGAATTTTTTAAGTGTAATGTTAAAACTACTTTTACCCATTGCTAGGGTGCAATATGGCTGACGTGCTAAAAGAAGTTAAAGTAAGATTATGCAAGCACAATATCTACAAAATTAGCCCATATGTTCAAATTACTCCAAGCAGAATGTGGATAACATTCTCTGGTTAGAGACAGTTTCAGATGTTAACTCTTCTTCCCTTCTGCAACCTTTATATGGATTATCCTATTATGCATTAGCCTCTTGACCAAAATATTTCTACATTTTGGAAAGTGAAGTATTAAGGGAGTAAATCATAGGCATTTTTAAGTTTATGGTTTTGATTAGGCCCCAAATTTTAAAATTTCATGTTTATAATATAATCATGGCTAAAATTTATTTTTGGTGTTACTAACAGTTTTAAAATCTAAGTTTTTAAGAATGGAGTGATACAGTGACACAGGTTCTGAGATAGATGACTGTTTGATCCCTGGTGCCACAACTTATTAACTGTGTGAAATTTGATTTACTATGTAATCTCTCTGTACCCCAGATTTCTTATCTCTGAAATGGGATAATAACAGCACATTCTCTTGAGGTGGGGAGATTAAATGGTATAACACTTATGGTACTTAGAGCCTGATGAATATGCTCATTAGTGTTAGTTATCATTATTACTGCACTAATTATTATTAATGTAATAACATCACTATGCTTATTGTTACTACTATTACTGCTAAGACTTATTCCCAGATATTTGAAAAATCTACTGCATGTATGGAAGAGTATCAAGAAAGCTGAACATAAAGAACATAATTTAAAAACATAGTTTCAGTTCTGGCATTGAGAATTTCATCAGAGGACAAATGTTTGGGGAGTTAAGAAAAAAGAAAATGAGTACCCCTCTTAATAAATAAATGGTATCACTTTTCTCCACCAAAAAAGGAACACTAAGGCCTATATTCTGGAAGCCTAGCAGGAAACCGGAGCAGCAAGGGTGTGCTCCTCTGAAAGTCACTCACCCCTTGTTCATCCAGTTTCATGAGCTGCTCTGTGACTTTGGGAGTGTTGAAGGCCAACCGCAGGCACTGGACGTTGAGCTCCGGGATCACGTGCTCCAGAACCTCTTTCAGAGGCAGCCCTCTAGCTGTCGAGTGCTTTGCTGTTGAGGGAATAGCATCTTCCAAGACAGAACCTCTCAGTGTCATGAGCTGAAAGAGAGACAGGTGCCATGGTGAGGCCTCTCCAGGGGCATGAAATGGCTAGACAGGTCACATGCTCCGGAGGCCTGGCTTGCAGGCTCCTTACGGAGCTGGGAATGACTTTTGGTTGGTAAAACCAGTGAGGATAAAAGCGTGAGGAGTGATATAACATACTTTATATATTAGCAACGAGGTCGATACTTTCAAAAGACCCACACAAGTTCACAGGAATCCATAATAAAATATTCCAAGGATATTTACTTAAGTGACAAGTAAAACATCCCCTTAAAGAGTCAGGAAGAGCAAGGTTTGTATATGGCTATCCAATGCCACTAAGCACACTAACAAAGAAATTGAGGAGGCGATATCCCAGAGAGACAGCTGAAGAATGAATGCACAGAATCTGAAAGTTACACCTTTTCAATTAGAAAAGGTAAGTGCCAGGATAAAGTTTTAAATTTCTTAATGCCTTGTTGACAAGCATAAACTCTTATATCTCCAAATGCTGCTATAACAGGACAATGATTACAGTACAGCAGCACAGCACTGGAAATTATGTTTTCCCTTATTTCTTAAAATACCTTCTATCATTATGACATAAAAACTCAAGCAAAGACATCTCTTTACATAATAATGATTTGCTGGAGCAAAGTTAACCAGACACGAAGCCTAAAGTGCTCTTAATTTCCAAAATTTTTCGCGTGGCTAAGTTGTTAACGTAATTTAAATACTGTTTGATGGCTTGAGAAATGCACCAAACTAAACAAATACCCATTAAATGTGTAGGCTGTACGATATTGTGCTGCAATCAGCAAGCTGACAGGAGTACCTGTAAAGGGAAGTGAGCAGTGTGAAGATACACAAGAGGTGAGAGATACACAAGTGCAACCAGGGAGAGAGGGGTTTACCAAGAGAAATACAAGGAGACCAAGTCCTAAGAGTCCAGAGGCAGACACCGGCACCGGAGTGGCTCAGGGCCTAATGGAAGGCCCCGGAGGAAGGGATGGCATTAGAAAGGGGTGGTAGAAAAAAGGAACAATTTCTACCAAAAGAAAACATCAGATAAGATGAGCAAAGGTACAGAGACAGGAAAAACCAGGGTGGAGAAGAAAGCGCGATTGCTATAGCTGGACCAGAAAGGACAAGGGAGGAGTATGACGGAGCTGTGTGCTGGGGGGAGCCCAGGACCCTGAGCAGAAGACCTGAGGCCGACTGAGGGACTTGCATCTAGTCACTCTCCTGTGTGACCGCAGGATGCATTCAAATGGGGGAAACAATGTACAATTTCAGAAACTAAACTGACAAATGAGATATGAGAGGAAGAAACTGGAGGCAGGGAATATAGTTAGGAAGTTAAAAAAGTCTTCAGGTAACGGCAAAGAAGGCATGATATAGGATTAGCAGGGAAAAGGAAATTCAAAGGAAGCACTGCCAGGAAGTAAAATCTGTGACATCTGCCAACTGATGGAGGGAAGACAGATGGGGGGCAGGGAAGCCAAACATAACAGCATCTTACTTGTAACAGAAGAAGGCGCTACTGTGGGTATTTGCAGTCTATTCATTTAGTGAGGATCTTTTTTCCCCCTTTCATTTATAAATGATTTCAAATAACATATAAAAATCATCATTTTCCTATTACTTACTATCTCATTTGACAGAAAGTGTTTTGGTTTTTCTTTGTTTTAAAATTATGGGCAATGGGTGAACAACTCAGTAACTACTGGGTTCTTCCCTTCATGAGATAATACATGCCTGGATAGGGACCACAAAGGCTGGGAGCATTTTCAGTTTAGAAGTCAAGACCAGAAATGCACATCACTGCATCCTGTACCACAGAAAGACAAAGGCTAACTTTAAAACTTTAAAGTCAAAGCAGATGAGGAAAGAATGACTCATTTTTACATCTGATTCAGTGGCATTATGTACTGATATTTTCGTTAATGACTTCCAGAAACAAGAAGAGTCTTCATAAAATCTTTGGGCTTCTGTGTTTAAAAATACTCACATGCCAGAAGACTGTTCACAAGCAAACCACTATGCCTACAAATACATGGAAGGTCTTTTTGCAATGACTGACTTCTACTGTGAGCAAAGAGATCGGCTTCTATCTCCGTCATATGGGTGCCATTTACTAAAGCCAAAGGGTGCCAATGCTGTGACCATGTTTTCTTTTTTTTCCCCTCAATGTATGTACTGGCCTGGGAAGTCCCTAATACAAAGTAAGTGTTATTTTGTTATATAGTTAATAAACTTGCTTCAGTAAAACAAATGAACTGACTGAACCCCAAGGTCTAGAAGTATCAGCAGGACCAACATTTAGAAATACTTCTACCAAGTCATTTCACCTCTATGGCAAGTCTTATACAGATATTAAAATTAAAACATATATAAGGATCATTTTTCTTAGAAAGCAAAAAAATTACAGAAAAGTTAGTGACAATTAAATAAACATTAGAGGAAGTAAAGGCTGGAGGGAGGGAGAAAAGAAAAAAGGGAAGGAGAAGAAAAGAAGAGAGGGAGAAAGGGAGGAAGGAAGGAGAAACTTTATTATAATTTTTATTATAATTTATTTATTATAATTTTTCTTTATTATAATTTTTATAATTTTTATAATAAAAATTATATTATAATTATTCTTTATTATAATTTATTATAATTTTTCTTCTCTTGAGATGTGGGGATTGAGCCGAAGGCCACACATAGGCTAGGCAAGTGCTCAACTATGATGCTTCACCCCCAACCCCTCGAAGGGACTTTTTTAGGTGTTAGGCATATAGTAATGAACAACTCAGCTAAAAGTCTCCACCCTCCACCCTTGCTTACAATCAAGTAAGCAAACTTAATTTAAAAGTACAAAATGTAAGCTAGTTTTAGTTACCAAAGCATAAAGCATGGAATCAAATTTAAAATGGGGTGGGGGGGTACAGCACTTGCCTAGCATGTGGGGGGCCTTGGATTCAACTGCACCATCAAAACCAAACCAGACAACAAAAATGTTATAAATGGGGAGGGAACAGAAATGTTGGATCCCGAGGTCAAAGAAGGCCCCCTGTGATGTACCAGAGAAGGCCAGAGGGAAGGGCATCGGGAAGATGCTGTTAGAGCGAGGAACAGGGAGTACTGAAGTCCAGAGGCGCCGGTGTCCTGAGGTCACCTAGAGTGCAAGGAGGTCTCTGTGGCTGTAAGAGACTGGGCAGCAGAGGTTAGGAGAGATCCTGAGATGAGGTGGCAGAGAGAGCTGGGAAGCAGATGTGCTAGGTCACTGAGCTATCAAGGACACTGGCTTTTACTCAGAAGGATATGGAGAACCTTTAAAGGATTTTGAAGGAGGATGGAGCAGATTTGGATTACATTTCAAAGAGATCCCCACTGAGCTGCAAGGAAGCCCAGCTTCAGGGCAGAGGCAGGGAACGCAGTTCTCACAGCAAGGTCCAGGCTGGGGGGAGAATGGCTGAGATCTGGACTTGCAGGATTCTAAAGACAAAATGGACGAGGATTGCTGAGAGACCAGATTTGCGGGTAGGAGGAAAGGAGAAGAGTCAGAAGGTGATTTCAAGGTTTCTGGTCTGAACAACTACAATCCCCAGGTCGCCAGGAACTTAACATCAATCTGAAGTTAAACAACAAACGGCCATGCTACTTTTTGCTTGTTTTGTGGTACTAGGGAATAAACCCAGGGACTTTCTACCACTGAGCTACATCCCCAACCCCCTTTTAGTTTTCAGACAGGCTCTCACTAAACCCAGGCTGGCCTTGAGATTGCCGTCTGCCAGTCTTGTCCTCTTGAGTCATGGGGTGTGCCCTGGTGCCTGGCTAGCCACGGTGTTTTGAACAGCATTTGATGAACATTTCAACATAAAGGTGAAGGGAAAGGACCCAAGCGACAGGACTCACTTGAATTCCAACACATAAAGGGCTAAACTTGTGACCAGAGACCAGAGGGAGGTGCTAGTGGCAAGTAGCAAGAGGTGAGAGAACAGGAGGGAAAGGCAAGAGCTGGGTGGTTCACAGCACAGCATAGTCTAGCACAGAAGGTAACCAGGCAGAGAGGAGCGTGGCGAGGTAAGCTGAAGAGGAACCTGCAGGAGCCAGAGGCAGAGTCTGAGAAAAAAAGGGCTCAGAAGAAACTCCAGTCCTCTGCAGGAAGGATTGGATAGGACAGTGGCAAGAAGGTTAGGCTAATGGATAAAAACAACACTGAAAAGGAAGTGAATGATGGGGTTAGAATAGAATAGTCCTGGGAGGGGAAAGAGACACAGCAGAAAGGACGCAAACATTTGGAAGTAAGATGAGGGTGTGCACAGAAATTGGGTGGGTCCAGGAAGCTGGAGGGGGCAGCTGCTTGGGTACACCAGCCAACGCAGGACCCTCCACAGACGCAGCACACTGCTCAACAAGCAGCTTTGACACGGACAAGGACAGGGGAGTTCGTCAGCTCTTCATTTCTCCCTGGCCACTGTAAACAACGCATTAAAGTGTTGCTGTTAAAAATCCTATTTTTAATTTCCCCAGAGTTCAAGCTTAGGAACAATTACTAAGTGAAGCCAACTCCTGAATCTACCCTTGGATTCAATAGGGGAAATGAAACCAAATGTCCTATATAAACCAGTTTCAAAACCATTATTTTCTAGATACCTCAAGAGGATATTAGGCATTAATGCATAAGAACAATCCTAGAGTGGGTTTAGAGCTGAGAGGCAACACATTGATAACTGGGACGATAATACATATGTTTGGGGGAAAAAAAGAAACCCATGGTCCCAAACTTGTTCACAATTTTATAAAGCTTTGTTGGCTCTTTTAGTTTTCCTTTTCTTTTTTTAACTAGAGTTTCACTTTAAGATGAAAACTCATATTATTATGTGTATTTAGACTCCAAAAGAGTTGTTTTTACCCACAAGTAGATAGCCTCTGGTTCCAACTGTGTTACAGGCTATACAGTATATGTCTAAGGCACAGGAGAGCGAGTATAGGAGAAATAAAGTCCCTTTCTCTCTTCTTGGCTCAAACAATGTCGTCTGCATAACCTGGACAAGTGAGCGAAGTCTTAGGTGACATGCTCTCATCCACATGCACACTGGTTTCTCAAGTTGACTAATGCTTTCCAGCTGTCCTGAGTAAGATTATGCAATTCCCACTTGGGATTCTGAAGGCTCCAATCCATTAGGTGACACTTCATAGAAAGATCTTTCTCTGAATCAAAACTCCCTTTCATCCACTGCATCTACCCAGAGCTAGAAGGGAAGTACAGGTCAAGATCTATGCATCTGGCCCACCACCATCCCTACCAGGGTGAAGACAGGAGGGGTTTGGCTCATTCCAAGGACACTGTGACCAAGTGCTACTGAATTTGCTACTGCTCAGATACTGCTACTACTTCATTTTTTCCTACTTCAGTTAAGCCTCTACATATTTCTCACCTGGAACTTACCTCACTAGTTCGAAAAATTATTCGGTAGTTGTATGGAGATCCATTTTCCTTCATTTCTTCTGGTTTTTCCCTTCGAATGCTCACAGCCACCGGACCAAGATTCTCATCAGCCCCAAAATAGTTCCAGTGTTCTTAGGTAAAATAAGACAAAACAAAGTAAGTAAATTTACCTAACACAAATACTAGATTCTGCTCAGTATTTAATATTGCCACTCAGATATTACTCTTATCAATAAAATGTAAGCACACTTAACAAGTGTCCTTCAATGACTTATAAAAAATGAAGGCTACATAGGTTTCATTCTGGAGGAGATAACACCAAACAGAGATGGCCTGCTGGGTTTTTCACTATGCTACAGCTAAATACTCTACCATAATTTCTTGGAAGAAATTTGTGTTTTCCCCCATGTTCCACCACTTTAATAGGCTACACGGTGTGTGCTTCCTGTCTAAGGGAAGGTTTCTGTCAGTATTTTAGCTTTCGTTAAAAAAAAAAAAAAACTTATTGAGTGTAGAGTTTGAAGAGAGCAGGATTTCCTCCAGATTAAAAAGATGTCCCCAATTTGGAGAGAGGAATAAGGTATTTGATGGTGTGACTGAGCCCTGAGTGCCCCAGGGAGGCAGGAGCCTGAGTCCAGGGACCTGGCCTTACCAATGGTCCCCATGTAGTGAGCACAAAAGGCACTCAGCAAAGCCACTGAACCTGAGGGCGTGTGTGGGCTGGTAGGACAGGCATCTCCTAGGCAACCAGTGTGGCCAGGTGATGATGAGTCTGGGGCCTCTCCTCAGTGTATACAACCACCCAACACCCCAACCCCGGGCACGACCTTGCGGGCAGGGGCAAGTCTCCAATGACTGGTGTTGAATTTACTTTCCACCTAACAAGAAGAAAGGTGGAGATCAAAATTAACTTAAAGAAAATGTTGAGTTGATATTTACTGGGCACCTAAATATGATTCTTTTAAAAATCAAATTTGTTGATATGTACATGAGATGTTCACAGATGAGAAAATCCATACGACACAGAAATATATGAAAAGTGAGAGTAGATAACTTATTCTTCAAACCTCCAAAATACTTTCTTTACATTGTTCTTTTTCATTTACATGTGAAATGACTAAATGATCAACTTGTGAAATGGTACATTATTTGCATACAAAATGCATAAATATTTGAAAATTCATGTTATTTCCATACAAAATATATAAATATTTGAAAATCCATGAGAATAATAAGAAATTATGGCATAACACATTTAATCATGTGGTTGTAAACTTTAAGTAATGTATTAAAATACTTTGTAAGTACTAAAGCACAATTACAAGAAATAAATCATAAATATTGAGGGCTCTCTAAGAATATTATAATCCATGGAAATTCAAAATAAGAAAAAACACAATGGGAATACAGGCAACAAACATCTCATTATGGACAACTGAGAAACAACCCAATAAATGTCACAAAATTCATGTACAAACACTCATGTACACCCTCAAAGCACAGCACATGAGAATCACACTCAGAGGTTATTTACTCTTACTTTGCACACAATTCTAATAAGCTTGCTTGTCTGGTCTTCAAGCCCACTGCTTTATTTCAGAGGTGTGATAATTCCAGATGTTGACAAAGTCCAGGGTGTAGGGCTGATACAGACTTGCATGCAGACAGCAATGTGATAGAACAACTGACAACAAGGAAGAAAACAGAAAGGGAGGAGACAGAAATAGTATAAAAAAGCGGACAAGAACTTAAAGAAAAACAAGACAGCAATCTGGGGCCACTTACTGAAGGAGCAAAGAGCTTCCATCAACACACTTCAATACCCTCAGAGGCTGTTTTAACATTGCGCTACAGAACAAGAGCGGATGCGTCAAAGATGAGCCCGAGTTGCATTCATTATAATCTGCTCCTTGCACTTCACAGATCAGTCACAACCCGACTCTAGAAACTCTTTACATACACCCCACGTATCTCAGGAAGGGTAAGTGAAGACACAGGGCCACTGTGGACTCTTTACCAGTATCCTCAACTCATCCCAGTCTTCTCCTCAAGCTTTCGCTGGCCATCTTCCTCTCCACTTCCAGGGCCATCCTCTACACATTCTTTAGTCTCCTTAGCCTCCCCACCACCTACCTTCTCAACCACAGCCAGTGACAATGCTGTCTATATCACAAAGAATAAGAAGCCATTTCAGAAAGAAACTTCCTCCTCCTCTATCACCACTCACAGATTCACCTGCAGCCTGACTCTTGCTTCCTTTTCCCTTCACGCCAAGACCTCGCCCCCAGCATCCTTTTGTTCCACCTTTCGGAAAATGCCTTGGTCACCCTCTTGTCTTCACCTTCTTCCTCTCCTGGCACTTTCCCATCACCATAGGTCAAAGTCCCCTCCATCTTTTTTTTTTTTTTTAATGACACAACTTACCCTGGCTCCTTATCATTCTCTAGCAAAACAGGTATCTCCTCTTTCTTCCAAACTTTCTTTCAAACTTTTGAAAGAGCTGCCTAATTTCTCATTTTAGATTTGTAAGAAGCTGACTTCCACTGCCTGGGTCACCAATGACGGCCTTCAAGTTGAAATCAATGGTACTTCTGTTCCTCACCTTAACTCAAGCTCTCCATCTGGAGCAGACGATCAATCAGTTTTTTCTAGAAGCCCTCTTCTTCCTCCTTTGTCGGGCATCACCTGCTTCTGACGTTCTTTCTACCACTCTGGGCTGCTTTTGCTATTTTATTTCCCTTCCACCTTGAATATCCATCCACTCCCAGACTTCCACTTCCATCCACCACTGACATTTTAAGTTTCCATGTCCACTCCAGACTTGTCTAAGGCCTACATTTACCTAACAGAATGCTGTCTATCCCATGGGCTTCTGCAGAAGAGAACCCATTACTTCCCACATAAACCTATCCAGTACAGCTCTCCCTGCAGACCCCATGTCAGCAAGAGCTACAATATTCACCCAGGCGCTCTGGCCAGACCCACTGCCATGCGCTGTGAATGCTAGTTCCTAAATATCTCTCCACTCACTGCCCATGACTTACCCTACTCATTATTTGCCTGAGTGTAATAACTAGTTGGCTTTGTCCAACTTCACAGAGCAGTCCAATGATTCAACTAAAATGCAAATCTGACTGACCACCACTACACTTAAAATCCAACCCTGGCTTCCTAAAGAGTCTCAGACTTTTCATGGCTCCCTGAAGCTGCTCATGACCTGTCTCAGCCTATTATTCTACTCTCAAATCATCCTTTCAAACTCCAAGTACCAACTTCTCTTTCAGTTGCACAAACTTACTATACTCTTCCCCATCTGAAAAACTCTGCCTAGAACATTCTTGCCACAACACTTCTTCATTTGATTTAAGTCCTCTCAACTTTTAGGTTTCATCTGAAGTACTCCTTAGAGGACACTGGTACAAATGAAAGCGTTTACTCTGCAGAGTAATTTTAATAGTTTAATTAAAAGTGTTAAGAATTCATAAAATAAACTAGTAAATCCAAATATTTAATATAGCACAAATATAAAAATTTAGAAACATTGCAAAACAAAAATACATAAATTGATGAAAATATAAATATTAAATAATCATTTCATTATTACTTGGCAGATAAAAACAATGTGATTTTAAAAATAAACTCAATTATAATAAACAAATTGAAAACTAAAAATGAAGAATACTTTGTTAATAATAAATGATCATTTGAACTTTGTGTATATATGTGTGTCATTATCAAAACCTGAGTATATTTTTGTGCAATTTTTCCTAGCCACTGAAGTGGTATATTCTGAGTTGGGGGAATGGTAATGAGATAATTATAAACTAACTTCAAACACATTGTTCAGACTCTCCAAACAAACCCATCTCTGGTTTGATAATGGTGAAAAGATATCTTTGAACTTATGTGCCTATTTGTGCAGATTGTGTGTGTGTGTGTGTGTGTGTGTGTGTGTGTGGTGTGTGTTGCTAGGATTGAACCCAGGGCCTCATGCATGACAACATTTTGTTTTGATTGAAAAAAACAGTGCTAGCTATTATTTCCAAAACAGCATTTCCAGGCAGTCCTCAACTATGTTAGTTCCACTGGTACAGATGAAGAGTTTGGTCCGTGTTAAACTCACTACTATCATCATCAGACTCTAGTTGTTCAAAAGCCAACTTGACTAAGAATTGTTTTTAATAGTAAAAGTTGAGTTTTGGTTCACTGTCCATCTTTTTGCTCCTAGGAATTACAGAGAGAGAGAGAAAGAAAAACAAAAAAGAACCTTCTCTACATGAACACAAATTTATCCAATTCAAAATCTAATGCAGCATGTTGCCCTCCAGTAGAGAAGAATTTAGTTCAGCAAGTCACCTTAAATTGAATTTTAAGAATTTTTAGACTGTGATTGCAAGACAAATGTGTTAGATTTTACATCCTCAGCTTGGTCCTTCTGGCCATTCTTGGCTCTGCCTGTCCTTCAGCTTCCCTGGGAGGCAGTACCCCCTCAGCCTCCTGGCCTGTGGGCGGGCATTTATATTTTTTCCCTGCCATTCATCTACCTCTGTTCTTGTCCAGTGGAGACAGCCATCAGCAGCAGGCAGCTTTGTCTTTCTTTTAGGGTGGGAAAATCAGAAGGGAAGGGGAACAAGAACAGGGGAGTTACGGATGAGTAGTGGGAGAGAAAGGAAGGAAAATGTTTCCTTGTGCCTTTCAGGGTGAGGAAAGTCAGAGGAAGAAAAGGGAAAGGGAGGAGGAATTGGAGACTCAAGGAGGGTGGCAGAAGTTGCTGATGAATCAACTGAAATATTGGAATTACACTACCAAATACAATAATTTAGAGCTGGCACACCAGAGTGCCAAAGACCAATACTGCAATCACTATGTTAGAATGACAGAGTGCAGCAAAGGTAAGCAAGTTGCTTTGCCAAGTAACCATGAAAATATAGATATTTCTTTCTTTTTTAAAGATGTGGCAAATATGATTTAGAGAGGACAAGTCGTGAGTAGTATGTACCAGAATTCAAATGCATTATTAAACAACTGACTTCAAAGCAATTATATGTAACATTACATTCCCAAAAGTTTCTAAAATCTTATAAAGAATAAAAACTAGTTAAAATTTGATGCCTGAAGGGATAGGCTATTTATCGACTCAATCATATGCAATGTTTACTCCCTGATGTGCCGTACAGCCAAGGCTTTCCTATGTCAAGGGACAGAGGACTGATTCTCCTTCCGCCAGCACTGCTCCATTCAACGCCTCCACGTGCGTTTAACCTGGAGGTCTCTTGTAGGTTCTGGGTTGTGAGTTTTAACAGGGATGATACAAAGAGTGCTGATAAAGAGTTCTCCCAAGACTAGGACATTCCACCTAATACCTGTATTTTTGGCTGATATATTAATAATAATAAATTTCACAAACTTAAAGATGGGAACTAGTAAATAGGTCAAAGCTCCACTGAATTAGATCTCATATAGTCAAATCACCTGCTTATATGCACTGCACACACACCTCACACAGGCAAGAAAAGGTTAAGCCCAGCATCTTACTGTAAAGGAGAAAAGGAAAACACAGTCACAAGAGTTAGAGGCTTTCAACCAGCAGTACTGGATTGCTCATACTGGTTTTCATGATATCCGCAGGCTGTGTTATTAATATTTTAGTTGTACATTTCCCTAGGGACACCAGCTTAATCTACAGAGTGTTCATGAACAGTAAAAATACATTTTAATTTTTTAATAAATAATTTATATAATTATAATTTATGGCTTAAAATACTTCTCTACAATTGTTAAATTTTTAAATAGGGAAAATAAGTTTTATAAACCCAAAGCAAAGAAGCACAAAGCCAACAAGGCTAGGCTACTCTCTCGTGCCTGACAGAATTAGAAACAACTTTTCTGAAATGGAAAAACAAGGAATATCAGCCCTGGATGAAGCTGTAATATATTCGTACACTGAAGGCGGCAATGTGGATCAAGACCAACCATTTTAGAAAGCAGTATGGCAATATATGTTTAAGTCACAAAAATATTCATATTCTAATCTTAGAGTTACCCTGACTATGCAGAAGGGAAAATAAAAACTCTTCAATTTTCTCTGGATAAAGGCACGATCATTGTAGAAAGGGATGCTTTCTACAACAAGAAGCAGATAGACTTGAGCCTCACTATGTGTCAGCAGACCAAAGAACGGACCTCACTTGAATCAACGCCATTTTGCCAGTTTCAACATTTTTAACATGTTTGGTGACAACAGTCTACTTGGGAAGCTATAAGTGTGTCCCTGTGAGTTCACAGACCTAAACTCTGACCCTTAATATTTCCATTAAACAGAGAACTTGGAAACTAGATAATGGTCACCATAGCATGAGTTTCTCTGAAACTATTTCCCTCTGCCTGTTGGGTTCACACGGTTCAAATGTTTTGGTTTTATAAACTTATTCCATCTTAATATGACTATTAACTATGTTAGAAAAAGAGGATGAAACTTAAAAGAGAATTAAATAAACAAACAAAATAAGAAATATTCTGCTTTTAAAATGAATTCTAGGTTTGCCAAAGTGAAGGTAGTAAAAAGCCAACCGCTTAAAGAATGGCTTTTTCTGGGAAGAATACCACTCAGAGATTCTCAGTCTCTGGTACCCAAAGGGGCCATCCTAATTATACGAGTGGAAGTTATATGAGTAGCCTATGACTTTGCATCATAATCAAAAGCAGGTCAGAGTAATGGATGGGGACATTCACACAGAGGACTGGCCACATGCCAGAATTCACTCCCAAAGCACTGTATGAAGCTTATAATTATTGTTGTGTAAGAGTAATTGCCTGCACTTACAAAGTGCTTACAACTCTGAGGTGCAAATTCTTCTTTCCACCAGTAACTCCTAAAATTTGGGGTGGTCTATTTGCAAAACTACATAGAGTTTGGGGGTTTAACACAGCATTTGCATTGGCAGTCCCTAATAGACTTCTATTTTGACAATACAAGGTAAGTTTTATTACAAAGTTATACTTACAGTAATAAATTCCATCTAAATGGTTAAAGGTAAAAATACAGAGAAGCCAAGTACAGTGGTATATGTCTGTAATCCAAGCTAGTGAGGATGAGGTAGGAGAATTACAAGTTAGAGATCAGCGAGGGCAATTTAGTGAGATTGTGTCTCAAAATAAAGAATAAAAAGGGCTTATGGTGTAGTTCAGGGGTAGAGTGCTTGCCTAACATGTGCAAGGCCTGGATTCCATCTCTATTACCTCAAAAACAAAAGGAAAACCCTATTTGATACAGCAAAAAAAAAGATTAGCAGAGCCATGGGAGTTTTTTTTTTTTTTTTCCTGACCACCATTTGTCTAAGGTTAATAACTATCTTTTAAAATTTAAATTATCAAATGAAAATTATTAGCCTATAACAAAGTTTCAAAAATAAAAAATGTAAATATTCCAAACAGTCAAGAGAATGCTACATTCTGAAGTCTGGAACCTACCATCAGTTGTGCCTTCTAAAGTCTACAATGGTAAAAATCAGCCCCAGTAATGGCATTCTGTGCCTGTGGGGATTAATTGGTGGTCTTGGTTAATTTCCACAAACTCACCATGACCACACACAGACTTAGTGTGGCCTCATTTCCTGAAGAAAGCAGAAAAAGACCTGCAAGATACTATTCAGGAAGGTCATATGCACAGAAGACCCTCACTGCTGGTACCTGATGCTGTATGTACAAGATACACTGGCTCCCTAACTCAACACATGCATCTCACATCAGCACCAAACGCAATCCATTCATAAAATGAACGAATGCCTCTTAAAAGCATCCTGGAGTGCCAGGGTGACTGGGGTCAGGGGTGGGAGAGAGCCTGCACCTTCGAGGAGGGGTTGCAAAGGCTTCACAACCCTGGAGGACAGGCGCAAGCTTGTCGGGTGGGTAAGGCAGAAGGGGAGATAACCTATTCCCATGTGCACACTGTGGAGGCAGAAGTCTCAGCTCCATGCAGGCGTGGAATAGAACACAGTCCTTTCAACTCAGACCGGCAGGTGGGTTTCTGTCCTGCACCCTGCTCACAGCCCTCTCACCCCACAGTGCCGCTCCTTGTGGGAGGCCACACCACTTCTCCAGCATCAGCCCTCAGCCCTCCTATGCTAGGGGAGGTCATCTAGGGAAAGAGCCCCACAGCATCAGGGAAACCCACATCGCCCACCTCAACCCACCTAGGCTTTTAGTCATAAATGTAATCATGATCTCTTAACAATTAGGGAGAACAAATAGCATGGAGGAGAAACAATAAGAAAAACAGAATGTGCAACTAAGAAGATCCAGGTCATTCAAGGAAAAAAAATTAGAAAAAAAGTTTTTAAATTAATACCAATAGATAAACAGGATTTTTTACAATAAAGAAAAATTATTGTGAAAAAATACAGGTAAACAAAAATACTGAATTATTGGGGGATAAAAATATGTCTGCAAAAATAAAATCCTGTGAAAATACTGAATAATGGAATGTACACAGCTACGTACAAACTCCTCATCCAGAAGATAAAATTGAGTATGGAACAAAAACAGAAAGACATTGAAAATACAAAAGGAAAATTCTACCACATACCTTAAAAAAAAAAAAAAACAGGGCTGGGGAGATAGCTCAGTTGGTAAAGTGCTTGCCTTACAAGCAAAAGGCCCTGCTGGGTTTGATCCCCAGCACTGCAAAAAAAAAAAAAAAAAAAAAAAAAAAAAAACAGGGTAAAGATACTGCATTTTAAAAATCATTTTTAATTCAGAAAAAAAATTAATGTTCCAAGCTTCTTCTTATTCAACTTTTTCCCCCTTATTTTTTCTTTTCTTTTGGTAGTATTGAGAGTGGAAACCAGGATCAGGCACTTTTATCAACAGAAAGTTGGATAATAATTTTGCAGCTGTATATAAGATGTAAGTACAGAAGTATAGAAAGATTCAAGTGAACTTAATTAGCTCTGGATATTTTTCATAATAAGTTGACTTATACTTTGTTGACTTGTTTACTGTCTGTTTCCCTTCACTATAATTCAAGCTCCACGGGGGTGGTCAGTTCTGTTCATCAGTGCCCAAAACCACGCAGGCATGCCTCAGCGCTCATGCACATATGGCAGTCACCAAGGTGCAACACCCTCATCTTCCTCCCAGGAAGAATTCGAAACCAATTCAGCCACAAGAAAAATGATTAGCTGAAAGTTTGTGGATGCAGCAGCACTTTAGGGTCTGCTGCCATTTTTGAGGTAAGCTGCAGTATTCGCAAGCAACCCAAAGTCAATAACTGAGCATGCAGGGTGAGGGTGGCCATTACTCCCCAACAGGGACTTTTTGATGTTCATCTTTGCTCCATTATGTTGGCTGAGATTTTTGTCAGATGGGCTTCCTAGTCTGAGGCTCAATCCTGCTTCCTCTACCCTTTTCTCTTACAAAATCATATCAGAACTGCATAGTAGACTGCAGGTTTTTTCTGCTAATGTCTGTTCCTTCCTCCTTATCCCTCGCAGGTGTTAACCCTAGGCCCCTATCAACCACTTAGAGCCCTACGTTGTTCTTAACATGTATTTACTAGATGACCAAATTGTCACATTTGTTAACATGCATATAGCCAAGAGACTGGGTTTTAAGTAGGGAAGACCATAAAGGAGAGATTAAAAAAACCTATTGCTAGAATTTGGGAAAGAAGCAATAAGGACCAGGAAGTTATGTATAGAATTAGGAATGGGGCATAAAGAAGTCAGCTGCAATTCACAAGTAGATGCTAGAAGTCCTTCTTAAGGGAAAAGAGGTTGACAACAGTCAAGAGGAAGGGATCAGTGGAGTTTCAATGTTTCACAGCCTAGTGTCTGATGATAATGGGGGCATTTACAGAAGGAGAGTAATGAAGAGGAAGGGAAGAAAACCATGACTCCTCAATTTATGCACATTCCTTAGAGATGCCAACTACACAGTCATCCAGGTGGATGAGGAGAAAGCCTGGGACCAGAGGTATTTCACATGAATATAAATATTAACTACATATCTTTTTCTAAAAGAATTTTTGAAATTATTAATCATAAAGGGCGTATGAACCATGCTAATAAGACAACAGGAAAATAAAAGATGAATGTGAAAGCAAATATGTTATAATGGAGGCTTGTATAGCTGAGCATCGAATTCCGTTCTGGGAGCTGAGATAAAACAGTAGATGTGGTTAAACCAAACACACACACACAATACCTATCATCAGAAAGGCAGGCGTTTTGGAAGCTGCCAGAAAACAATTCTCAGCACCAAATTCTAAAATAAATTTCCCACATGGAACTTTCTACATGAGCAATGTCTTCAATACCAGTTTTATTGTAAAACAAGCTATTTTCATATGACTAGATCTTAAAAAGATGACCTTGAATTAAGTGGTGGTGTGGCCTTCTGGAGGCCTACACTGACTTTAAAGCACCACACGTGGAGGAGCAGCTGAAGCACAGCCCTTGCTACCACTCCCAGGACCCTCCAGCTGCCAAGGCTGAGGCTCTGGGGGTGCCCTACCCTCCAGAGTGTGCCAAGGGTGCCGGGACTGGGCAATCACGGCCAAGGAAAAGGGGAGGACATTGGTTTTCAGAGGAACAGAGATGAAAACCTTGATACCTAATGGCCTGCTTGATACTGGAGGCCCTGCGTGCATAGAAAGATGGCGGCAGAACACACTCCTAGGTTAGCTTCTCAAGAACATGTTTAGTGCCCAAATCTCCCTTTGAAGGAATATATAATAGAGAATTGATAACCTATAAATGAAATACACAGAGTTTATGTAATTTTAATAAAAAATGAAAGGCAAGGGCATAAAACAATAGATTATAAACATGTAGAGACCTTCCACTACTAATTCTGGCAGGATGAACTGCTAAGTTCAAGAGCAGAGAACACAACATGGTTCAAGAGATCAGACTTGTTGACTGGCACTCACCACTTAACGGGATATAAAACTACCCATGTCAGAAAACTACTCACGGAGTACCTATCCTGAAAGAACTCTGGACTCTAAGGCATCCTATCATACTTTTCTCAAGCCTAAACTCAATGTATTCCTAGAAGGATTTAAAAAAAAAAAAAAAAAAAAAAGGAATAAACAAATGAGCACAGATTTTTTTAAAAAAATATACTTAGTTATACATTGTCCCCTGATGTTTCCTTCCTTCTTTCCGCCACCCCACCCCATCCCAGGCACTGTCTCCTCTATGAGGTTTAACCTCTCTAAGCCTCTGCACCCTCCTATCTAAAATGGAAATAAGACTTCTTAGATATTAAATGTTGAGCCAGTGACTTAGTCACTCAAAAATTCAGTTTCTGAATTTGTGAAATGGGAATCAGGGTTCTTGCCTTACTTAACAGCAGGCAGACTGTGGGGCGAGCAGTGTACCAGGTCTGTCTGCATAGGAAAGTATTCTAACTGAAAGGGCGTGCTGGCCACATTGGAGCTCAGGTCTGCCTTAGCAACACCTGAGAGGTTTCCTCACTTTTTTTCTACCTGCAACAATGAAAAAAGTAACTCCATATGGACAACATTGGCTAAATGTTAACATAAGCACAAAGAAACCTGACAGAGCACACCTGTGCCATGACGTGGTAAAATTAATTATCCAGGGTGCTGCATCTGCAGATGTTCCTGCCTCATCCATAAAGTGCTTATATACACAAGAACGCTTGAGAAAAACCCGTATCTTCTAGGGACTTAATGTGTATTTCAGTAAAAACTACCACACAGTGCTGCGGTTTTAACTGTCAATGGTTCTATTATGGGGTACATTCAGGAACTGTGAAGCTGATGTGGCTCTTCAGGTCTCAATTTAGACCATTTTTCTTCTTGCTTCTGCTTTCTGATGTTCGGTATGCACTACAAAATAATTCACTGGAACTTACAAAACAGCTACTTAATGCTGCTCATTTAACAGACTGGAATCTGAAGGACAGTTCTGGATAGCAAAATTAAAAATACATCAGAGCACCCAAAGTGTCACTTTAGTGTACATGAAATTACATGAAATATTCTTAAAAAGGATGTTAAAGTTGGCTGATTACAATAGGGTGAGGGTAAAGAAAGAAAATTGGACTTCATAGTAGCAACTGAAATCCAGCTCCTCTCCTTAAACTGGTAAACCTAGGGCCCAGCAAACTGCTCGACTTGGAGTTAAAGGAGGGAAGTGAAGAGTAAGAACAGAATCTGTTGTCTTAGAGTTATCAGAACAATTAAGTGTGCAAGCATTAGTTTCCCTCTTTTTAGGAGTGGGAAGATATTCGCAGATAAGCTTCAGACTGTAACAGCAGCTTCTTCCAGCACTGAGCATCAGGCAGAGGACCTTCCCTACCACAGTGTCCTCAATGATTTCACTTTGCAAGCCACGCCCCAGCTGGTATAGAGACAGGCCTGTCAACACCGTTGACCATGGTGCAACACACACCACTGCCAAGGCAGCCCAGGAGCTCCCGCCTGCCAGAGGAAGACATCCTCTGAATGGGGTCCAACACGTGCCTCAGACAACTGTAGACTCAAACACTGAACAAGTCCTGTGGGGCCACAGAGAATGGGGAAGAGGCCCCTGCTCAACCAGTCATGCTACCTACAGGCAACGCTGAATTACTCTGCAACTAAGTATTTTCTACTTAGAAATGTCCTTGGTATTTTAACTATGGTGACTAAATAAAAACTGAAGAGAAAAAAATGGTATAACTTCAAAGGAAGATGACTAGGTTAATTTGAACCCTATCCTATTGCCTAAGGAGTGTGGTCGCAACACTTGAACTCCGATCACAAGGACAGATTCACTTTGGAGTCCTATGAGAATCCAGTAAGGAGATCTACAAAAAGCACAAAGTAATAACACTATAAACATCGGCTCTATTATTACTATCGTTTCATCCTGGGTGACTCTCAGTGACCACACACACCAGTAAACATGGCAAAGAGAAGTAGCAGGAAAGGACTGGAAGGAAGAGCATCCGTGGCATGTTGCTCATTTTATTAAGTCCAATCCATGAGTTTCCTCTACCGGTCCAGCATTTTTCCACAATGGATTTGGTTAATATGTTGGAGTCAAATTCCTCTATGGTTTAAATCTTCAAAATAATGATCTTATATTAAAGTGACTGCACCTTCATCAGGTGAATGTGGTCATTATGTTTTAGAAACAATTTTGCTATAGTGTTCTTAAGTAAAAATGTTTTCCCTGAGACTTAGCTACAATGAAGTCAGGAATGCACTGAACAGCAGAATGGAAACTTGAGATGAAGAGGGTGAGGTGACAGCCAGGTCAGGAGCTGCTGGAGGGTAAACCCCATCTGACACTGACATATTCCTTCAAAAAGAAGAGTTGCTTTAAGGTCCAAATCAGGGAAAATGAGTTAGGGCATTAATTTCAGTGAATCAAAGCTATATAATAAAAGTTATGGGAGTATTTTATTTCTTTAACTATTTTTTATACTGTAAGAAAAAGTGCAGATAACATATAAACTTGTCATATGATTTTACTGTAAGGGACTTAATTTCTACTTCATCATTATTCAGAGTCATCATTTGTGGTATATTATCATATTATAACAAATGACCTGAGTGGAAATTTCTAGGCTATATGTTCCGGGGAGAGCTATGAGAGCAGCTGCTCTCTGCCTGGCTTCCTCTGGACCAGCCTCCTGGACAAACCACTGCTCACTGCTCCTCCAGCACCATGCTGATGAATGTCCACTGGCACACACGGGCCTCTCTAATGCCACACACATTTTCTCTTCCCAACAGCTGGACTTCACACTGACAGAGTAGGATATATCTTTCCAAACCTACTGATGGCCAGTTGACTTGTTATTTTAATTATGAGATTTAATTATTATGAAAGTTGATGAAATACGAGTACAAAAGTGAAAATACTGCTTTTATAAAAGCTAAGTTGAATACTTTGGGAAAACTTAAAACAGGCAAATCACTAAAAAGAAAGCCATTGCATTGGATGTGGGCAAGATAGCTACAAAAAAATATTATGAAAAAGACTCTTACTGAGAATGATTTGCTGGTATCTCTGTTTTTACTCTTATGGTTTATACTAGGTAAGAGAGTATTTTCCATGCTCCAAATGAGCAACTGCTGGATTAGTGGCTTCTAAATTTATGAGGTGTTATAAGTAAGTAGGATTACTCTGAACTCTAGTGTTCAAATTTTTATTCCATACTTTGTTTTTTTGGTATAAATTTTTTATTTATTTTAAAAGTTGTTTTCAAATTTTAACTTCCATACTTTTGAAAGATAAAATGTCTCAAGTAAGATTCCCTCCTTCCCTTCATTCTAACATAGTAGAGATCAGAGAACAGTGATTAAGAATATGACTGTGCTCAAAGAGAACAAAGGTGGAATCCTGGCTCCAACATTTATTACCTCCATGACAGCATTATCACTGAGGCCCTAGGTTTCTAATCTGGAAAATGGGATTAACAATAGTACCTACCTTGTGGACATCAAGAGATTGAAATGAAAAAGTATGTGTCATATCAAATGCTTAGCACAGTGTCTGGTACATAAATTATAAAAAATGTTCATTATTAATTATTATAGTGCTTAGTAGGAAAAAGTGCCCATGACTACATAAATAAGATAAAACTAATACATTCCCTCTCATGTTCATCACAATGTCAGGATCAGTTACAGGTGGAGGCAAGATGGCTCCTCAGAGCCATCTGAGCAGCTCAGAGATACTTGTGAAAAATGTCTCAGGCATAGTGAAGCAGGAGTTGTCAGAAGCAATTTTACCTGGCTGTCACAGTTGCAGGGAGTGAAGAAACCTTTTGGCATGCTGCTAAAATCCTGCAAGGCGCAGGATACCCCCAACCCCAAAAAAGAACCATCTGGTCCCAAATGGCAAGATGGCAAGGTTGATAAACCCTGTCCCCTGACAGTGAAAGAAACACAAAGTTTCTAAATCTGATTTCCAGAAAATTATTCTGAGAAAATATAGTTTAAAAATGAAACTGAGATTTTCATTATCACCAATTCCAGGATCCATACTGAGTAGATACTGAGTACTGAGATAAGGTTTTTCTGTCCATAAACTTTCCTGAATAGGGTCCATCATGTAAACAATCTTCAGTTAAATTTTATTCCAAAGTGAACAATGTCATAAAGCTATTTTAAGATTTGAAAGAGGAAAAAAAGGAAAAGATTTGGAGCTAAACTTCACTTAGAAAAATAAATCTAAATAACATTCAAAACCCCAGAACAGTAGGTGGGAAATAAGTAGTGTGCAGACGGTAGCCTCTTACCACAGGCCTCTTTACCTGACTATAGAGACGGCATAGCTAGCTAGTGGACACAGGTGTGTGTCATTCCTTGGGGATCACCTGTTCCAGGTCTGGGGACCTGAATGACAGAAATTTACCCTCAATTTTAGTGTTCAACAAATTCTATTAGAAAGCTCACAAGGAATTACACTGCTCTTCAACAAATCAGAGTTCCATTCTTAGAAGGTAAGATTGTAAAGTATGATCTCAAATATACATGTATCTTTTTACATCCCTCCCCCCAAGAAAAGAAGAGAAAGGAAGTTAATTTAATTCTTGGCTCTGAATTTAGAGGTTCTGTGGCTTTTGGCAAATTATCTAATTCATTATCACCAAAGTTCCTATCAATAAGAATACATTAAAATTCCCATTTACAAATATGAACATTGAGGCAGTAAATAGTTCTAACTGCAAATGTGCTAAAAAATGAAAGAGAGCGGTAAAATTGTTTTTTGCAATTCTTAAAGAAAAAAAAACGGTATTTAAAATATTTTCAACTTTACACATTTATCCCTGAAGGTGACATAGCAAATCTTCTACACAACAAAGATTGTAATTTTATTCATGAAATCAAAGGTTTTAATTTGAAATTAATATTTAATATACAAGACATTTGTATACCAAAATGGAAAAATAACTCAAAAAATGCAAAAAAAAATTGCAAAGAGCTACTTAAATATTTTACCATTGAGAAGGATAAGAATTCATGCAAATCTTATGTCACACTGCTAAAATATTTAATACAAAATACTTTTTTTTTTCAGATTAAAACAAAACAAAATTAAAAAAACAAACGAAAAATGCTCTCTACTCACCCTTCTGGTAGAAAAATTTCCTATAATAGTATGCCCCGAGATCCACGTGTTCCACGATGTATCTTTTCACTCTGTCTAGATGCAACACCAAGTTTTCCTTGGGCACTTCAAGTACGGCCACTCCCGCATTTGTGCAATGGGAGCTAAGGGTAGACTCAAAGGAGGCACTTTCACACCCACTAAAGGAGCCAGAATTTGATTTGGACAGGCTGATTTTCCTTTCACCTTCTCCACCGATCTCATTCCGAAAATATGGACAGCTCATTACAAGTTCATTGCTTTTATCGTCTCCCTGGTCCATGCTGAGGCTTCCTTTGGAGTTCAGGTCCTCTGTGCTGCCCATTGGAGAGCTGAAACTGGCTGAATGGGACAAAGGTCCAGAAACCAAGGACGCCACAGCAGCTGCTGAAGCTCCCGTGGTAGTATTTCTCCTCTTAATAACATTGTGCCTGTTCATAATCGCCTCATTCAAATCAAATAGTATACTCTGGACATCATAGTGGGCAAAGCACTTTGGACATGTCCAGGGCCTGACAGAGTCTTCTGATCGGTTGTCTTCTAGGTCTGACGATTTCCCAAGTTCTTCACCTTTGGCATTGCGTAATTTACGAAAAATGGATGAATCTCCAGTTTCAGACTTGGAACGTCGCTTGAGTGGTTTTTCCCTTTCTTTAAAAAGCCTGAGGTTCTCTCTTTGTGAGATGGGTCCATCGATAACATCCAAAGAGAAACCAGAACCCTTGCCACCACCGGCAATGAGAAAGTCACTGAGCTTGGTTGGAGTTGGACCTCGATCAGATTTGTCATCTTTGTAGCCCTTTAGCAGATCAAAAAAGCTTTCTCCAGATGTTCCCTGCTTATCAATTGAAGATGTGCTACCATATTCCCTGTGCAGTGATGGCCCAGTCTTGTATGTGGGTGAGATACATTCATCAAAGCTATCCACATCGAGTTCACTTATGGTGATATCGCTGTTGCTCCGCTGCCGTATTCTGCGGAGAGCTTTCCTGGGGAGCTTGGATAGGCTTCAGGCATGAGAAATCTGGAGTCCATGTTCTCCGATGGTCTGGTCTTGTTTTTCAGGGTGTTCTGTATGCTCTTCAGCATGGCTGAGTCATTTGAACTGAGGCTAACAGAACTTCCCTGACTCACAGGACTGCTTTTGGAGGACATGCTCTCAAGGCAACTTGAGGTTTCTATTTCCTGGCTTGAACGGCTAGATTCTTTTATGTTTTCCTTTCTTGGGGGCCAATCTGCAATCCTTGCCCTAACCCCCATTTTGGGGACTCCGGGGGTCGAGGTTATATGGTGAGAACCTTCACTTCGAGGGGGCCCTACAGGGGCCATGACTGATGATCCTAAGCTGCCATTTTGGGACCGGAAACGGCGCATGTAGAAGTCATCAGTATGGACTTTGGGGGTGCCATCTGTGCCAACAACAGAGGTCCTGTCAGTGGCAACAGGCCTTTCTGTCTGTGACCGTTTCAAGCTGGTCATGATGTAAAAGCAAGTAGACTTAAATCCCTGCAGAAAGGACCATCATATCTGTGTTTTAACTGTGTACTTCCCTTTTGGAGAACAGCTTCCAGAAAATACAATGGTTGCATGAGATCTTGAGCTTTTTCATTTAAAAGGCCAAATGATCCCTTACTTTCAAATCACTGAAAATCTTGATCTTCAAAACATTGTAATCCACAATAGTTCCTTTGCTTCACTTTAATAGATGGCTTTCTTTCAGAAAAAACTGAATGGAACTTCTATTACTGGGACTCTATGATTGCCATGATCCCATGCTTTCTCTAAAAAAGAGAAGGACAATTTGAATAAGCATTTCATAAACAGATTTAAAAATAAATATGCAATTGCCAAAATGAGATACATGCAGATAAAAGACTCAACACTGATCCATGATCCATATTTTTAGTAAAGAAGATCTGAAGGAAAGGAGAGAGTAAGGTCATTTAGTAGAACCCATTATTTAAATTGAAAAAGACTATCAACATTTCAGCTTAATATACTGTTTCATAAAACTGAGGATGGGGGTGACAACTTGTTCTGAGGCATTACAGCTCCTACCCAAGTACAGACTTTTGCTCCAGTGACCTGTAGTAATATAGAGCATCATGAGCCACTGTGCTGACCAGAAGTTTGAGACCTAACCAACCAAATCAGATAATCAGAGCAACGCAAAGTCAGTTCTGACAAAACTAAAAATTGAAAAATCGTTTTATTGAGTATGCTATAATGCACACTTTTAAATTCCTTCCATATTTCAAAACTGGTACTCGTTTCCTTAGAAAGGCTTAACATAGTTGGCAAGAGCAAATACAGCAGAGAGAAAATAAACGGGTTTCCCGGAGCCATTATATCCATTAGCATTCTTCTGTATTTTCCTCTACTTTATTACTTACCCAGATGAGGAATATTGCAGAATGAAACCAGCATTCACGGCAACCTCTTCCCGAGCTCTCCTTAGTTTCATCTACTCTTAAAGCTGGAAGTATCCCACTAATTAACAAAACGCTTGCATATCCTTCAACAATACAATCTAATCCACCCCATCAGCACTAATTTATGACGATGGCAGAAATAAAATGCTGCTCTGCGCAGCCCTCTCCATATCCCTCAACAGATTACAGAGAACTGTCAGCATCCTTCCAGGTGACAGGCAGGAAAACGAACTTCCTCATGAACACGTCAGGCAGGAGGCAGGAGGCAGAGATTCTGAGTACAAAATCCTGCATGGTTGCGTACATCCTGAAAAGAAAGGCAGAGGATCCTTTTCCAAGACTCCACAAATTACACAAGAGGTGGCCTTTAAATTCTTGCCAGATACATGTTTGGAAAGATGCTGCTGAAACAGCACCGAGCTGACAGGGCGGCATTGTCTACAAATCACACTCTGACACGGAGGAGGACCCCCGCTCACTGCATGCTGCACTCAACAGTAACAAGCACTTACTTCCACGATAATTAAGCATCTCGCTAGTCGGCTTCCTGCCTCCAAGGCAGCCGCTTTCATTTCTCCTGCAGCACGCAGCATCATTTTAGAAGACTAGTTGCTATTTAAAGCTGGAACATTTAGGGGTGTTTCAAAAAATGCACACTGCCCGCAGAATGCAGAGCTTGCGCAGGCTGGTTAGGGCAGCGGTCAGATAAATGCCCATTGTTTTCACTCACACTCCTCTTCCCCACCTTTTGTGAAAGGGATAATGATTTTGTACTGCTGCATAATTAAACTTGGTTTCGGGCTTTCTACATGTCTACAGATGAGATTTGTTATGATTTCCTTTACATTCCAGAACTTTACACACTCCTCTTTTGACTGCAAGCCTTTAAGTAGAATAATGTGCTAACTGTTGCTTTCCACAGCATCAAGGGATAGAACGTGTGATCACAGCTAAGGCTCAAGAAGTGCTCCTTGCAAAATGGAAAGAAAACCAACCAACCAGACCAAAAGGCAAACACCTGTCCATCTCAAAACACCCTGATTATTTCAATAAAATATCTTCCAAAAAAAGAGTATGCCAGAGTGAAGAATAAGTCTAAGTAGATTCCTATAAAAGTTAGATGCTGGGCTGGGGATATAGCTCAGTTGGTAGAGTGCTTGCCTGTCAAGCATAAAGCCCTGGGTTCAATCCCCAGCAAGGCAAAACAAACAAACAAACAAAAAAAGTGAGATGCTTTCAGCATTTCTCACAGCCTTACAGAGATCCAAAGAAATCTTCTTCCATTCCTGAAACATTCTTCAAGAAACCAACACACAAACCCCACCATGATCAAAACTCATTCCTGCCACATTTCACTTGTTTTGGCAGGACTGTCTGTTTTAGGATATGTGAAGTTAAATTCATTGCAGGAGGAGACTAAAAGCCAGCACTAAAACACAATACATAAAACTCACTTGAAAATGTCCAATCTTCACTATTGGTATTTTCTTTCCCAAACTGTCTTATTCACTTTTGATATTTTAATGAATTTTTAACATCTTATTTATTTATTTTTTGGGTACCAAGGATTGAACCCAAGGACATTTACCACTGAGCCACATCCCCAGCCCCCCCCCCCTTTTTTTTTTCCTTTTGTTAAAAGACAGAATCTTACTAAGATGCTCAGATTCTCAAAGTTGCTGAGACTGGCTTTAAACTTGCAATCCTCCTACCTCAGCCTCTCAAGTCTCTGGGATCATAGGCATGAAGCACTCTGTCTGGTCTAAAGTCTTAATTTTAAATATAAAATTTCTTGACAATTCAGAAGAAATGTCAAGAGTCTTATTACATCTTAATGTCTCCCTACCCCCATTTCAAAATTTCAATGAGCACATATGGAGAACCACAGTTTAAATGGCCTGTAAAAACTGAAGAGGTCTAAAACAGGCAACTAAGTTAAATAACAGATTTTTTTTCAGTCATGAGGACCTTCTTTCCTGTATTTAGCCCCCTTCCTTTTTCTTCCTCTTCCTATCCTTATTTATAGTGTCCAACCCCTTTAAGGTGCAACATAAACTTTGGGCACTGACTAGAATATATAGAAATATACATGCTTTTCATTTATTACCAGCTGAAAATTAAAATGTCTGTCCAAGGGTGTAATATGACGGTATAGATCAAAAACATCTTAAAACCTATACCCTAGAGTTGACTGGAATAGCAAACATATGTTGACAATCATTAGCAATTCTCCTAAATATCAGCAAACCTGCCTCTGCATCATTAAATATGACAAAAAAAAAGCAAGAGAATCAAACAGAAGAGTAATATTAACTTATAGCATGCCACTTCCATATGTTAAAAGAGCAAGCTATATAAAAATTTCCCTATTACATTTAATTTCACAGCTCTAGATATTAACTTAAGTCCGTGGTGAATCCACTTACCTAAAACACTTAAGTTCATCTACAGGAACCACCCTTCACTTCAATAAGTTCAATTCTATCAGCTGAAAGTCTTTTCATCACTCAGTCTATCTCAACCTAACTCTCCATCCCTTTTCTGAAATTGCCATTCTTCTAGAAGAAGTGCTTCCTGCTCTCTTCTAAATCATTCCCAGAACCTGATATTCTCTTCTGAGCATGGGCCACACATCTGGCGCTGAGACTTTTTGAGGAAACAGTCCTTCCCTTCAAGAGAAGCTCAGGTACAGTGGCGCAAGGCAGGCAGATATGAGGATGAAGTGTGGCAGAGGTCACGACAGGGATGCGCATTGGCCATGCCTCCTTCCTGAGTACTTCCCGCTCTGACTGGAAGTTGTTTAACAAGAGAACTCTGTTTGGTGCACAACAGCAGGTCAGCCACTCGGAGTCTCAAGTCTCCAACAGACTGAATGTGGACCTCTAGGGATCTCCTTACTGCTAAAGGCAGCCACTGTCGATGGATGCAGTGGTATATCCCTGTAATCCTGATTCAGGAGGCTGAGACAGGAGGATCACAAGTTCGGCAACTTGGCAGGACCCTGCCTCAAAATGAATAATTAAAAAAAGAGAAAAGAGGATGGGGTTGTAGCTCAGTGTATAGCACTCTGGGTTCAACCCCAACAACAACAAAATAGCCCTTGTCACTCTGGTCCTGTGAGGCATTTGCATTTGACCCCTCCCTGAATCGGTCTTCACTGGACCCCCCGTGATAATACCTCTTGTGCTCCTGCCGCTCTCCATTTTCCCCACTATTCAGTATCAATGGTGGGTTCCATATAAATGCAAGGATACCAGGTTACATCCTTGTTTTCCTTCTCTTATCACTTTTCATATTTTTGGAAGCAGATTTAAAGGTGTTATCATTAAGATGCATATAAACACGAAATGCATTAGGATTAGACAGCAGGAGTGAGTACAATGGAATTCAAATTTTTACTATGGACACCTGGGTGCTAACTTAGAAGGATCATAGTTGTTCATATAAGCAAACAAAGACAGAATAATGAAATGGCTGGCAGTGGGGCAGCTCTCTGCTTGGCAGCGAGTATTCCAGCAACACCATCCCAGATATGATATAACTTGCAGCTTTAAATGTCATCTCTGTGCTGTTGCTACCAAGTCTCTGCTCATGACCCTACCCCCTAAATTCCAGATAAAATCCACAGGTGCTTATTTAATATCTATTTCTTATAATGAATATACAAATGACCAAGCAGAAAAATGGGAAAATCAATTTTTTTTTCAAAAAATAAATGGGAAGGGAGTGAGGGCCATAAATAATTCAAGTAACTGAATGAAAGAAATGGCACAGGAAACTTTCATGTCAAGAGCATACAGAGCAGTTTAAAGGTTAACAAGAAGATGTGGGAAAGGGCTGAGGGAAACACTACAGTTCCTGTCCTGAAATAATCACATGCGATGTGGTGGTCTCCAGAAAGATGCAGTGCTTTATCAACTGCTGTACTTCCATATCCAAAATGGGATGTTATATGTTTCTGGTACAGTTTCCAGTGCAGACCATGCTCACAACAGAAGGAAATCTGCTGGTGCAAAACTATTCAAATGGCCTAATAACCCAGAGATAGATGCTACTGAAGTATGAAAATTTCCATGTCAGCGGTTTTACATTGTGCACATAGATTTAGATTGCCTGTCAATATTGTTACTTCAGAATGTAACAGGACACTGTATTTTAAAACAAATATAACTTCCTGGTTCCTGACTATTAGATTAGCTAAGAAAATCCAGTCAGGCGAAACTCTCTCCTTCACATCCCTTCTTGGCTTTTCTCAATTTCACTCACATTCCACAGAAGTAGCATCTCAGACAGAAGGAACTTCTCTGCCAAGTGAGGCAGAGACATGTACAAATATCTCAGTGCAGTGCCAGGGGTAATTTAAGATTTATGAATCAGCACATAACTTTTTAGACTGGAATTTCCCCCTTCTTTCCTTTCCATTCTATCCCTTCAGCAAAAAGCAGGAAAGACTGGGAAAAACAGAGTTGATAAACCTAGTTTCTACTCTCCAAATGCTCACTATCTGAAAAAGACAACACATGGAGACAACGTGGATTTTAAAACCTTTTGCTGAAATTAACGAAGTGAATACAGAAGTTGTGGATGCAAAATGCACAACAAGATAAAGTTACAATTGAATTTAGAGATAGAAACAATTCTTTTTTTAAATATGCCTGTTTGGCCAGAGGACACATTTGCCTCCCACCCTCCCAAATAAAAACATTTAATGAAAGAGGTTACCTATTAAATGCTTAGTAAAGTTCACTCTGCACAGTTGAGGGTGAAATAAAGAAGATGAAAATTTGGCAGAAAGCTTGATGGCAGAAGAGGGATAAGAAAATAAAGAAGGAACTGAGCACGTTGCAAGTGGAATTATTAATGAGTAATAAAACAATTCAATACCTGCAAAAATAAAGACTAGAAGGACATACACCTGGTTACCTCTTACTTTCAAATACGCCTAAACTTATGCAATAAGCAGTTGATAAAATACCAATAGGTTTGAGGAGCTTCAAGTAGGAAGACAAAAAGTGGGATTAAAGGGTAAGGGGGTAAACATAAAAAGACAAACGCCAATCAGAATTGTTAGAGGAAAACTAAGGGTTTGGTGTACAATAAGTTAAAATACTTGAAAGAAAAGAAATCAGGGCTTACCAACTTGCCAAGAGCATTCAAAATTTCATGTCTGGCAACAGGTTATCAAGAGGTCAGATCAGACCAGTGAAGCTAAAGAGTGTTCTTAATGTACTAACTTTAACAGTCACTTAAAATATGTTTTAAAAACTTACCAATACTGCAAATTTTGATGTAGTGCTGAACAGCTGATAGTCAAATATGACCTACAACTAAACAACTTATTACCAAATACAATCTGGGCAAAAGGAAATGTGAAAAATAGACACCAGGAGGGCAAACCAATAAATAGCAGAAAATCAGTATACAGAGGAAAATACTTATCAAATCTTTCCAAATTGTGCTCAGATTACTGAAGTTATTTATCCACCAAAAGAGGTTCCATAACCCAATAAGGCAGGGACTCATTATCACTTTCTTAGCACATAATAACACATGTTAGTATATGAAAAACTTTCATGAAACCTATAGTTCTAAAAATCACTAATTTTATTAAACAAAGAGATTTCTTAACTGATTTGACCCTGGACTCACTTTCTCTAAAAAAAGAGAGCATCTTTACACTATGCAACTTGTTGGCCTCCTAATTAAGAACAAGATCCATGTTTTAAAAGAACACAAGATAAAAATATAAGTTTGTATACACATTATAAATATAGCCATGTTTTTAGAATGTTAGGTATATTTGTGTATGTACAGATGTATGAACTCAGGCAAAGACAGTTCACGGAGGAAATTTATAGATAGTTGGATTATGAATAAGTTCAGGTAGGTTTTTTCTTTTTTGTCTATATATTTTTATTTTCTAAAATGAAAATGTGTTACCTTTATAATCAAAAACAAGACTAAGAGAAAAAACACCGTTCTATTGCTTAAAACAAAATATGATCTGGGAATGATTAACATACCCTTGAACGATAATTTATAAAATACTACACTGTCAAACCTCCCATTGTTCAAATCACCAAACAAGTCGAAATTTAACAGATGTTAGGTATTTTCAGTGAGATGTTCTTGTGCTAAATCTTCAAATTAGAATAAAATCAAAGTAGGCTATATAGAGAGGACTAAAGAAGTCAAGATCAGCAGTACTGACAGCATTCAAAGAGTGACTTCATAGTCGATCAACACACTTGCCACCTTTCCTCATTGACAGATGCTTTCCGTGCACTAAGCACTGGCCTAAGGGGCCGCTCGAGCCGAGAGCCTCGCTTTGCCCACTCCAAGGTTGTGGTAACCTGGGAAAACCAGGTGAGGTCATCCACATGAGGCACAGGTGCCGTCCCGGTCCCCCTCTCCTGGGATGCATCGACTTTCCCAAGTACGTTCTGTCCTTTTCATGATCCTCCTTCTGCATAAATGAAAACTGTCTGAAAAACATCAGTACCTGGACTTCAGATCAGCTTTCCAGAGGGCATTACTCAAGTGCCACCCACCAGGTACTGGTGGCTCAAGGACCTGAAACTTCAGGATACTCTGGGAAAGAGGCAGGTGGTGCTTTCTTCTCCGGGGTGGGGGGCAGAAGGGAAAGTGATAGTCTGAAGTGTATAAACTCAGATTTATATTTGATAAGCCATGAAAATTGTCATGGATCCACATTTAATAAACTCTGGCAAAACCACAGTAGAGAACCAGCATCACTAAGGTGGGTTTTTCAAGCTGCCAACAAGGGTGGTTTGAGCAGCCAGCCACGGGGAGGGCGCATTTCCACCGTCAAGTCCCTGTACTAAAACTGAGAAGAGAGACACACAGGAAACCAGAAGGCTCAGGAAGGTGGCACATTATTAATGGCTTTATGAAGGATACCATGGTTTCCTCATTTGAATGTTTATGCTCCAAAAAGAATTTTTAAAAAGCATACTTGGAAAAGCACATTAAATTTAGCTTAGGGAAAGTGTAGGAAGCAGCATCAGTAACAATGGGTAAATGTCAAGTTGCTTCACTGCAATACTCTAATATCCAAGTCATCACCAACCATGATTAATAACAAGAGTAACTTATTATTATTCATTTCACTTAGCAGATTTTAAAATACTACCCTAAGAACCAAGAACTTAAAAGAAAAAGTGAAAATATAAAATCACACCACAATGCTCTGGCATTTGCTTGGACACAGACTGCAGTGGGTGTGTCCATGTCATTGGACCTCATTTCTAAGCATGAACTGCCTGGAGGGTTCAAGAGAGTAGGACTTGGTCGCTTATTTCATTCTCTGACGGTCCCCGCAAGCACCCTAGGAGGTCAGTGTCACCATTTAATGGATGAAAAAGCAGTTAAGAGAGGTAAATGACATGACTAAAGTCATAAAGCCAGACAGACAGTGGATGTCACAAAGAGCTCACTAGGTAGTGGGCTCTCTCTCAATAAACACTGGGCTGGCAGTTAAAGAATTTGTGGCAGAAAACTACTTTGAAAACACATTCCTGAAAAGGCCTCCCTTACAGCCCAAGTATCACTTCTAAAGTCCAACCAGGCACAAATCTCTTTATACCTAGTGGAAACGCATCCAGTGGGAGAAAAAACATTAAGTGCTAACTAATTTTTTAAAATGCTTCGGTGGTCATTCAGTCTGGGAACCTTCAGAGGCTCCTCAGCAGCCACCTGACTATGGTCTGACTTGGGCCTGGAATCCAAGACTAACTGGAACTGGCCTCTGCACTCCCTCCTTCTTACCCCAACAGAAGGAAGCAGGTCTGCACTGTCTCCATAAAGATCTCCCAGACCACTGGGCCTGAACTAAGAATCCAACATTCAGAACTCATAACTATGAACTGTTATAAAGAAGACCTCATCGGAACCCATGACACCCCACATGCAGAAAAAGCCCACATGTGAAGCTGGATTTCCTCACACCTGACTCAACCTGTCAGTTATACCACACTGCCCTCCGAGAGCCTGCATTTTAGTAATCTGCTGCCACCAGCTATGACCAAAGTTGTGCACAGGCACCACCACCATCCAGATTTTCTCCCTAGCTATCTGTATGGGGACACTTACTGCAGTTTCCACAGAAATATGCAGCTAGATGAGATCAGGCCACTAGTGACTCTATGATCTGGTCCCAAGGCCAGTTCCCTGCACCAATGCAACCTCCTTTCTAAAAAGGCCTCCCCTTCTGCTATATACTGAAATGCCATGACTAACTACTCTACACGTCTGGGTCTTTCTCTCCAAACTTTTGGTGTATGGAGTAGAGATTTGTCTTGTCCTTATCCACAAAGCACCTAAGATCAGTATCTGTAAAATGTATTTATTAAAAACCACACTAAAATGGAATAGAAAGTAACATATAAAGGGCTGGAGGTGCAGCTCAGTGCCAGAGCACATGCTCAGTGTGAGCAAGGGCCTGGGTTCAATCCCCAGCAGCAAACAAATGAAGGAATAAAATAGACTAGAAAATAACAGCATTTATATCATAATAAAAACATAACTGTGGTTATCTCAAAAATGTCTGTGATCAAGAGACATGCCAAAACTAGGCCCACGTCATCACAATTTAATATGGATTTCAGTTTCATCTCTGCCCCTTAAAGAGCTTCCACAACAGCAGTGAGTGAAAACTAGTGGCAGCTTGACCTCCTTCCCCCCATCCTCTTGGTATCAAAAGGCATGAAAAGTGGGCCCACAAACAAGCAAGTATCTTAAGAGTAAGAAGGGAGGACTGGGTGAGACACTGTCACAATAAAACAACTAACGGCAAACGAACACACAACAGATTTTAAAACCCTAGCAAAGCATATAAACACATTCCACAGGACAAGAGAAGGCACAGCGGCTAACAGAGCAGCTGAGAAAGGCAACGGAAACCAGAAGTTAAAAACAATTCCCGTCAAATCAAGATGGTCAAAGTAATTTTTATCTTTTACCCTCAAATAATTTTTCTCTCCTACAGAGGTCTCTCCTCTGTGTAGAAGTCAAAGCTGTCTTTTAAAATCAATGATTTATATGCTTATTAAACATTTTTTTAAATGGAAATAAGACAAAGTGAAAAGCACATAACTTCTTCAGAGGGACCCAACCCCAGCCCCAGTGGTAGCTACTGGGGGCTGTGTAATCTAGACGCTGTGTGAGAGCGGGGTGCACACACCAGAAGACAGGGCGCAGGGGCACGAGCAGAGAGGGCATCCGGCTGAGGAGAGGTGCCCTGCTCACGGAGCCAGAGGGAAGGCGCGGGCTGGGGCATGAAGAGCCACAGGAGAAGCACCTGGGGAGGGACAGGGCGCCCTCCCGCCAGAGAGGACGTGAACCTGCTCAACACCGAGGGTCACCCTGCTCGAGAGCCGGCCTCTCCAGCTCCAGCGCCAGCTCCAGCGCCAGCTCCCAGAACTCCGGGTTCCCGCCAGGCCACAGCAGAACCCACGGGGGCGACTCCACTGGACACAGCCCACTGTGCTGTCTTCCCTCCCCATCCTCCTTCTCCAGTTTAAATCTTACTTTAAGACACTGAGGAAGTAATCCACCCTCTCCCCTCCTATCCCCACCCCTTACTACCTTTTAGCATTCCTTGGGAGAACCACGGGGAACTTTATGGTGATTTAAAAGCAGGATTACAACACTCAAAACCCAAATTTCTACTTTAAAGAAATAATGATTTCAAGTGTTATTACCTTCTAACACCAACTCTGCTGCCCAGTTAAAGTGAGGGACTGTCTTTTTGAAGTTTTCTGGCAAAACTGCAGTTAAAACAAGTTTAGAAAAAAGGTATATGCCAGAGTAAGAAAAATGCTTTAACAGAACATAAGCACAAGAAAAGGCCTATCTTGTGTTATTACAGCAATCATGGCTATAATACGCTTCAAAGACATACAAATCAAAACAACCCTGCAGCATTTTATGCCTGTTAGGAAAAGCCCTAAAAAAGCAAGCACCCACTATTAATGGTGTTACAGTTAAAATCACACATTTTTATACATGCCTGTAATACCAGTGACTTGGGAGGCTGAGGTAGGAGGATTTTGAGTTTGAGGCCAATCTCAGAAACTCAGCAAGATCTTCAGCAATTTAATGGACCCTGCCTCAAATAAAAAATAAAAAGGACTAAAGTGTCCCTGAGTTCAATCCCCAGTACAAAACACACAAACAACTCCAGACATTCTTACGTTGCTAGAGGCATCAGAAATTAGCAAAACCTTCTCAGGGAAAGAAAGAAAGAAAGAAAAAAAAAAAAAGATCAGTGGGTAAACCAGAAAAAATAAATCATACTGTTGATACTGTTGAGCTCTGTAATGTGTCTTTCAACATTTGGAAAGGTGTGGCTGTTCACAAGCAGAGGGGACTTCCCTTGGTACCAGATCTTGGTCATCCTTCTTCTTTTTTTTTTTTTAATTGTAAACAAATGGGATACATGTTGTTTCTCTGTTTGTACATGGAGTAACAGCATACCATTTGTGTAATCATACATTCACATAGGGTAATGGTGTTTGATTCATTCTGTTATTTTTCCTTCCCCCCATCCCTCCACCCCTCTTTTCCCTCTATAAAGTCCCTCCTTCCTCCATTCTTGCCTCCCTCCCTACCCCCATTATGTATCATCACCTGCTTATCAGCGACATCATTCGTCCTATGGTTTTTTGGGATTGGCTTATCTCACTTAGCATGATATTCTTCAACTTCATCCATTTGCCTGCAAATGCCATAATTTTATTCTTCTTTATAGCTGAGTAATATTCCATTGTGTTTCTTTATCCATTCAGTTGAAGGGCATCTAGGTTGGTTCCACAATCTGGCTATTGTGAACTGAGCAGCTACAAACATTGATGTGGATGCGTCACTGTAGTATGCTGACTTTAAGTCCTTTGGGTATAGGCCAAGGAGTGGGATAGCTGGGTCAAATGGTGGTTCCATCCCAAGTTTTCTAAGGAATCTCCACACTGCTTTCCAGAGTGGCTGCACTAATTTGCAGCCCCATCAGCAATGTATGAGTGTACCTTTTTCCCCACATCCTCGCCAACACCTATTGTTGCTTGTATTCTTGATAATCGCCATTCTAATTGGGATGAGATGGAATCTTAGTGTAGTTTTGATTTGCATTTCTAGTATTACTAGAGATGTTGAACATTTTTTCATATATTTGTTGATTGCTTGTAGATCTTCTGTGAAGTGTCCACTCATTTCCTTAGCCCTTTTGTTGATTGGGTTATTTGTATTCTTGGTGTAGAGTTTTTTGAGTTCTTTATAGATTCTGGAGATTAGTGCTCTATCTGAAGTATGAGTGTCAAAGATTTTCTCCCACTCTGTAGGCTCTGTCTTCACATTGCTGATAGTTCCCTTTGCTGAGAGAAAGCTTTTTAGTTTGAATCTATCCCAGTTATTGATTCCTGCTTTTATTTCTTGTGCGTTGGGAGTCACGTTAAGAAATCTGATCCTAAGCCGACATGATGAAGATTTGGACCTACTTTTTCTTCTATAAGGTGCAGGGTCTCTGATCTGATTCCAAGGTCCTTGATCCATTTTGAGTTGAGTTTTGTGCAGGTCAGAGATAGGGGTTTAGTTTCATTCTCTTGCATACGGATTTCCAGTTTTCCCAGCACCATTTGTTGAAGAGGCTATCTTTTCTCGATTGCATATTTTTGGCACCTTTGTCTAGTATGAGAAAGTATTTGGGTTTGTGTCCATGTCCTCTATTCTGTACCATTGATCTACCTGTCCATTTTGGTACCAATACCATGCCATTTTTGTTACTATTGCTTTGTAGTATAGTTGAAGATCTGGTATTGAGATACCCCCTGCTTCACTCTTCCTGCTAAGGATTGCTTTAGCTATTCTGGGTTTCTTATTCTTCCAGATGAATTTCATGATTGTTTGCTCTATTTCTGTAAGGTATGTCATTGGGATTTTAATTGGAATTGCCTTGAATCTGTATAGCAGTTTTGGTAGTATGTTCATTTTGACAATATTAATTCTGACTATTCAAGAACATGGGAGATCTTTCCATCTTCTAAGATCTTCTTTAATTTCTTTCTTTAGTGTTCTGTTGTTCTCATTGTAGAGAACTTTCACCTCTTTTGTTAGATTGATTCCCAAGTATTTTATTTTTTTCGAGGCTATTGTGAATGGGGTAGTTTTCCTAACTTCTCTTTCTGAGGATTCACCACTTATGTATAAAAATGCATTGAATTTATGAGCATTGACCTTATATCCTGCTACTTTACTGAATTCGTTTATGAGTTCTAGAAGTTTTCTGGTGGAATTTCCGGGTTCCTCTAAATATAGAATCATGTCATCAGCAAAGTTCTTCTTTTCCTATTTGTATCCCTTTAATTTCTTTGGTCATCCTTCTTTCTTCCTTTCAGGTCCCGGGAGCTCTCTGCTTTCCCTTTCCTTGGACAGCTATTAGCACCTGCTCTTTCTTTTGAGGTCCCCAACACTCACTCTTCCACATTCTTGGTCCCCAAAACACAATCATACAGAACACATTTTGACTTTTTAAGGTTCTCTGATGCGCCAACCATGGAACTTGAAGTACCTCAGGTCAAGGACTATGGTTCAGGATACTCAGCCCATGGGGGCTTAATCATAAATGCCAACCACATCTGAACAGGAAAACAGGTGGCACAACAAATGCTGAGAAGAGATTTCACAACCTAGCAGATGGAAAAAACCTATCATGTGTACAATCAGGAAAATGAGAAATTACACTCTATTTCCATATGATCTAGCAAAATGCATAAATGCAATCTACTGTCACATATAACTAATTAGAACAAATAGAAAAAAATGTCAGGCCAAAAAAAAAAAAAGAAGAAGAAGAAGAAGAAGGAAAACCTATCACACAAAGATGCTCACTGCAATATTCATTTAATTTTAGTTAATTTGTACTTTTATCAAAGTAATGCATAACTAATTAAAGGCAAATTGTAACCAGAAACATAAAGAAAACGTACTGCTTTATCTTTCCCATTTCCAAGAATAACCACGTTCAATTCATAGCACTGTTTCCTCTAGTATTTTTTTTTAGTTGTGGGTGGACACAATAGCTTTATTTTTATGTGCTGCTGAGGCTGGAACCCAGGGCCCTACGCATGTTAGGTGAGCGTGCTGCCACTGAGCCGCAACCCAGCCCTCCTCCAGTGTTTTCATATTCCTAAGCAGCATGCTCATGTTGCCTCTTCTTGATTTAATACTACCTGGTGAAGTTCTTTGTGCAAGATGAGAAATCAGAATGCTTCCATTAAATATCTCCCGCACATCCCTGCCCCACTCTGTTCGCAGGTGTGATACGTATGTATACAGAACAGAGATGACATATGTGTGTGCGTCAGGATTTACATCTTCTCATTACTGTTTTCCACATGATCAAAAGCAGGAGGCTCCCCAGTTCCATTTCTCTTCCCTGAAGATGGCTCCCTTAGAACTCCCTTCTCAGCCCAGTCCACCCACTGATCTCCAGGGCCACTGCACAGGCACTCCCAAGAACCCACCAACTCCCATCCTGAGGTTTCTTCCCTCCTCTCCTGGTGGACCCACCCTGTCTCCCAATTCTTGTTTCTTTTTCTTAGTTTACTCCCACATTTGGAAATATTTCAAATAATTCCTGATTCTATAGCATCCATGATTACACTGGGTTAAGGAAGGGACCAAAATTTATCTCCAGCCAGTCTTATCCCTCAGTCCAATCTTCCCCGTAACTGGTGGACTCCAATTCAAAGCTGTATGGTGTCAACATTTTCCAGAACCTCTCTGTAAACCCTTTCTGATTGGGCTCACTCCGCATCACAAAATTAGTTACAATACATCTCTCTCTTCCCTACTGACAAAAACTGTCGGTTAATTCTAATCTGTTCTATTTCTTTTCCCCTTATTTGACCTTGAATGTTGTATTTCTTTATATTCCTTCGACAATGTTGGCAAGTGACTTGAGGGAAAGGAAATAACTGCATGTGTCCAATCCAATGTGTTTAGTTGCAGACTGCAATGTTATCACTTTAAACAAAAACCTTAAGTTAATACGTGAAACATGCAAAAACAGAGATACCCACCATCCAGATTTAATAAATGTTACTATTCTGCAAAATTTGTTGTATATAATAAAGAAATATAGCTAAAATATTAATTTCTCCAGACTCTGCCGAGAAATTTCAATCTTAAGTATGTTATATCCCAGTTCCTAGGCAATTTTTTTTATTTACTATAAATATTTATCACTCATTAGGCACGTGTATCTAAATTTATTTTCATAGTCTGCAGTTTGTCTCGGACCTTTGCTTTAAGTATGTTTTCTTATACCTGCATTTGAAAATTTTAACATGCCAAATCTATAAGTTGGGTTTTTGTGTTTTGTTCAAAAAGTTCTCCAAATTTCCAATATCATCCATATGTTTTCCCATATTCTAAAAGTTTAAGTCTCTATTAAAATGCATATCTTTGATTCATCCAGAACTTATTGACAGGAATGAAATTTATTTTTATCACATTGTCCCACCTTTTAAAGTGAATACAGATAGGTTATTTAAATGTAAATTATTTGCTTTATAGCAATATGCTTGGTCTGCAGGGTGAGTCTTACAGCCACATTAACTTCCCTGATTACATTATTTCTGCTTAGAAGTCTACCACTACTAATTTTTAATTTTTTAATTTGTTTTAATTAGTTGTACATGACAGTAGAATGCACTTTGATACGTCATATATAATGGAGTATAATTTCTCATTCTTCTGGTTACACATGATGTAGAATCCCACTGGTCATATAATTATATATGAACATGGGATAATAACATCTGATTCATTCAACTATCCTTCCTATCCCCATCCCCCTTCCCTTCCCTTCACTCGCCTCTACCTAATCTAAAGTAACTCTATTATTCCCTAGTCCCCACCTCCACCCCCAACACACTATGCATCAGCATCTGAATATCACAGAAAACATTCAGCTTTTGGTTTTTTGGGGATTGGCTTATTTCACTTAGCATAATATTCTCCAGCTCCATTCCGTTACTGGCAAATACCATAATTTCATTCTTTTTTAAGGCTGAGTAATATTCCATCATTTATAAATATATATACATATATATGTACACACACATATACATATATATACTTTTTTTAATATATCTCACATTTTTTTAATCCATTCATTTGTTGAAGGGCACCTAGGTTGGCTCCATAGCTTAGGTATTGTGAATTGAGTTGCTATAAACACTGATGAGGCTCCATCACTGTAATATGCTGATTTTAAGTCCTTTGGGTATAAACTGAGAAGTAGGACAGCTAGGCCAAATCTTGCAGCTTCTTTCCACCACTACTTCTTGAATAGTCAACAATACTTTTGAGTTACTGACTTGTAAAACGATGTCAAAAACAAGTTCCCATGCCCATGGAGGTCTGCTTCTCTATTAAGACCAATGCTGCACCAACTCAAGTATCACAGTATTATAATAAACGCTGCTAACCCCATTCTACTATCTCAATTAACCTTAAATTTAGTGGCAAATGCTCTGGTCTTTTTTGTAACCTCTGATCTACTTATTTTTCTCACTAGTAGTGGGTATTAAAACTGGAGGTACTCTACCAATGGGCTACGCCCCTCTAGCCCCCTCACTCCACCCTTTAAGCTTTCATTTTGAGACAGGTATTGCTAAGTTGCTGCCGCTGGCTTGGAACCTGTGCTCCTCCTGCCTCAACACAGAGAGCAACTGGGATTACAGGTGTGCACCACTGAGTTCCTCTTCTTTTGTTGTTCTTTTTGTTGTTTTAAAATTGAGTTTTTTTTTTCTTTTTATTTATTTTGCAGCTCTAGGACTCATATCCTCCTGCCCTCAGCCTCATAAGTAGCTGGTTCAAATTTTGCATCCATTTTATAAATTAATGTAGAGAACGATAATTTTTTAACTATTGAATCTTCCCATTAAGTAATAAATACAATTTCTATTTACTTAGCTTGGCCTCAAGTTATTTAATTCATAAGGCCACTGAAAATCTTTTGTCAGATTTAGTGTAAGGCATATTAAAATATTATTGAGACTAGGAATGTTTATGTAATCACATTTTCTAATATGCTGTGCTGCTAGGGTGCCTCAAAGTTACTGGTTTTTTAAAATTTACTTCTATCCAATAATTTTACTGAATTCTTTTTAATTTTTTTTTTTTCTTGAGACAGGATCTCACCAAGTTTTGAACTTGGGATCCTCTACCTCTGACTCCTAAGTCACTAGGATTATAACCATCTGCTACCACACCTGGCCTGAATTCCTAATACAGTTAATATTTTAATGATTCTCTTTACTTTTTTAGATACTGTTTTCAATATTTTTTCCTTTTGATGCCTAATTGAGCTGGCTGGTAGTTACCATGACTACATTTAAAATAAAATGTGAATTTTAAAAGCAGACATACTGAATGTCACAATGAATCTCACCATTATCTATAATCCTAACACATTCACTAAAATTTTTTAAAGTAGATATATTCTCTATAAACCTGTTTATATAGGCAAAAGCAAAAGGAATATAAAAAAGGAATATATGGGAAAATGAAAGGACTTCAGAGGAATATGATAAAATGAAAAGTGTTTTGGAAGGAAAAAATTTCTTCTTTCTAAATATTTGTTATAAAGTGGTTTTCCAATAAACATAATTACTTTGGAATAGTATGAAAGTGCACCTACTTCATAATTTTTATTAAGTGTCATGAGAGTTCTGTAAGAAAGTAATGAAAACATGGCAGATTATTAAAGGAGCAACTCTTGCCACACGTGGGTATTTACTTCTGCAAGGTGCAGGATCTGTCAGTCAACAGTAGACAAATGACTCTCCACATTGTTCACCGTCTCCACTTGAAACAAATGACAGGGAGTCCACTGTGGATTAGATTCTCACATTTTCTACGACATGACTTTAGTAGGGAAAGAAATGGGTCATTTCAAAACAGCACTTCCTACTAAAAGCATTTTTGAAATGCTATGAATTTTGGCTTGATTACAAAATTAATGCAAGATGGAGCCTTCAGTAATATCACTAGGCAGCCTTTCCTATTCCCTTTCCAAAACCAGAGTGATAACATCTGTGATAAAAGCTAATATATGAAATCTCCTGTGAGACTAGATCTCCAAGGCCTCGCAAATTAATAAGAAAACAAAAAGCAAGGCCCTGACCCACTGAAAAAGTTGTATCATATTTACAAGAGAAACATTAGCAATAGAATGAAGACATAAAGTGAGTAAGACATCAGAGTAAACATGAAAATGAAAACTGCTAGAACAAAAAAAAAAAAAAAGTGAAAATTTCCAAACAGAAACTCCAAAACATTATATTTGAATAAACAGGAATCAATGTTCCTCAAAAAGAGGACCCATTCCCCACATTCCTAACTACATAGAATTTTGTCAGTCTGATATCAAAACCAAGTATTCTTTCTAAGGGAAGAATCAGAGGATACAATTCAACAAATGAAAGGAAAAGACAAAACAGGTAGCTTTACCAGAAGAATTAAAGTATGGGAAAGTATTGACAAATACTTGTTGAAGTAGCTAGTACCTATCTGAGAACTGAGTAAACAGCTACACTGGTTACTGGGTGGAGAAAGAAGAAAGAAATGCCAAGGAGAAGAACTGATAAAGGCACCAAGGAAAGAGGAAGAGATTGCTCGTATTTCTAAGTGGAGTATTTTCTAGAACAAAAGCAGGTCTACAGGTATTTTTTTAATAGAAAAAGCAAACTCAGAAAAATTAATTCAGTTCTCTACATCAAACCAAAGAAGAGTTTGTGTGGAGACTAGAGAGCAAAAAGTTAATTATTTGGGCTTTTTTGTTTGTTTGTTTTTGTTGTTTGTTTGTTTGTTTGTTTGTTTGTTTCCCTTTTTGATGCTGGGGCCTGAATCAGCTCATGCTACAAGACCTAAGTTCACCTGGCATGCACAAGGCCCTGGATTAGATTCGCAGAACCAGAAGGAAAAAAATAAATTCAGCAAGTAGAGAAGAAAAGAGGAAGGTAGTTAATACTTAGTTTATTCTGTGCTTACTGTGTGCCAGGAGCGTGCGAGGCAGGTTGCTTAAGAAGAGAAGAACCAGAAACAGTGCAGTAAGAACATAGGCACTGTGGCACCAAGGAGGCTGGAGCCTCAGGAGAGGCTGCCCAGAGAAATGGTTGAGCTCAAATGTGCAGGTAAAGCAACAGACCTTGCTGGGATGCGAAACTGTGACAAGGTCAGTGAAGAAAGGAGCGTGCACTAGAGCAGAGAGGACTGACTCAACGCACACGCTGCACACAGGCAGTACGAAATAACAGTAAGATCACGAATGTGGACGCCAGGCTACAAACACGTCATGAGAAACTGTTCAGTTCGGAGATTACACTCCAAATCATATGAAGATATAAAAGGACAGAGATCCTGCTCAATGTATCAAAAGGCACTGAATACAATAATCCTTAAAGATTCATGATTTTTTAAAAACCTTAGTAATATAAGCATGCAAACAAAAGCAAATTACTTCAATTTATTGAAAGAACTTCAGTTTCTATTAAAACAAAAACCCCAAATTCAACATGCTGATTTCAAGATATAGGAATTTAAAAAAAAAAAAAGAATTTTAAAGGAAATGTTTAACAAAATTGTATTTAAAAAGAAAAGACAGGAGGCAATAATATTGAGTGTCAAGTTTAAAAGAATAATTTGTACTAAAACATGGCATTATGTGACAAGTAGTAACAATGAAATCAAGGGGAAAAAAAACTAAGATAGAAAAGGAGAAATCAACTGAAATAGAATGCTCATAATTAGACAATTATTTACTGGGTGTCTATTCTATACCAGCTATTTTCTTAGCAGCCAAGCATAAAACTGAATGAAAGTGACAAGTCTCTGCTTTCCATGGAGGTACATTCTAGAAAGACCAACAATAAATAAAATTAAAATATTTTTTGACATGCTGCAGAGTGCTACCCAGATTTAATCAATATACAACAAATACATGTGTCAAAGTAGCACACAAATTTATACACTTAGAATAATGAAATAATAATAAAAACAAGAAAGTGACTCAAGAGGCTGAAACAGGAGGGTAGCAAGTTTGATGTCAGCCTCAGCAACTTAGTGGGGCCCTTTCCCAAAATAAAAAAATTAAAAGGACTGGGGATATAGTTCAGTGGTAGAGTAGCACTGGGTTCAATTCCCAGTGCACACCCCCCCCCCCAAAAAAAAATCAGTTGTGGGTGGTCTGGGAAGGCATAAACTGAGAAGTGGGCATTCGTGCAAAGGTGGTAAGACATCAAGGCAATCAGGGCATCAAACAGACCCAGTGCACAAAAGACAGAAAACAAATATGAAATTAATGAGGGTTGGGTGTGGAAAAGTGGTATAGCATGTGCTGAGCATGAATGAAGCACTGGGTTAACTCATCAGCAACCCCCACACACACCAGAAAAAGCAAAGAAATTAATGAAACAAAGTAATACTGACCTTTGCACCTAAACACAGGATCAACATTCTAGTCAATCATCTATGTATGTTTAAGAAAATTGAGCAAATATTAAAAGACCTAAATTTTAATGTAAAAGTTAGTTTATATTATTGGATCAAAGTGTACGTTTTAGGCATGTCCAGTGAAGACAAAACAAAACCTAACAAGGACGTATGTTAGCAAAATGAAAGATAAGAACTGAAAAATGAAAAGTGATACCTACAGGATGAATCCAAAGTCATGCACTGAGAAAAATGTGTAACTTAAAACAAAGAAAAGTACAGAAAATGTAAATAAAATGTAAAACTTAATGAACTGTAAACGATGATTTAATGAATATAAATAAAATAGGAGTATGTGACAAAAACCATAAAATCTCTATATCACTAAAAATCATAGAAGAAAGAAGCACAAGTAAACCAAGTTGGAGATTAGAACATATATGTGCACCAACAAATTTTTTTAAAAACTGAAAATTAATATATAAGCAAGAACATCAGTGATTTCCTATTCGAAACATAATAGAGGCTGGTGATGAAGCCCAGCATTTACAATGACCCAGATTTGATCCCCAGTACCACAAAAACAAACAAATGCAAAAACACAACAACAAAAAAGTAGAACAGAGAAGACCAATAAAATAAAAAGTTATTAAAATATTCCTAAATATAAGAATTACAGAAATTATAGTAATCCTTTCCAACCTAAAGAAATCTTGATTTCTTAAATTAAGAATTTATACATTCTATGTTCCATATGCACAGGTGAAAACACACACCACAACATATGAAATAAAACAAAAACTAGTTATCCAACAAATTCTAAGAGTTAAACAGAGTTTCAAGACCAACACTAAAGCTGTTAGATAAAACTATTGAGAATTTACTAATCTTCCAGCACTACAAAACAACTGTGTAATTATCGATGCACATAAATAAAATCTGAGGCAATATTATCAAATCTGTTAATAATCCACATAAATAAAATAATAATAGTATAAAATCATTTAACAGACACCAAATAGCCATTACAAAATTCTATGCAAAGTTTGTTAGGAATGGACAAAGTAATGAATAAGGCATTTAAACAACAAAATGCAATTAACTATTTTAAGAGATTCAATAATTCACTATATCATAAAATGGAAATGATACAAATATTAGAGAAAAAACACAAAAGTATTATTTTTTTAAAAGCCACAGACATGATAGCTGTTATGCTGACTCCAGTAACCCCATGCTCTATTTCACAGGCACACAACTGAGACAAATAGTAAATATATTATGAATAAAACATACAATTACTTACATATGGAGCTAATATGAGTTACTGAGAAAAATATGAACAGCAGTTCTTGGGCAGTGACAAGTGTGGCTAGCAAAGGATCTACACTAGGAATGTACCATTTTGTAACGTGAAATAACACTCTGCTGCCTACAGAGCAACAAAGTGAAGAACAGGAAGATGCCATTTACAAGAGGAAAAGAGATGAGAAAGTATTTAGGGTTAAAAATCAACAGTTCTGTCTTTGTTGATTAACAAATTTTTTAAATTAATAATACCAGAGAAACTGAAAAAAGAACTTGTATTTTTATATTTTGCTTATAGGCACTGTAAGTTAGTACAGTGCCACTGGATTGTAATCAGCTAAATGCTTCAAAAGTCACTGATATGTTAGGTTTCTAAATAGAACGATCCATAACTTTAAAAAAATCAATATACATTAATAAATATGCAAATTATAGCATTATTAATAGCAGCACAGAATGGAAATTAATTAAACATACAACTGGAAAAGGGTTAAGTCCATTATAACAGCAAAGTGAATTTTAAAATGGTATACTACATTGAAAAATTTTTTAAGTTTAAAAATTAGAATACAAATTTATGTATGTACATATATATGATTATCACTGCCCATACATTTTGAAAATGGAGCTGGGCATGATGGCACACGCATGTAATCCCAGAGACTGGGGAGGCTGAGCAGGAGGATTTCAAATTCAAAACCAGCCTCAGCAATTTAATGAGACTCTGTCTCAAAATAAAAATAAAAAGGGCTGGGGATGTGGCTCACTGGTTACTGAACTCAATCCCCAGTCCCCACTGCACCAAATCATCTCCAAGCATTTTAATTATAAATAAAATCAGACAGTTACTGGAAAAAAATCTTTAAAAACATATAAATTCATCAAATAAGTTTCAAATTTCAATTTTAGAGTATTATGACTAAAATTCTATTTTTTCATCATATAGTTAACATCAAGGAAGACTCTAAGCCACAGCATTTGCTATCCTAATATCTGAACCACTCAGGAAAATGACAGGGTATGACTACAAAAGAATATGTGAAATAAGGATTTCCAAAATAAAATCCATAATTTATTCCAAGAAATCAAGAATCAAAGGACTTCAATGTAGACCGAACTTCTGGGCTTACCTAGAACACACTGTACTAGTTCTGCTTCGAGCAGGTGTGACACACACTGTTCATGCTTCTCCCTCCAATTCTTCACTAACAATATTCTCAGTCTGTTCAGGCAGGTGAGCAGCACTGTGCCATGAATTCTTTACTCTAGCCCTCACAGACAAATCCAGAATTCTACATCAACCATAACCGGTATGCTCCTTGGCAGTGACTGGTCTAGGGGTAACTACTTCATCTCCTTCTGACCAGTGAAAAGGAAACAGAAGTCTGCAGCATGCAACTTCTTGGCAAACTTCAGCATTCCTGATAAAAAGGAATGGACTCAGCTAGTCTCTACCCTCCACTTTCTTCCTCCCCTTCCTCCTGCCGGAAAGAACCAGAGGTACCTTCAATTCATGAGGCCAGCATGAGGAAAGACACCAAGGACAAAAATCCAGAGTCCCTGGTGGTATCCCTGAGAACATGTTCCAACCATAGTTTACTTCTGGGACTGTTTCTTATGTGAGAAAATAAATTCCCATTTGCTGAAGCCATCAGAGTTGCTTATGGCTGACTACATTTTTATCTGGCACAACAAATACCTCTGAGAAGATAAATGTTATTTCTACTCTCAAATAGTTGCCATTTAACTTTTGTCAAAACTAGATAATATTTTGATCAAAGACAAAGAAGTTTGTAAGTAGAATGAAGAAATAAATGAATAAACGGTAGACTTCAACAGGATATTTAAGATGCACCACTAAATTTAGTTCCAAAGTCCACTAAAGACATAAAAATTTCACAAAGCATAAATTTGGTATATTAATGAAAAAGCCTTATTCTCTCAGCCTGTATTTCAATGATTATCCAAGGAAAAGTACTCCATGGCTCAGGAAAATGAAGTAACTTCATACAAAAAAGAAAAGCTTATATAATTTTCTTAAATTTTGACTTTTGGAAACCATGACTTTGGAAGTTTCAAAATTAAGTCTTTTATTTGGTAGGAAAAAATGCAGAAAAGTTGGGGCTGGGATTGTGGTTCAGTGCCTAGCATGTGTGAGGCACTGGGTGCCATCCTCAGGCACCACAAAAAAAATAAGAAAAGGTTCATCGACAAGTAAAATACTTTTTTAAAATGCAGAAAAGTTCTTATTCTGCTTGTCATGATAAATCTGGCTTAGAGTATTCTAATGATGAATCAAAAAGTAGGTCCTTCCTTTAATGCTCTCTTTATTACTCTATGCTTACTGATTCAGGTAAATAAAAGGGTCACAGAATTTCACAAGGACATCTCTATAAGATTATTACTGCACTAAATGATAAAATCATGAATCCTTGATAATGTCTTGATACAATCTTGGTATAAAATTTTTGCTGGGAGAGTTCAACGCTACTGGGAAAACAATTCTATAAGGAGTACCTATTATTAAGGAAAGCTGGAAAAGCATTTTTTTTTCCTTGCTGTGTCTTTCTCTACAAATAGTGAAACTGCAATTAAGATTGAACAGAAAATGAAAATGTTGACATCTGCTGCTAGTTTGCATGCTTCAATATATTAAAGTAGAAACATTATCAAGATTCAGAAACTGAATTTTTCACAGACACACATGTGTATGCTGGTACTATATCAGTCACAGCCCTTCATGCCATTATGAATTACAGTTAGCATATGGAGTGGCACCCTGAGTCTGTGTGTGGGTGGGTGGCGGAAGCAGGGACTGAACCTAGGGCCTCACACATCTAGGCAAGTGCTCTACCACTGGGTTACACCACCAGCCCTCACTGAGGATCTTAGTCAACCTTCTTCCACAACAGAAATCTACCCTGAAGCTCTCCCCCTATACAGTTTCCTATCCTACTGAAAACCTGTGGTCAGGGATGGGTTGAAGCTCAGGGGTAAAGCACTTGCCCAGCATGTGAGAGGCCACCACAATTAAAACACAAAACAAAACAAAAAACTATGGCTTGTAATGTAGTCAGAAAGTTAACAGAAAAGGTAAAAAACAGGTTCATCTTTACAACTACCACTGTACCTAGACATAGTTATAAGATCAGTGTTTAATTAAAAGCCTAATACATTTCGTGCAAGAGCAAAAGTACTCCTTTTCCCTCTATGTCTGTTTCTGCCCTTACAGTCATTCAACAAATACCTACTCTTCAACAAATATTTGAGGCACTGTTATCTGTGCTGAAGATTTTGATCTAAAAATGTATGCATTTAGTGGGAGAGACAGACAATAAAACATATTTTGTAAGAGAAATATACAGTACTTCATCTTTGAATTCAATAAAATGTTCATTACCTATGTCATCAAGAATATTAATTCCTGATGAAGGGTTTTGGTTTAAAAACCAAGAGAATTGATTTACATATCACAAACCAAAACCTTTAATCATTACCTATAATATAGGTTAGTAGTGTATGTTTTCTTGCAAGTTAAGAACATTTTCAACAGATTTATATACTTTTCTTAAATCTGAACCTGTACAAATTAGGAAATTAGCAGTTATCATAAAATAAGACAGATAATATTTTATGTTATATTTGGTAGTCAATTTGAGTCTAATGCTGCAATCTATAACATTCCTCTCACAGAAAAGTGAGGTTTTTTTGTTTTGTTTTGTTTTTGTTTTTTTATTGACTACATCCAAAAAGATTCAATTTTCATTCCTGGGCCTCTTAAAGTATAAACTCAGGAGCCAATCATGACTCAACTTTGCTAACTTAAATCACTTTTACTCAAGAAAGTATTTCACAAGGACCTAATAACAGAACCGCAGAGATAGAATTAAGCAGGTACTGAAGCATCAAATGGCACAGCAAAGCCAGAAGCTAAAAACGAGTGCAAGTGGACACTGCAAAGAATTACCAAACCCACCCCACAGTAACCATGCTAACAGCAAAGTTCTCCTGGTTCACAACAGTGGACTTCCTTTCTTATGAAATTCAACATAAATTGGAAATTAAGAAAATATCAGGTAAAAATCTGCTATGTGAATGGAGAAATATTTTCTATGTGTATAACTACTGAAAGAAAGAAATCACAAAAGAAAAGGTGGATAGACTTGGGTGTGTGGAACTTTGAAACTACAATAAACACAACCCAGATTTAATACACTGAATAAATGTAAGCAATTGTAAATCAAGATAAAACACCAAGACTCTAAAACCAGAAAAGAAGTATTAAGGGCCAATTCACAAAAAAGAAACACATATTGGTTAAACATTTAAAAAATGTTCTGCTAAATAAAGAAAATAAATACAAATCAAAATGTGCTCATTAGCAAATGAAAGGAATCAAACTGGTTTTTATAAATTTCTTTAGGCATACGTATAAAGTACCTTTAAAATGATTACACACTTTTTACCCATTTATTTTATTCCTGACAATATCTTAGGAAACAATTCGAAAGACAAAACTGTGCAAGAAATGTTCATCACAGCATTATTTGGAATAGAAAGGAATTGTAAACAACCTAAATGCTCCCAAGCCATATAAATAATGGAATATTCACATAATGTAACAGTATATGCTTAGGAAAATTATGTTCAAAGTATTTTTAATTACATGAGAGAACATAACACAACGTTAAGGTTTTTTTAAACTATATGCATAATAGCTCAACAATATAAGGAGGAAAAACAAAACAAAAAAGTAACTACAGTGCACAGGTGGAGGAAGAAAGAAGAGCCACACATGGTGCCTAAGAATGGGCGACCTCGACAGTGATGGTTACTGATCCCTTAGAACCAGAAGCATCCCACACTCTATAGGCTCTACAAGGGTGTGGATGCTATGCACACATCACCAAGTCCCTCACACACACCAGGAATTCAGGAACACCTATGGGCTAAATTGAAAGACAGAAGAAAGCAAAAAGAAGGGTAGTCTGAGAATTACAGATAAGAAGAGCGAGAATAGAATAGCCAAGAACTCACCAAAAAAAAAAAATTTTTTATAAAAATAAAAACAGACAGTGCTATAATTTGTGAACTGCTGTCTTGTTACCAATACACAAAGGAGCAAAGAAAAGTCCAAACCAGCTCTTTACACAGAAGATAATCTGTGGGAAATTTTACTCAGAATGCTAAGAACATTTTATGTTTCACAGTGAGGAAAACCGATAAGGAAATAAAGACTTTTATATTTGATATCATGTCTTCATTCAGGCAAAGTAAACAATACTACTGTTTAAAAACAAAGGAGGCATCCAAACTTCCTGAAATTAATGTTTGAAGGTTTGAGCCCGGTGGAGCCCAGGCTGGATAAATAATTAATCTCAAGGAACATTAATTTTGCTTAGAAAAATGTGGTATCTTAAATAGTAAAATCCTCCAAGCTCCCTTTCCTGAACAGAAATAGAAGCACATGCTCTTCAAACTAACAGAAGATGCCACAGTTCATAAAGATCAGGTCAGATTCTTGACATATTTGAAGGATTGAATAGAAGATTCCATTCAGATGAAGCAAAGCTCAAAATCTATAACTGGATAGGCTACAAATTTCACACAAAACCCCAACCTGGCTGGGAGTGGTGCTCAGGAGGCTAAGGCAGGAGGTTCGCAAGTTCAAGGCCAGCCTGGGCAACTTAGCAAGACCTGCCTCAAAATTAAAAAAAGCTGGAGGTGCAGCTCAGTGGTATTGCCCTATTACCCCGCCCTCCCCCCCCCGAAAAATATGAAAGACACCCAGAGTCATCTTCTGCATCTCCTATGGACAATAAATGACTAGTTCAAGTGAGCTGCATCTGTCAATCTCCAACATGTACACTACTAAATATGGAGAGCAGAGGCTAATATCCTTCAGTTAACAGATTCCATCTCATTACTTATTATAATGTGCACAATATTGTACCTCAGGGCTCAGTTTCAGAAAACTATCAGTTATACACCAAAAATTAGCTTATGTTTATTTACTTTCTATATGAAAAACATTTCAATGTGATGTAGGGGAGTCCTAAGCAATGCAACAGGATCTTTGATGCACACTTTTAAAACAGGTGCAGGCCAAGGACACACACTCCCTTGCTACACATTTCTGATACATCTTCCTGTATCTCAAAATATTAATTCGCCAGTTTGCTGGAATTATACTGTTAGTATTTTCCATGAGGGGGGGATGCTTTGAATTACATGCCTTTCTGACCCTGATATCCACTTTAAAACCATTAAACTAAATACCTTATTGGTTGACTAAGGGTTAAAGAGAAAGAAGAGAGGGAAAAAAAGAACACAGAAGAAAAATGGTTTTTTCCTCTTCAGTCATTACTGTTTTTAACCTAACATGTCTCTCAAAGTGTTTAGCTCCATGGTGATGAGAGTCAGTTAAAAAAAAATATATAGACATACTGAAAGAACAAATCCCCTCAGAATATTTTAGGGTTTCTAGTGCAAAGCTTATTGTGGAATTACAGAAACATACAAGTTGAAAATAGATTCTTATAACTATTGTAATGATGTAAGATGAACTATCTTTATAACGGCTTTTATAATTTCCCAATGTCAAGAACACATATTTAATGTTTAGCAGCGTGGATTTCAATAAGGAGATTATGCCCTCCACCCTCTGCCCTGCCCCCCAAGGACTTTTGGCAGTATCTAGAGACATCTGTGGTCACAACTGAGAGTGTGCTATTGGCAACGAGTGGATAGAGGCCAGGCAAAGGAAAAAGAAAACTAAAACACGAAGAACTTATTATTCCCAAGGTAAAGAGAGTTAGTGTGGCTCTAAGAGCAGGAGGTGCAGATATGGGGTATTGTGGGGGTAAGAGTGGGTGGGTAAGACCTGCACTCCCAGCAGCTACTCAGGAGATTATGGCAGGGAGATCCCTTGATCCCAGGACTCTGAGGCCAGCCAGGACAAGAACAAGACCCTGTCTCAAAATAAAAATAAGTTTGAATAAATATGTACATACATAACACATGAAGTGGTTGCAGGGTCCCACAGCTTCCTCTCATCATATGACCCACCTCAAGATGCAAGGTGCTCAGCACAGGTGCAGAGAAGGGGAGAGAGCTGGGCACTTTGTTGGTAGAGACAGTGGGGCGTGCTGATGGATGGAAGAGGTTAAGAAACAGCATAGACAAGTTTATAAAGATAAATCAGGGATAACTCCTGAACAGCTGGAGTGTCTGGGTAGGTGATGCTCCCAAGAAATTCCAAATGAGAGAAAAGAGATCTGAGGACTAGAAATTGGGTGATCGGCCATCCTGCTATGCTTGGGACTGAGGGGTTTCTTAGAATGAGGGACTTCCAATGTTAACCAAAAAGGTCTCAGGAAACCAGCAGGAGCTGATGACCTAGAGATAAATGAGGAGTCCTCTGCTAACCATGCAGAATGAGTGAGGTCTGCTGGACATGGAGGTGGAGACACGGGGAGGGCAGGTGGAAGGAAGCTGTACAAACAAAGTCTGCGTGGAGCTGTGTAGGTGGGAACCAGAGGCACACAAGTGATATTTAAAGTCACCGAATTAGGTGGCATCACCTCCCGAGAGAAGAAGGGGGTCCTGAACAGAGCTGGCTTTTCTTTTCCACAGGTAACATGTGGCCTTAGAGATGCTGCCTCAGCCAGGCTCTCTATCAAAATGGCATTGCCCTTCAGATTTCAGACTCCAGGCTTTGACCCATACTTTTCAGAATTTTCCAGAAGAATCACAAACATAAAGTAAAATGCACATATCGGATATTCTGAGTAACCTAACCTAAAATACTTTGCTTAAGCCTTGAGTTCAGACTTCCCCATGTCCTACCCAGTCTGAGCTCCTCTCCCAAGGGTCACAAAACAGGCCAGTAGCATGCATTAGGTTTGCTGTCCACAACTTCTCTTTGTCTTGCCCTAAGATTCACCAAAAAGAAATCCTACTATTGTCACAAATATTTGACCTCACTTTTCCTATTCCCAATCTCACGTTCCCCTTTATCTAATTACATCCAACAAACATGACCCTTAACTTCCACAGTAAAAAAAACAAATTCTCACAGTTGAGGAAAAAGAACACAGAAGGAAATGGTCTCCAAGGGCGAGTTTCATTTGAGAGGAGCAGCTGATGAGTGCTTAGGCTCTTTGAAGAGTTTCCTAACACTCCTGGCTGCCACTTAATTGAGTACAATGGTACTCACAAAAAGGAACAACTACCACAGTGACTCAACAGATGGCCCATTTAAATTATAGGATTAATACAATGTGTCTGGTGCCCTACTTCAAGTAACTAAATAGAAACCCTCCCAACTAGCCAACCTGTGATTGGAAATACCAAATGTTTGCAGCTGACCTTCAAATCTAACTCTGCCCAGTCAATGTGGGCAGAGATAATAAGAGAATAAACAAAACATCAGAAAGGATCAAAAGCAATCATGAGGCTTAGAATGACTGCCAGCAGAATTACCTGGAACGTTATGTGAGACGGTTCTTCCTCCAAGGAGGCAGGCATCCTGGGTTAAAGAGGACCAGACCCCAGGCATTTAAAAACATTGGGGGGCAGGGATGTGACTCAGTGCTAGAAAGTTTGCTGGTATGCATGAGGACCTGGGTTCAATACCCAGCACCATAAATAAAGTCTCCTACAAGGAAGAAGTCTCCCCAAAAATGATAATAAGAAAACTGAAAACGTAGAATTTTAAAAGTAATTATCAGGAATAAATTATAATGGGTAAATCCCAATATGCTAATAAAGAGCCCTCATTGTGGGGTCCTCTGGAAGACCAAGGGAGTCACTGAGGTCAACCTAGTAAAAGGCTGTTTCCAGCACTTAAAAACATTCAAATGCTGAATCACTTTGAACTTCTTAATTAATAAAGGTGAAGAATTTTAAATCATATCGAAAATCATAAAACAGGAAAGTCTGACTTGGGTTTAAAATTAGAAACAAGAATAATAACCTCTAAAGGTTAAGACTCAATGGTTTATGATCAAATAAAGTTTAAACAACACCTCACTACATAAGCAAGACTTTCATTTGACTTTTATACTTATGTTAGCTTTTCATCACCGTAACCAAAATACCTAATAAGAACAACTTAAAGGAGGAAAAGTTTATTTGAGTTCACAGTTTCATTGGTTCAGTTGTGGTCAACTGATTCCATCACTCTAGACCTGAGGAAAGGCAGGACATCAGGCAGAAGGCAAAGTTGCTCAGCTCAAGGCAGCCAGGAAGCAGAGGGGGAGAGCCAGGAGTCAAGGACAAAATACAACTCCCAAGGGCACATCCCCTGATTACATCCTCCAGCCACACCCTACCTTCCCACAGCTACCACCCCATAATTCAATCAGAGTATTAATACACTCATTAGGTTACAGTTCTCACGATCTAAATTAATTTCATCTTTGAACATTCCTACATGACCGCATGAGCTTTTCAAGACACATTTCATATCCAAACCATAATAATACTGAATACAAAATTTAATTTTTTTTAATTAAGAGTATTAGAAATGTAGACACCTCAATGTAAATTACACTTAATTTTTCTGTTAATGGAATGCTCATAACTGCATTTTCACAAAACATAAAACATTTATATATGCTGATCTGATATGTAAATACTTTGTATCATCACATTCTCCATTCTAAGAATATAAATTTTAAAAAATTGGTAATTACATTAAAAAGACACTTTATCTTTCACACTTTTACCTTTCAAATTTTGAAAATGATAAAAATTTAGTAAATAACACATTGAGAGCAGACTTTTCATTATGCAACTGGATTTACAGGGTTCCCCCCAAACCTGCTTTTTTACAGTGCTGGGGATCAAACCTAGGGCTCAGGCACGCTAGGCAAGCAGCACTCAACCACTGAACTACACAGCCAGCCCAGGTTTACAATTCCCACCTTAAGCATAATATAGCTACATGGACACATTTAATGAATAAGTAAGTAGGATACATTTGCCTGAAATAAGAAATACATAACTCAACCTGCGTGTGTGCATGTGTGTGTGTGTGTGTGTGTGTGTACCGGAGATTTAACCCAGGGGTGCTTAGCCATCGAGTTACATCCCCAGATCTTTTTATTTATTTATTTATTTTTATTTTGAGACGGGATCTCCCTAAGTTGCTTTGTGCCTCATTAAGTTGCTGAGGCTTGAGACTGGCCTCAAACCTGTGACCCTCCTGCCTCAGTCTCCCAAGATGCTGGGATTACAGGCATGTGTCACTGCGTCTGGCTCAATCTGCATCATTTTAAAAATGCATTTAATTACTCAATCACTTCATTCCAATGAAATCGATATATAATGCCTTAAATATCTAGTATATTTGCAATAAGACGTTTTCTATAGTTTTATAGTTTTAATTATCTGAAAATAATCCTTCACTTGTACGGTGCCTTTAAAAATGTCTTATAGTTTTGGTTTTGTCTGTCTGTTTTTGTAGTACTGGGAACTGAGCTTAGGAGTGTTCTACCACTGAGTTATTTATCCAGCCCCTTTTATTTTTTTTTTAAACCTTTATTTGTTTATTTATTTTTATGTGGTGCTGAGAATTGAACCGAGTGCCTCACATGTGCTAGGCAAGCGCTCTACCACTGAGCCACAAACCCAACCCCTATTTTTATTTTTATTTTGAGACAGGGTTTCACAAAGTTGCTGAGGCTGGCCTCTAACTTTCAGTCTTCCTGCCTCAGCTTTCTGAGTCACTGGGATTACAGGCATATGCCGCCATGCCCTACATGTTACAGCTTTGTGTGAATAAGCAGAGCTATTTAATGAAGTGACAAAGTCAGACAACAGGCATTGAATTAAAAAATGGAATGGGACACCTGAGGTGGGGATTTTTAAGTGCAGCTCACTAACATTTGCTACCCAGGAAAAGACAGAATGTACACATGAAGTTCTCCATTAGAATGTTCCAATACAAAAATTAGTCTGGAAAACTAATGCATTCCAAAATTATTTTTAAATTTTGCTAATAAAAAAAAAAACCTACCTAATAACAAAATACAGAACATATATAAACAAAAAGACAAAAAGTTTTCAAAAACATTCATTCAAAAACATTTTGTAGACTGGGAATATAGCTCAGGTGGTAGAGTGCTTACATCGCCAAGCACAAGGCCCTGGGTTCGATCCCCAGCACCGCAAAAAAAAAAAAAAAAAAAAAAAAAAATTGTGACTTTTAAGTATATATAAAATTCCAGAGTTCCTAAAGACAAACAAGTTACTACTCTTGAAAGCTTGAAAGCTAAAGAGCTTTTAGGAGAGCTCTGTCACTCAAAAATCACAGGACATGCAGCAATAAGCACCACTATATAATTCTGATAACTATATTTGTGGATAGATTGGAAACTGCACCCAGAGTGATGGCACCAGAACTATTGGGAATAGGTATAATCACATGTAGAAGAAAAGAGGGGGTGTCAATCTCTAATCTTGGGCAACTGCACATGATGAGGAAGGAGAATCAGTACAATTGTCTCCCTTGGTAGGCCTTTCCTCTCACTCCACCAGACCAGGGAAGATGTCCATCCCTTCCAAGAAACCATTCATGCCTTCAAAGCACTTTTCATGCTTTTCAGTGAGTTCTTTGGGGACAGACACCAGGTCTCATCAACCTGCACCGAGTCAGTCATACAGTACTTGCTCAATAAATATTTGTTCATTAAGAATTCATTAAGAATAAATGAAAGGCAAGAAAAGCCAGTAAAAGAGAAATTATTTTCAAAGAAGTAGGAGAACCAAGAGTGGGCACAAGTCACTCCTTGGGGGAAAGCTGCAGAAAACAAAAAGAAAAACAGACACAAGGCAAAAATATCCCAAGCAAAAGAAAACTCAGAAGTAGGTGCATTGAGCATTGTTGACTTGGAAATTAGATCACAAAGTTCCAGGTATTAAAAACAGAAGCCACAGTGTAAAAATTTTAGACATAGGACTTAAAGGTGAAACGCCGATGTTTTCCTCTAAGATTAGGGATAAGGTAAGGATATCCATTCTTGCCACTTCTAGTTAGCAATTAACTGAATGTTAGAGTTAGTTCAGGAAGGCCAGAAAAACAAGATTGTAAAAGCAGAAAGATGAGAAAGGAAGAAGTAAAACTGTCATGATTTACAGACATTAATCATGATTATATGTCAATAATCTTATAAAACACACACAAAATATTAAAACTAGTAACTGAATTTAGAAGGTTTACAGGATATCAGGTCAATGTACATGTAGCAATCTACATCTGTACACTAGCAAGTCAACAATGAAATGAAATTTGAAAAACAATATTTATATAAGCACTAAAATGCAATATATCTAATAAATGTCTACTATGACTAATGAAAGGTGCAAATTTTCTATATTGAAAACTACAAAACAATGCTAAGAGAAATTAAGTAGAGAGGTTCATGGAGGGGAAACTCAATATTATTAAAAAGTCTATTCTACACAAGTTGAAAAATAACTATAATTTCAGTTAAAATTTAGCAGTCTTGCCAGACGCAGTGGTGCATGCTTATAATTCATGCTACTCAGGAGGCTGAAGCAGGAGAATGGCAAGTTTGAGGACAGCCTGGGCAATTTAGCAAGAACCTGTCTCAAAATTTAAAATGTAAATTTTAAAAGGGCTGTGCCACTGAGCTACATACTCAGTACCAAAAATAAATATATAAATAAATATTTAAAAATAAATAAAATCTAACAGTCTTTTATCAAAAAAGAGTCAATTTTGAAGTTTATATGAAAATGCAAAGGACCTATAATACACATAGCCATTAAAAAACAAGAATGAAGTTGGAAGATTTTGTGACATATTATAATATAATTAAGTGTAATTGGGCTCAAACACTGGCAACTAGACTAGGGGATGGTAAGACACACACTTGCATGGTCAACTGATTTTCAAGCTAGACACCAACTGAGTTGAACAAGAAAAGTCCTTTCAACAAATTATACTAGAAATACATACAAAAAAACCAAAGGTAAACTTTAACATTTGCCTCATTTGGTATACATCAGAAAAATTAGCCATGGGTTAGGCAGAGTGGCACACACCTGTAATCTCAGTAGCTTGAGAGGCTAAGGCAGGAGGGCTGCAGGTTGAAACCCAATCTCAGCAACTTAATGAGGCCCTAAGCAACTTAAAGAGACCCTGTCTCAAAATAATCAAATAAAATGGGCTGGGGATGTGGCTCAGGGGCTAAGCGCCCCAGGGTTCAATCCCCAGTACCAAAAACAAAAACAAACAAAACAAAAAACTTAGACACGCATGGGTTATCAACTTAAATGGAAAAAAATAAAACCCTAAAGTTTTATGAAGTAAACAAAGGAAAATACCTTTCTATTATTGGATAAGCAAAGATTCCTAGATTACACAGTAAAGCACTAATCATGAAAAATATTTGATAAATTAGATTTATTATTAATCTTCCTGTTCAATGAGATATCATTTTAAAAAATGAATAGGCGAGCTGTAGGCCAGAAAAAAACTCATAATACCTATATCTGACAAAGAAATCATAACCAGAATCTATTATATATGCATGTATATAATGTATATATGTACATTATACACAGAAAACACATTATAAATCAACAATGAAGGCAGTAATTATTACTCAGAAAAGCAATCAAGACTTGTAAATGACACTTCAAAAAAAGATAACAACCATATGAATAGTCATTAAGCACACAAAGGATGTTCAGAGTTGTTAGCCATCAGGAGAAAGCAAAGTAAAACCACAATGAGATACTCTTTTTTTTTTTTCCATTTTTTTTCTTTTTTTTTTATTGTAAACAAATGGGATACATGTTGTTTCTCTGTACATGGTGTAAAGGCATACCATTTGTGTAATCATAAATTTACATAGGGTAATGTTGTTTGATTCATTGTTATTTTTTCCCTTCCCCCCCACCCCTCACACCCCTCTTTTCTCTCTATACAGTCCTTCCTTCCTCCATTCTTGCCCCCCTCCCTAACCCTAACTCTAACCCTAACACTAACCCCTCCCAATACTCTTTTAATGGCTAAATTTTTTTTGAAAAACTGACAATAGCAAATGATGATAAAGAAATATGGAGTGACTGCAACTCATGAAATGAACTGCTGGCACAACTGTAAAATGACATGACCGCCTTGGGAAAAGAGTTGGGAGTTTCTAACATAGTGAAACATGCATCTACCCTGTAACTTAACAATTCTATTCCTAGACATCACTCAAGAGAGATGAAAGTAAATGCCCAAAGAATGACTTGTACACAGATGTCGGTAGTAATCCTACTTATAAGAGCCAATAACCAGAAACAACCTACACCTTAAGAACATTTAAGACCTGTGCATTTTACTGGATGTACATCTAATTTTTTTTAAAATTTGATACTAAATGCATGCTAAACACAAATTCCAGCACTGAGCTACATTTCCATCCTCAAAAATACTTTAAGGAAGGATGGGGTGAGCCACCTTCTCTCCTGGTTTGTTTGTTCCTTTGTTTTTGTTCAAGAGGAAAGAATGGGAAAGATCTGAGAGGAGGTGGGAGAATGTGTGACAAGTGCAAGGAAGACGTAAGCAATGAAAAAGAATGAAGAGATGAGGAAGAGAATAGAATAACATGACTAAAAGATTCACATCTCAGAGAAGGTGAGAGGGACAGAGAGAGACAGAACGAAGGTTTACTGTGGAAAGGAATAGGACTTCATGAAGTATGGAGTTAAAAATGTAGAATAGAAGAAAATAATGGAGTTGGGGTCCTGTGAAGTAGGTTTATTCCCCAACAGGTTTATGCATGGCATTATGATTTGGATCTGCAACATTCCCCCAAAAGCTCAAGTGTTAGGCAATGCAGTAATGGTCAGAGGTGAAATGACTGCATCAGGAGGGCTCTGACTTCATTAGTGGACTAATGCATTTGATGACTTAATAATTTGAATGGATTTACTTGGAGGTGGTAAAAACAAAGGCAGGAGGAGCATGCTGGAGGAAGAAGTCACAGGGATTGTATCTGTCCCTATTTCCTTCCTGTTGCTCTCTTCACTTCCCAGCTGCCATGAGCTTTCCTCCAATTTTTCTCTGCCATGCCCTTCTGCCATGTTGCTCTGCTCACCTCAGACCCAGGGCAGAGGAGTCAGTGAGTCATGAAATGACTCCCCTGAAACCAAGAGCCAAATACGTCTTTCTTCTTCTAAGTTGTTTTTATCAGGTATTTTGGTCACATAATATTTTGGTCACATATTTTGGTTTCACTCAGCAAGGACATCACTCCCAAGATGAGTGACATAACCATAGCCCTATTTATGACATGTGTTTTATGAAAATCCAAAATTCTTGAATCAATTTTATCATAGCCTTTCATATTATTTTGATTTTGTATATTGGGGGAAAAAAAAAACAGATTACATGAGCTCAGAAATGTCTCCTAATCCACGAAAAGCTAATGCATGGTTTGCTATAAAGTTTTTTTTGCTTCCTTCCTCTCCCTTAACCCCAGAGTCAATCAATTATTCTTGATCCTCAGGGGTTTTCAAATTCTTTTGTGCCATCCACAGGGAAATGTATTGATGGGGAGCCTGACTTATCACTGTGTGACAAGTGTTAACACCTAAAATACCAAGAGACCAGGCTCTCTTTTCTGAAAGATGCATCAACATAGACTACCTCTAACAGAGACAGAGATGCATGAGCCCATGTCTTTCTTTAAATGACTTGTTTTGCTACTTTTCACAAGTGACTATGCATTTGGGCCTTTACAAATCCTTAAGCTGGAGATATCCTGTGTAATAAAGATCAGAATCCTTACGCTAGTCAAACATCTTAAACATGAACCACGCTCTTGGGATTGATTTACTACCTATAGGAAGAACTTATTTAATAAAAGATTCAATAGCATTTCACCTTCTATGGAGTAGCAAATTAATCTCACCAGAGGTAGAGACAAAAAACAATTACCTACCACGTAGCATGATTGTTGAATCATAACTTATATTTTCCTTTCTCTATATATTTAAGTACTCTTTTCGAACACCACAGATTTCACCCTAATTTCAAATAATTTAATGCCTAAATACTCTTCTTCTTTTGAAGGAGAAAAATTCTGTTCTAAAAAGAGTTATAATGTTTCCTTCGGGGTGAATAAAGTATTTCTCTTGTTACTGGATATTTCTTTTTCTCATTCAGCAAGGACATCACTTCCAAGATGAATGACGTAACCTTTTTCTTATTAACCCTAACTGTGACACTGTGCTGTGCTTTATTAAAATCCAAAATTTCTGAAATCAAATTCTATGAATCAGTTTTACCAGTCTCTCATATTATTTTGATTTTGATATACATTAGGGAAAAAAAGAGCAGACTGCATGAGCTCAGAAATGTCCCCTAATCAGGCAGTCCTAGGATACATGCAATAATCAGCCCGTCTTTTCCCCTCAGTGGGCCAAGCTGCTGACAGCAGGCGATTAGAGTTCTGAAACAATTCCAAGAGGCCTGTCAATGTAAGGGACTGGCGGCCACCACCAACGTCAGATCTCCGGGAGGTGGTATTTTAGAGCTTCCCATCAGAGTCAACAGAGGTTTACTATGAAATGCAAGAAAGCATTTCTCATGAGAAGCTGCTGCCAGCGCAGAAGCAGTTTCAGGCCTGCATCCAAATGTGAGATGGCACCATCGGCTGCAGGAGGCGTGTGCACGTGGCATCCTGCAGCAGAAGCAGCTTCTCTTCTCCCACAGGGTGCTGCTGACTTCACACACCACCACAGTACCACTCTCCAGCCCAGCAAAATATCTGGTCCCTCAGAGAGGGGATGGAAGTGCCTTTCCCCCTTTAGCTCTCCCTGCAAATTCTATTTCCTGTGGTCCTTGTCATACATCTCTCCACGAGAAGAGTCTCCACATCAATAGGAACATGCTGAAAAGCCTGAGAACCAAGAGTTAAGTCACAAAATAAAAGGCAGCATTCTATATAAAAGCTCAACAAAAGCTGCAAGTCCATCTGTCAGAGAAATGGTTCCCTCACTAACAAGTTAGATTGAGATGCTCAGAAACAGTCATTAGGAAAGCTCATTATTTTTCTTATGGTCAAGAACTTCATGGTCATTGCTAATAGAAACTTACTACTGAAGATAAAGGGTAAAGACTCTTTTGTTTGTAAATATTGCAAAATATCAACAACTCGTTTTCATGTAATATATGATACTTTGTGGGGGATTACCAAGGATTGAACTCAGGAGCACTTAACCACTGAACCACATCCCCAGTCCTTTTTTGTACTTCATTTAGAGACAGGATCTCACTGAGTTGCTCAGTGCCTCCCTTTTGCTGAGGCTGGCTTTGATCCTCCTGCCTCAGCCTCCCACGCTGCTGGGATTATAGGTGTGCGCCACCACACCTGGCCATATATGACACATTTGTTCAATGTCAAACACTTTTCCTGTGCAAAAGGTCCAAGCAGGTAAAAGTTGCTCTAGTCAAGAAAAAGTCATTCCTTGGAAGCAACATTGTCAAAAACAGCTGGTTCTCAGAGGGAGGTCATGAAGTGAACAGAACACAGATACTGGGCAGCTCAGGCAGAGAGTACAACAGTAACAACAGTGCACCTGCTGTGTATGACACTGGACAGTTCTCTAGGAAGCTATTTTAAACTGAACTCGCTTTGGAAAAGGTAGGAAGGACCGCAAGAAACATCCCTAAGCAGGCCTATGCACAGTTGATTTCCAAACAGACTGCATGGCCTTATAAAGGCGACAGGAAAAACAATGAAACCCTCTGCTCTTGGAGGAAAAAGTAACAAAATAAAAATTATTACCTTTGCTTTTATGCTGAAATAGCTAAGAAACTGTAGCTGAGAAGCTATTTTGTAGACTACTGTGTTCTACCAGATTTGAAAGCAACACAGCATGACTGCAGCTAGTGGTGTAAAGGGCCTGAAAAACAAGGACCATAACTGCTGAAGAAACCAGATTTCCTTTCCTTCTTTTCTTTTTCAGTTGTCAAGCATTGAAACTTACAGAGATGGGTCTGTTCTGCACTTCTGAATGCAGAAATGACCAGGAAACAGACACAAACTTCTCCAAAAAGCTCCAGGATCCTGCCTTTACTATACTAAAAAGAAAGAGAACTTGACGAGGAAGCTGAGGCCTGGCATTAAGGGCAGATCTCGAGCGGCAAACCAGAGAAGGTGGAAGAGAACGCACAGGCGTCCAGGCCCTGCCCCGCCGGACTTCACAGGTTCAACTGCCTTCAGAGCAAGGATGGTGGCCCTGTGTGCCAGGTAACAGGGCTATTCCTACAGCAATTATTCTAAGCTGTGGTTTCACCTCGAGGATTCCAAAAATCTCAAGGAATGTGGTAATTTCAGAACAAAATTTTAATTCAATCAGTTCACAGAGGACCAAAAACCATAATAGCTATAAGTCACTTCACTGGGAACTAGACAATTCTTCAACTCTGATCTTGAAACCTTTAGAGAAAATAATTTCTCACTCCTCTAAAGAGAGACATCCTAATGTAAATACTAAGGAAGAAGAGACTTTAAAAAAAAAAAAAAAGGTCAGACTATTATCTCTCAACTTCCTCACAGAATTAATGAGGGAGGAATTTATCAAATAGGAAATTAGGCTATTTTAAAGAAAGCATGGGCCCTAATTTTTTTCTGCAGTTAACAAGTCAGCAAGCGTGGGCTGGAGTTGTGGCTCAGTGGTACAGCACTTGCCTGGAATATGTGAGGCCCTGAGTTAGATCCTCAGCAGTGCATATAAATAAATTAAATAAAAGGCCCATTGACAACTAAAAATATATATTTTTAAAAAGTCAGCAAGGAATTCACTCAAACTTTCTATTAACCAAGAATCTGCTATGAAAAAAGCTAAACACTGACAAGCTGTCTACTGTTCAAAAACCACCCTCAAACCTTGGTCAGAAAATGGCATTCGCCTGGTGAGACTCAGGTCAACATAAACACATTTAAAGGAGCAAAGACAGCTGGTACTATTTTAGGCTACAAATTCTTCCCATGAACAAAAGCTTTTCTCTGTTCTTTCCAGGTTCCTTCCACCACTCCATTCTTTGCCTGAACTTGGTCTTACTTCCATCCTCCACTTAGAAGGCCAAACTTCTCCAATCAAAGAAGAAGGATGGACAGGGTTCTTAATGTAAAGTAGTTACCATTAGGGTTCAGAACAGTTAACTGAAATAAAATAACCGGCTGTGCAATAAAAGCAATCAATACACTGATAAAATAACAAGAGGTCAAAACTATTGAACATGATCAGTATCTCATACGAAATCTCTATTTCCCTGCAAGTCATCCATGCAGAAAAACAGGCATGAAAGATATAATTACTATTTATTAATGGTAATATTCTGAAAACAAAAATTTGCTTTCTTCTTTTAATACTAAGTTCTCCACTTGATGCTTAAAACTGAAAATACATTAACACCAGTGACTCAAAATTTAAGCCTTTTCCAACAATATGTCATAAAGATAAGTTAAAACCTAGGAATATTTGCCTAATGCAATTTAAATCACACTGTCAGTGGAAGACACGGCAATTGCAAAAGTGAACTCCAACAAACTGCTGCTGTCTTACCAAAGAATCTTCAAAGGCCGCGCAGTGTTCTTACTAACATTAACAGCTGCTGAAACACATTCTTTTAAAAATCTTTGTTTTCTTCCAGGGGTGGAGTTTCCCAAAAAATTCTGGGCTAAAATCTAAATGAATGTGGCTCCAAACCTGAGTGACACCACAAAATGCAGACTTCCTTTAAAACAACTTGTGCACTCTCTACTTGGAAGAGAGGGCAGCGACAAAGCTCCCATCATTTGCTCTGTTTATACCACAATGGCTTCAGGACCAGAAACTGCAGGGGTCATTACTGGCCAACTGGCTGAAGTGCATCACTGTTCAAGGCGAGTGCCTCTGTTAAGCTCAGACACTTAAAAGAAGCCCACTGGAAGTTAAGAGGGCTGTGGCATACCAAGCTATCTTCAGCACTGGAGAAGGAGGTCAGCAAACAGATGTTCAGAAACGATCAAAACATCACTAAGGACAAATACTTTTAGATCAAGGAGATGTCTGTTGGTTCCATGAATGTTTGCAATGTGATGATTTGAAAACCACACAATAATGCCCAAATTGTCACAAATTGAAGCATGACAGAATGGGATAGAGAGATGAGCTAGTGCAGAATTCCAGAGTTTTGCAATGCAGCATTGTGAAGTTACCTGAGGCTTTATAAAAACAGGACTAGAGGAGGAAGCACAGAGAAGTGGCACATTGGATAGAATGATGCAAGGGATAGGTATACCATATTAGAAATGATTTTTAAAATCCAAGGGCACTATGACATCCAATTTTCCCTTGATAGTTTGGTGACTTTGGTGACTGGACTTTTTTCTCCTATCTATCTTGGGAGCAGAGGATATTTCTTTTGAAAGTAAGTTGTTCTTCTTTTTTTACAAAGTGCTTCTTTTATATGGTGCCTTCACTTAGAAAAACAAGAACAAAATTCACATTTACATTAAGAAAAGTGCCCTGTAATAGAACATCTCCCTAAAAATATCAATGGCAACAAATGTTATTTTGCATAGTCCAGAGACCAGCTTCTTATTTGGAAGACACTTTACTTCATCCTATGATACAAAGGTCACAGAAAGTAGGAAAAAAATGCTTGCAGTTTCAAGGATACTAAGATAAACACAATCCATATAGAGTCATTTAAGAGTTTCTGGCTGCCATTGCTCCAGCCAGCCCTTTATTAATAATTGGTGTCATACACACACACACACACACACCTTTTAATGGTATATTTTATGTTCTATATGAACACATTATTAGCCAGAGTTAATAATGGTTATTTCTGGTGGTAAAATTATAGATGGTCTTCATTTTCACTTTTATTTTATCTGCATTTCCTACATTTTTCACAAGCACACATCATTTTTGTAAAAACTAATCTTAAAATTTGTTGAGATCAGGGTGTTAACTGAAATTTCCTCGATGCTTTGAACAGATATAACTGAATAGATGTTATTCCAAATGATCATCAAAGTACAATTAAAGAATCAAATTATAGCAACAATGAACGCTAGGCCATGGTCTGAATCTTTACAGCCAATAGACTATACATGTGCAGAATAGATGGACAGACACTAGTTTCTCCATCTTTAAAATGAGGCCACAGTGTAGTTAATACAACGGGAATATCTTCAAATTTTAGGAATGGGGCCAAATATTCAGACAAAACAGAGACAGATGGTCTATCTGCTCACACTGTTTAGTAGGGGGCTTTCCAGATTACATAGAGGACACCTAACTCCAGAGACCAAACTAATTCTATTTAATTGGTCTGAGAAGAAATTTTTTTAAAGTAAGAGTAGGAAGCTTTAATCAGGGATTAGCATTCATTCAGAAAACTGAGAAGGCATCTGTTACTGGTAGGGATAAGATGTGATCTAACATTAAACTCCCTTAGATATTTTTCCACCCATTAAAACTTTTGGAAGGGCTGAGGTTGTGGCTCAGTGGTAGAGTACTTGCCTAATGTGTGAGGCACTGGGTTCCATTCTCAGCACTGCATATAAATAAATGAATAAAATAAAGGTCCACCCACAACTAAAAAAAAATATTAAAACAAAAAATTTTGGAATTCCTGACTGAAGTCTTGCAGTCACCATACCCACTAACAAGAGATATCCAGTGCCATGAAGAAATAGTTTACCCAAGCAATCTAGACACCATAAAGTGATGTTAAGTCCCTACAAAAGGCAACCCTTTCAAGTGCCTCTGTTTGCAAGTTGGCCAATGACCCAATTATTTACACAACATACACACTCAGGGTAGCAAGGTTGGGTGAAGCATGGCCCCCTGGCTTCTAACTGCAATACAAGAGTAAGTGAAGGTTAACTGGGCACTATACAAGTTCATATGACAAAAGAGGTCACAGTTTTTAGTGAATAGGCACTCTTAATGATGCAGCCTAAATCCCTGATATAAAGGTTTTGTGATTTCTATTAGGGAAAAGTTGTTTTGTTTTTCCAGTACTGGGGATTGAGCCCAGAGGTACTCTACCACTGAATTATATCCCCAGTCCTTTTTATATTTTATTTTGAGACAGGATCTAACTAAGTTGCCCCACTTGGCATCAAACTTGCAATGTTCTGCCCTCAGCTTGAAGAGTCACTGGGATTACAGGGATGAGCACCACACCCACAGCAAAAGATCTACCTAACTAATAAGCAATCTTATCAAGCATAATCACTGAGATAAAATATTTTGCCAGTTTATCAGAAATTCACTGTAAAGTCTTTTAACTTAACTTAGTAAATATGTTAACAATAATTTTAAAATTTGAATATCTTATTTTCACCAAATCCAGAACAGGACAAGGTCTAAAAAACAGCAATGCTATGGACTAATAAAGACAACTCAGGGCATGTGCACATACATCCACAGCACACAACAGCAATTATGACTATAAAACACAAAATTACACAGCTATCGCTCACTTCTGCTCCCTGCCAAAAGGCGTATTCCTCTGAGATGCCCACCCACATATATTCCAACGTGAAAATAAAGATTTATTCACACATTGAAAAGTCAACTCACATTACAAGTTGAAAATCTGTTTTTATCAACTAAATGGATAAATCTGCTTATCCTTTTCTCTTCAGAGCAGACACAGTAAGAGAGGTAATAAGTATTGGGGAAAATCTCCAATACATTCTCAGAGCAAACCAGAAGAAAAGAACTAATTAAAAGGTTTACTTACTCTCCCAATCTAGGAAAAGATTATTCCCACCCCTGAGCAATATCTTCAACTTTAGAATGAATCTGATCATTTTAAAGATTTGCTACAGAACAGTTTGAAACACAGATAATTTTTGGCCTTTTTAATTATATAAATCAAAACACTTCAACCTATTAGTGAATACACACAAAAAAGACTTTCATCCATTTCACTCCCAGGTATCCAAGAGGTCTTCGTCTGTTGACCCATCATTTTGAGAAAACAAAGGAAAAAAATAACGAATTTCCATTCTAAATATGAGAGAGATTGATCAGTGTGATGTCAGAAGGAAGCAAAACAGACACAACAGCTACCTCAGTTGTGCTAAGAGGTAGCCCGTATCTGGCTCCAGACAGGAGCTGGGAGACAGGCTACAGTTCTTGCTCCTCACAAAGGAACGAGAGTATAAAGCATGCAGGAATCTGCTAAAAGACCTGGGAAATCAGAGCTGCTTTTAAACATCAAATATTCTACTCCTTTTCATTCTATCTGGGGAAGAAATCTACTTTCACCAGAGTATGTTTACCTTCTATACTACTTCAAGCTCAAAGAGGAAGTCTCCTTTTCTAATTCTCTCAATGACAGAATAAAAGGCAGAAAGCATTCCAGATCATTTGTGCCAATTCAGATGATTCATGTATTGCTTTCCCAGACTAAATGGTCTATGGCCAGTGCTTTCAAGTCAACAAGGGTGCAGAGAGCAGGACCTAATTACAGATCTGAGTCACTGTCTAGAAGCTCACTTAGTCCAGTGGGTCATCCCCACAAAGGCACTGCTTCATTCTGAGGTTAAAAAAAAAAAAAAAAAGAAGAAGAAGAAGACACCATTCCACAGGAAAAAAAATAGAGTAATAGCAATGAATGAAATTGATTTTTCTAAGAACACATTCAATAGGCCTTTTTTCCTTAAAAACTATATATAACTTTGAAGGTTTTTTAAAAAATATTTTTAGTTGCAGATGGATGTAATACCTTTATTTTGTTTATTTAGCTTTATGTAGTGCTGGGGATCAAACCCAGTGCCTTACACTATACTAGCAAGTGCTCTACCACCAAGTCACAACCCCAGCCCAACTCTGAAGTTTTTTAAATAACAAAATGGACATAAAGCACATTGCAGGATTATAACTTAAAAGTCTTGCCTCTCTATCTGATCTGATATCTATTTTAAACACAGCACACTGTCCCCCAATGCTAGAGAGTTATAGTCATTTTCCAGGGGTCTCACAGATTGGATATTTCCATCTGGTAGCTAAAAGCTAACATGGGCAACATTTTAACTGAAGATTCTGGTCCACGATATGATATAGGAAAAAAGCTAAAGACAGTTACTTACATTTAAATAAAAATTTTTAAAGAACCCATTATTTTAAAACAATAAGATGCAGGGGAAAGGCGTATAACCCAAAATCTGATATATACAAATTAAGAAGAAAAAAACTTCCAAGTTTTTTTTTTCTCTCAAATGTTAAACATTTAAATAAAAACGATACCATGGAAAAAACTGGACATTCTCTTGGTTGTCTTAAATCTTTCTTGACACTTGATCAGCAATTATGCTTTCAAGTTGAAAGGATTAACAATTTCTGAAGGAACTGACCATTTAGTTTCCTGTAGGCAATATTCCAAACAAGAACAAAGGGTAATATAAATCCTCCAACAGTAAAAGAATGAGTGTTTTGAATGCGGAAGTTAAATGCCTTTGAACACATTTCAGACAAGAATGACACAATATCATCTCTAAGATTCAATATTGGGTCACAGAAAAAATAAGGGAATAAGGGTACAGCGAAGACCTCTGAGAAGGCTCTCAGGACCAGGCACAGTTTCAAGGTTCAACTTCGGTCAGTTCACAGTAGTGGAGGTTTCTACTGTAACCACTGCCACAATATAAGTAACAGAAATCAACTGGCACATGTACAAATGAAATTTAGCACAGAACTACGTTCTGCGGTTCTGATAGCCAAGTATCACGGTATAGAAAAACATATCATCATTAAGTGGATTCATTATTAAGTTCACCAAAAACATACATTCTGGACACAGGATGAACAAAGCTATTTAAAGGCAACAGCAACCAACACTCTGAAAAGCTCACTGATGACAGGTTGTTCTAAAAGTACCCTGTGTATTCTAAACTTGCATAGAAATGCAGAAGTGGGTGCAGAGAACTAAGTACCAGACTAAGGAGCCCAGAAAGTGCTTTGTACCAGCAAATAAGATGAAAAGCTCTCAGCATATTGATTCACATTCATGAACCATTTAAAATCTAAAACATTTTATGCAGATCACTGGGATGCTTAAAAACAGATCTTTTACAGGGATCTAAGAAATGTATAGGCTCTTTCAGTGACCCTGATTTACTCTAAACTCCCTTGTGATGTTAAACAACAAATGCACATAGCATCTACATATACCTGTATTAAGAAGCCTCAAAATACATGTAACATAAGCACAAAAATGCATGAGAATATAAAGACAAGGACAGTAGCTCCCTGAGGGGAGAGAAAGGGAACTAATGTGAGGGAGGACCACCTGGGTTTTCAATCCTTCCGCAGAACTGGCAAACATTTGACTTCTCTGGTGTGCTGGGGGAAGATACATATGAATGTGTTATGTTGTTTCTCATATAACTTTTATATTTGAAATATTCCTATTAATTTTTGAAGGGCAAAAATAAACTAGGAATTAAAAGTGAGTATAGACTGTTCGAGGAAAACACAGAGAATAGGTCTGCACTGCCAAACGTGCATTTTATGAGGAGATGGTTCTGGGCTTGTGGTCTAAGATCCTTCTCAAGTATTCACAGCCCAAGTGAACTGATTAAGAGGCAAGACCTTCTGGGAAGAAAAAAGAGAGACCCTAAAAGTGATGTACTTTATTCTCATGTCTTTGAATACTAAATCACTACCTGCTAACTGTTAAGCATGAAGAAGATGCCAGTCAACACCAACACACTGTGCCAGCTTAATTTAATGGTATTATTTTGCCTCACTTTGCAATTACTCCCACATTCCCCAGGGAGAAACTAATGGATTACTAAAAATAAAATGGAGATTAAGTGAATCACTTCGGATGTTTTGGCTCCCAACTCAAACTGGCTTAAACAAAAAAGGAATGTATTGGCTCAATTACTTGGACATCCTGGGAAGGGGCAGGCTCCAGGGCTGGTTTCCCTGTGATTCTGGACTCTGTCCTCCACCCTGTGTGGCTTCTTGCTCAGGCTGGAAGCCAGAGGCTGCGGCCACGCCAGACCTCACACCAGCACACATCATCCAGAAGAAAGAGGCAGTTATCTTCCTGTAGATCTATACTAAGTATGAGAAGAACTTTGCCAGAAGTTGCAGGTAAACTTGCCTTGGGATCTCACTGGCTAGAACAGGATCACAGGACCATTCAGGAAACCAACCCCCACCAGGTAACACCCAACATCAGCTGATTAAACCGAAGTTCATGAGTCAATCACAAAGCAGTCTCTTATCAGGGTCCACCCTTGAACTATAGTCGCTCCTAAACCCCATACCACAGACAACAGACAAGATGCACAATATGGATGCAACCCTCATATGAACCTCAAACATCATACAGAATGTGTTTATTTGTTTAGTTACTTGGCATTTACAGGAATAGCCTGAGCAATAACGTGTGTGTCAGAATATGACATAAAACACTATTGTGACATATTTGCATATAAAACTAAAGACTCAAAAAGTAAATGACCAAATGAATTGATTTCTTTGAGAAAAGTAGGTTTTTTTAAAAAGTAGATTAAAAATATATATATTGTTTCTATATTTTGACTTCTCCACTCATAAACAACATAGGGACTGGGGGTGAAGTTCAGTGGTTGAGCATTTGTCTAGCACATGTGAGGCCCTGGGAAGAAAAGAGGAAGGGTAAGAGGAAGAAGTTTAAACACAGAGAGTGAACACTTTGTAAATACCCAAGCAAGGCATGGTACTTACTGTATTCTCATGTCATGGCTACAGAAACTTAAGAAAACAGCATCCACACCGGTAACATGTAACCTGAAAAAAAAGAAAGGAAAGGGTTTTAAAGAACATGAGAAATTTCACTAAAATGCAGTGGTTGTGTAACTTTGACAAAAGCCTTAACTCTGTTCCTCAAGAGGCCAACCAGCTTTCCTGAAAGATGCAGCTGCAGTTAAATTAGACATGAGAGAAAATGCCTGCATATTAAGAGTATCCCCAAATACGTGAGGTTCAGATCACTGGTATCAATTATAGATGTGACTGTCAAAATGCAAAACAAAATCTATATTAATCAAGTAATATTGCCTGGAATGTTATCTACAAAACTAAAAATTAAAAGGGGATAAACAGAATATTAAGTAAACCTCAACTATCACTTAGCATTTTTTTATTTGCTTAATTTGTTTATTTTTGAGACAGGATCTCACTAAGTTGCACAAGCTGGCCTTAAACTCAAGATCCTCCTACCTCAACTTCCCCAGTAGCTGGGAATATGGACATGTGCCACCATACCCAGTTTCAGGTAGTCTTTAAAAAATAAAAAAATTAAAACACACAAAACACAAGGCAAGCAAAAAAAAAAAAAGTCTTCCTTCTACAATATGCAATTAACCTTTTCAATCTCATGCAACTTAAAGCTAGATAAATCAGAATTTATCAGTTTCTAAATCTCTGAACCCAAGGGTCTAAGGAAATAGTTCTCAACATAAAAAATGCACATATCTGATTCAAGTATTTGACACTGATCATCTTACTTCATAAAGTCTTTGAATGTTCAGCATACCATGAAATGCTGAACAAATACGCCCAGACAAGTGAAGACTCTGGAGACCCTGGCATTGCTTTTAATATTCACAAGTGAAATATAAAAACTTTGTCCTTTTTCAGACCCCAGGACAAATAACAATACAGCAGGATCCAGCACAGCAGCTTTCCACTCAGCAGTCTGTGGCAGGAGGATCACTTGAGACCAGGAGTTCAAGATCAGTCTGAGCAATATACTGAGACACTCATCTCTTAATAAAAAGAAAATTAAAAAAAAAAAAAAAAAAAAAAAAAAGCAAACCACATTCTCAATTAAAAGGAACTGGTGGTGGTAGTGGTATGTGTGTATATATGTGTGTGTGCTAGGCATAAACCCAGAGTCTTATAAATGTTAGGCAAAGACTCACTGAGTCACATTCCCAGCCCCAAACACAAAACTTTAACTAAGCTTCAAGAAAGTGGTGTTTCCTCATGATGCTTGTACCTTGACAAGGCTGAGGATAACTGTCCGTTTATCTATAAATATCTATGTAACTGTACCTTCCTTGATCCATGAGAGATCTGGCCATGTTGCTGCATTAGCTATGGTTCATAAAATTTTTTTAAAAGTTTAAGCAGTCATAAAAAGAGAAAAGGTATATAAGCCTTACAAGAAAATATTTGAAATGTATATATGCAAAGAATTCATTCATAATAAGATCTTCCACAAATTAACAAAAATAAGAATAGGTCACAAAAACAGGGAATCAAAATAGCTAACAAGCATATGAAAATGGGACTGAGATTATGGTTCAGTAATGGAGCACTTGCCTCCTCCACACCACATAAAAATAAGTAAATAAAATAAAGGTATTGTGTCTATCTACAATTAAAAAAAGTATTTTAAAAAAACACATGAAAATGTAGTCAACCTCCTGCATCATCATCAAAATACAAATTAAAGCCACAATGAGCCAAGTGTGGTGGTACTTGTCTGTAATCCCAGTGGCTCAGGAGGCTGAGGCAGAAGGATCACAAGTTTAAAGTCAGACTCAGCAACTTAGGCCCTGAGCAACTCAACAAGACCCTGACTCAAAAGGGTTGGGGATGTGGCTCAGTGCTTAAGTGCCCAAGTTTAATCCCTGGTACCAAAAGCAAACAAACAAACAAACTTACAATAGATAAAATTACATATTCATCAAAATGTCTAAAATTTAAAAATCTGAAATTAAGTCTTAGGATGTAGAGCCATTCAATTCTCATACACTACTGGTGGGAATGTAAACTGGAAAACTGTTTGACAGTACTAAATAAGTGTACTAATAAAGCACAATAGAAGCATACCCTGTGACCCTCGGTAAACACCTCCTAGGAATCCAAGTACCTAAGTACCTACAATACTTAAACAATAATTTTCAAAGAAACAGTAGTAGTAAGAAGCAAACACTGGTAACAAACTGGAATATTCAGGCAGTGCAGCAGAACACTAACAGGAATAAGCAAACTTCTTCCATAAAGAGCCAGAGAGCAAAAATTTTAGGCTTTGTGGGACATAAGATCTCTGCTCTCTGTTATATCTTCCTGGCCTACCTTTGAAGTACAAAAGCAAACACAGCAAATATGGCTATTTCAATAAAATTTTATTTATAAAAACTGACAGTTCACGGGCTGTCATGTTGCCTACTGTCCCGCAAAGAAAATAAATGAACCATAACAATACAATACTAGTGAATTTTATCTTTCACCAACCATCATGTTGAAACAAAGAAGCCAGACACAAAAGACCATACTATATGATTCCATTTTATAGAGTTCAGAAATAGGTAAAAATATGTTAAGAATTAGTAGTTACCTTTGTAGTGTGGGAAGAAGGGGGATTTCTGGCAGGCTATTAATATTGGGCTCCCAGATTTCATTGGTAGTTTTCATAGTTACCTTCAATTTGGGAAAATTTATCCAGGTGTTCATTTATAATTAATCTGTCTTTATTCTGACTAAAAAAATAAAACATCTTGATAATTTTCATAGAGAATACAGAAATATGGGCCACATTAACAGAATGGGTAGTTTCTCACAGCTCACTGTCCCTGGGCATCAAACTCTGATGCCACAGCAAGTCTTGTTCACAGCAGGTTCCCGAACACACTCCCACACCACACATGGTGTGACGTCTGCAATGCAACCTCACTCCTCTTCCAGTTACATGTAGGACCATGGGAAACGAACACAGGAGGGGCAGCAGGTGATGCAATACCAAGGGAGTACAGAAGGGAACAGATGGGTGGATGAAGAGATCTGCAGAAACAAGGTCCTACATTTTAACATAATCTGCTGAATAAATCATACAGAATAGAGAGTAGCATAAGCAGCTTAGAAACACAATTTAGAAGGTCACTGAACTTAACCATTCAGACAAAAATAATGACAATCTTCAAGCTTACTAAAGCTCTTAAAAGACTGAGGAAGGGATTCATTTCCAGTGCAACGATTTCTCCCAATGTAACACTAAATGGGCATAAAGTTTCAGCTTTTCAAGTACAGAAGAAAACCTGAAAAATAATATAGTCTTGACATTCCAGGTCTGCATGCTTTTGACAATTTCTATATCTTGATTTCTTCTTATCCCTAAACATGGTAAACTGAGTTTTATCATGTTTAAATTTAAATCAGATATTATAACTTTCAGGGGTCACAGGAAGTCATTAAGTTGCCAGGGTGGTAGGAAAATACATTAGAAGAGGCAGAGACTATGCAAAAGCCAGGGACAAGAAGACCACAGGCATCACATTAAAAGGATTTACTTTTTTATCACAATGGGCTTTTATCATGAGCAAATGAAAAGAGGAGTAAAGAAGAAAATACGTGACAAGAATTGAAATCTTTTTCAATTCACTATACTGCATAATTGAGATGTGCAAAAAACTCGACTATAAGTTGGAAATACAAAGCTAGTCTTGGAGGAGCTCACAGTATGGAGAAGCTGACGAGCCTCTGTATCCATAAATTAAATGTCATAAAAAATACAAAACATGCACACTGCTATGGGAGCTGTGAATTCGCAGGGGGGATTATTAAATGTGGGAGGAGTGAAATGCAGCTGGGAAGAGAATGAGGAAAGAAGTCTTCCTGCATAGGGTGAGTGGAAATGGGTTTGAACAATTACAGATGGACAAGGTAATGGGGGAACAGACACCTCATTCCAGGCAGAGGAGAGAATGTGCAAAGGCAAGGGGGTGCCCAAGTCAGTCATGTCAGGGATAACAGGGCATCTGAGGCAGCCAGAATAGGTGCACAAGGACAAGCTACAACTGAGATGGTAGAGGAACTTCCCAATCACACTCGAGTTTGAATGGTGTCTTGCAAACATGGAGCCATAGGCTATTGGGGGAATGAGAATGGAATACAAGGGATAGCCCAGGCATAGCATGACTCCAAATATATCTTTTGTATAGTTTTGATAGTTAGAACCAAGGTAATGTTCAATGGCAGGGTGGGGACAAATACTGCTGGGCACCATGGTAGGTGCCTGTAGCCCCAGTACTTGAGAGGCTAAGGCAGGAGGATTAGTTAGACCTGGGAGTTAAGAGACCACCCTGGGCAACATAATGAGAGGAAGGAAGGAATGGAGGGAGAGAGGGAGGTAGAGAGGGAGGGAGGGAGGGGAGAGAAGAGGAGGGGAAAACTAATTAAGGTCTACAAGTATGTGGGAAGAGTACAAAATGGAATATATGACATAACCAATGAAGATGGAATTCAGAAGAAAAGAACTGACTACTCTGGAAACATGCAACTTGACTATAAACACCAAGGATAGAGAAAAACAAAGAACGGAAGAAGACTATAAAAAACTCTGGGGTGTTAGACTTAAATCAGATATCACTGTGACTCCTGGTTTTTAAAAGAGTTTAGACAGAGGGACAAAGATAGGTGGAAATACGTGTGCACACAGTTCCTAGTTCTGTTTTCTGAAAAAGCCTAGGAAATATAAGACACCCTGGAAGCAAAGAACACACTTAGCACTCACTATTTGGTTTCTCAATATTGTTCTCTAATAACAAGAGCCAGGATTACTTAGGAAATTGGATGTGAACCAGATGAACATACCAGATGAGCCTGGAACATCTCATGGTGCCAAAAAGTAGAGAAATGCTTTAAAAAGACGGGGACCCATCAAAAGTACAGTGGACCCTAACTAACTGAAGGGGCCAAATCTGGGACAATGTAAATAATAAAATTTCAAATTTATATTGAGATTATAACTGTTAGGATAAAATAGCCCATACTAATAAAAACAAATAAATGAATAAAAAAAAATTGAAGAGAAAACCAAGCTTTTTTTTGGGTACTGGGAATTGAACTCAGGGGCACTCAAACACTGAGTCACATCCCCAGCCCTATTCTGTACTTTATTTAGAGACAGGGCCTCACTGAGTTGCTTAGTGCCTCACTTTTACTGAGGCTGGTTTTGAACTCCTGCCTCAGCCTCCCAAGTCACTGGAATTACAGGAGTGCACCAACATGCCCTGCTCAAGCTCTTCCTTATAGGAGAATTTAAATTGACAAATATGGGGGGAAATTGGTGGATATAGATCACTCATTGACAAATAACACTTATTAAAGGAGAAAAATTATATTACTAAATGTAATGTTTAATTCTAGATTGGATCATAGTCTACACAAAAGACATGATTGGAACAGCTGACAAAATGCAAACAGTGTGGAAATTAGTTAACAATTATATCAATATTTAATTTCCTGATCATGATAATTTTACTAAAATCAATATTTGGTGAAGGTGGGTGAAGGGTATATGGAAATCATCTCACTTAGTTTTATAATTTTTTTAAATCCTGAAATTATTTCAAAATTGAAAGTCAAAAAGAAAGAGTGAGTGAGAAAGAGAGAAAAAGAGAGAGAGAAGAGAGAGAGACTGAGTCATGATCTTCTTAATTCAAAACCTGATCTCAGGCCTTTTTTTTCATCTATGCCAAATATTAAAATTGATAAAAATTTTATATCTAAAAAAGATATATATATGCAAATGTGTACAAATGAAGTTTGAAAATGTGAAGAAAGGACTATAAGTAAAAAGAACTAAAAAAGAATTGGACAAATTTAGAAACTGAAAATAAAAACAAGTTAAAAAAACAAAGTATACAAATTACTGATTGAACAGAGAAGCAAAGTGGATCAGTGAACTGTAAGACATCTGGAAAAAGATTTTTAAAGTATCCAGGATGCTTCCCAAGCAGATAGGAAATGTAATAATGAAAGAGAGGAGAAGAGGTCTGAGCTACAGAGTTAATAGGTCCAACATTCACCTAAAAAGAATATGAGAAGAAAAAAATGGAAATACTCACTGGTACAAATGACACCAAATCTTGAACTCAGGAAGGCCCACAAATAACCAGCAATGGGAAAATCATCACCAAAAGACATAAGCATGAAACGGCAGACCACCAAATAAAAAGCAATCTTTTAAGCAGCAGAGGTGTAGAACCCTTACCTGGCATATGGGAGGTGCTAGGTTCAATCCCTAGCACCCAAAAAAAAAAAAGGGGGGGGGGCAAGAGAGAAGAGAGAATCACAAATGAAAACCAATTAAGATGATGGCTGATTTCTCAGCTGCAACAATGAAGCTAGAAGGAGGGTCATCATTACTTTCAGTGAACTAAGAGAGGTAAGTACCAAACTTGCATTCTATAGTTGGAGCCAATTTCTTTGAGAACAATAAACATTTCCAGGCAAACAAAACCTAGAGCTTACCATCAACAGACACACTAAATTGGAAAGGGGACATTTATGCAGTAGGAAAGTGATCCCAGATGGAAGACTCAAAAGGCAAGAATACTGGTGCAAAACTGGTGCCACATAAAAGATGGTAAGGACTGGGGATCTGGCTCAGTGGTGCAGTGCTGCTTAGCACACCTGAGGTCCTGGGTTCCACCCCCAGCAACACAAGCAACAAGCATAAAAGATAATAACTCAATAAATGGCTAACAACACCTGGACGATGCTCAGCGTTACTGTCACCAGAAGCACACAAAACTATGATGTGGAAGCACTGCATGATACAAGGAGCAGCTAAAATTTACCTGGGCGTGCTTGCACACTCCTGTAATCCCAGTGACTCAGGAGGCTGAGGCAGGAGGGATCCCACGTTTGAGGTCTGCCTCAGCAACTTAGAAAGGCCCTAGCAACTTAGTGAGACACTGTCTCAAAATAAAAAGGGCTAGGCTGTGACTCGGTAGATAAGCATCCCTGGGTTCCATCCCTGGTGCCTCAAAAAAGTAAAGAAAATAAAACGAAATCCTGTCAGCAAGAATTCCAAGTGAATGGAACTCTCTCATACCTGTGGTGGGCATGAACTGTATGGCCCTGCTGAAAAGCTCCAGCAGCATCTGTTCAAGTTGAACATATGCATGTATTATAACTCAGCAATTCCACTCCTAAGTACACTGCCCACATTACAGGACAAGTATATGTGGTAAAAGACATTATGAGGTTCAATTACCACAAAATACGGCACACCTTGGCATTTTAAGAAAGCCATAGAAGCAAGTTCTCTCTGACCTTGTCCCCTGAAGCAGGCTATAAAAGAACTCTCTGGCCTTCCTCTGCAGTAGGTCATGAGACCCTCATTCCAGAGATGCTGTCCCTATAACCCCAAGGAAAGGAATGCCCTTATCTCTGAAGACACAGGAATACAGAGAAGAATCTGAACAAATGGGTCTGGCAAGTTCCCCCCAATTTATTATAATTACATCACACCCTCTCTGCCCAATTATACTTCTACAGGGCTGTTGACTCAGCATCAAATTTAGCATAAAAATACACAGGTGTCCCTGTTTCTCTGAATCTTCTTTTCTGAAGTCTCCCATGTCACATAATATATTAAACATATTTGCACACTTTTCTCTTGTTTATCTAATTTTTGTTAAGAGTGGCCTCAGCCATGTACCTAACAACTGGTAAGAAAAAGGAATCTTCCTCCCCTACAGCATGAACAAAGGAGTTCAGAGCAGTTTAATTCCCAATAGCAAAAGCTGGAAACAGTTGCAATGTGTATCCATTGCAGAAAGAAAAAATAATTAAGGGACCCCACACCACAGAATAGTGTAACAATAACAGGAATAAAATACCACTACATGCAAGAACATGCATCAAAATCATAAATATAATGATAAAAGAAAAAAATATGCAAAAATATATACTACAGTCCCATTACAGAAAACTGAAAACTAGGCAAAAGTCGTTGCTGAGATAAGTAGGAGGAATCAGACCAAGGGCTTCCAGAATGACAGTGTTTGATTTCTTGATCTGGGGGTTGGCTTCACAGATGAGTCCAATTTTTGAAATTCACTGACCTATCCATATATGACCCACACACCTTTCTGTATGTGTGCCATGCCTCAAAACAATATCTATTTTAAAACAGAATGAATGCTGCGCAAAGCACAGAAAAGACACTTCACTTCTCACTGCATCCTATCCGATGGCACACAATTTCTATTTGTGTTAGTACAAATGACATTCATTTTGATGCTAGGCCTCTTTGTTATAGAGTTATATACCTTCCTTTGCAATTAATAAGTGTTTCATACAGAAATACTTTGAAGCTATGCAAATACTGTGTTTCCCATCAAGCTTTCAATTAATGCATCCATTCACTCTTACATTTACAATATTCATACATTTACTCAGTAGGTTATAATCCATTACTTTTACTGTTTACTATAGTTGATTACTACCATTAGGCATTTGATAGCCCGACCTTCCCAGATTTGGCCAGTGGAAAACCCTTTAAGATGGCTTGTAGCTCATTCTGACTGACCTTCTCATTTTAAAATTGTTTCCTTCCTTTCTAAAACTAGATGGTTCCCAGACTCGTTTTGTACTTTCTTACCCTGGAAGCAGTTACTTCTCCAGAGAGACCAGGTTACTTTTAATAGAAAGTGGTATTTACAGGAATGGTTTGAATCTACATTGTATACAACCATAGAAATGAAAAATTGTACCCCATTTGTGTATAATGAATCAAAATGTAGTCTGTAAAAATAAAAATTACTAAAAAGGGGGAAAAAATGAAATGGTACTTATAAGTCAAGATCCAGGTGTGCTAGATATGTTTGTTGCTATTGGGGCAATATTCATACACATACACACACACACATATATACACATTTACATTCCTTGTCATGGGACTTTTGAGGGGACTTGACACGCTGATTATGTATAAAATTTACATGAAAAAATCAAAGCCCAAGAAGATTCAAGAGTCTCCTTCAAAAGAGAGTAGTCAGGAGTACTAGTCAGGAGAGTAGTCATAATTGCCCCACCAATTATCAATTACAACACAGCAAAAATTGCACATTATGTAGAAACATTGGGTTGTTTAATAACAGTCTTCTATATATATTTACATGCAGCAGGAAAGTTAACTTGGTTCCCATATTATTTTCTATAAAAATTCCAATTTATCTGAAAGTTTGCATGTAAAAGGCAAAATTATAAAACTTTCAGTAGAAAATAAAAATATAACTATGGTTTCATGAAAGGTTAACAATATAAAAAGGAAAACTGTAAAGACAAATAATAAATTCACTCTACATTATAGTAAAAAAAAGATATGCAATGAATTAGAAAACATATCACCAGCAAAATATAAGTATCCAGAATTATGTAAGAAAGAGAAACAATCCAAGAGAAAAATGAAAAAGTTATTTAAAAAAAAAAAAAAAAGGAAGCACAAAAGGTCCTTAAATACAGGATACAATGGTGAGTGTCTTTAAGAATTAGGGAAATATAAATAAAAAGCTGTACACACCTGCTAGTTTGACTAAATTTTAAGTTAGTTAATGTAAATGGCAAAGCTGTGAAGCAATGAAAATTTTCAGGTGCTCTGGTGGAAGTACACCCTGGTACAATCACTTTGGAAATCAGTGAAGCAGAGCTACATCCTACCACCCAAAAATTACATTCCTAAATTTATGTTTAAATAAATTACACTGAGAGACTTGTACAATTGTTCATAACCACAGAAAACCGCAAACCACTTCTAAAAGTAAAATCAGAAATAGTGAACTATGAAGCTGAATGTATCAAATCAAAGAATTTAAGGGGATAATGTCCCTGGATATCTTTTCAGAAATTAGTTGTAAATTAAATAAACAACAAATAAATATGTAAAATTAGATTGTGAATTTAACGAAGCCTAGGTCAGTATCACTTAATAGCCATTAAATGCTTCCCACACTTCTGAACTAAGTATTAAGAATGTTTTTAAGGGCTGGGGAGATAGCTCAATTGGTAAAGTGCTTGCTTTGCAAGCACAGGGCCCTGGGTTCGATCCCCAGCACCACAAAAAAAAAAGAAAAGAAAAAGAATGTTTTTAAGATATACTACTAAGTCCACCAAGAGTTCACCATAGCTTTGGATACAATATCAAGCCCAGGGAAAATATTAAACAAAATAAAACAAAGCGGCAGATCTCATTTGTTATTTATTGAAGGTACTTAAATTCACAAAGTCCAGTTAAAACATTTGAGAAGGCATCATCCACACTGTGGTTTTTCAAAAGGAAAATAAAAAAGTGCATATATAAACAAAATATATAAAAAAAAAAAAAACTTTTGTGAGCTACAGGGAGAGATTACTTCCCTGAGGCTCATACCAACTAGACTATCAATTTGTTCAAATATACTCTATGTATATACTATGTAACATTTATTTGCTATGTATATGTTATAACAGTATAACTTTGGACCAAAAGTTAAGCTTTTCGGATCAATATAACTGAATTTAAAACATATAAACAAATTTCCAGAATCTATAAAGAACTCAAAAAACTCTACACGAAGAATACAAATAATCCAATCAACAAATGGGATAAGGAAATGAACAGACACTTCACAGAAGAAGATGTACAAGTAATCAACAGATATATGAAAAAATGTTCAACATCCCTAGTAATAAGGGAAATGCAAATCAAAACTACCCTAAGATTTCATCTCACCCCAATTAGAATGGCGATTATCAAGAATACAAGCAACAATAGGTGTTGGCGAGGATGTGGTGAAAAAGGAACACTCATACATTGCTGGTGGGGTTGCAAATTAGTGCAGCCACTCTGGAAAGCAGTGTGGAGATTCCTCAGAAAGCTTGGAATGGAAACACCATTTGACCCAGCTATCCCACTCCTTGGCCTATACCCAAAGGACTTAAAATCAGCATACTACAGAGATACAGCCACATCAATGTTCACTGCTGCTCAATTCACCATAGCCAGATTGTGGAACCAACCTAGATGCCCTTCAGTTGATGAATGGATAAAGAAACTGTGGCATATTTATACAATGGAATATTACTCCGCAATGAAGAATGATAAAATTATGGCATTTGTAGGCAAATGGTCGAAATTGGAGAATATCATGCTAAGTGAGATAAGCCAATCTCAAAAAACTAAAGGATGAATGATCTCACTGATAAGCGGATGAGGACATATAATGGGGAGTGGGAGGGGCTAGCATTAGGTTTAGGGTTAGGTTTAGAGTTAGGCTAAGGAGAGCGGTAAGAATGAAGGAAAGAAGGATTGTGTAGAGGGAAAAGAGGGGTGGGAGGGGTGGGAGGGGTGGGGGGAGGGTAAAATAAAATAAACATCATTACCCTATGTAAATGTAAAAAAATAAAAATAAAAAATAAAAAATAAACATGTAAACAAAAAAACAACCTCTTGTGAGCAGAAAGCTCAGCACTAGGGTCACTCATTTGCTGAGTTGGCACAACCACAGTTAGAGAAAAGTGTACCCAGAAGCCTAGTCACCACCCTCAAAGCAAAGTTCTTCATGCCATTTGAAGTTAATAGAATTTAACAATTTGAAAAAATTATAAGCCATATATTTCAATTTGTTACCAAAGATACTATTTTTCTTGGGTTTAAATATTATATAATGGTGTTTAGAATTCAGACTACTGTGGACCATGTTTTATATGGATAACAGTATGTACAAAATCTTTTAAACAGATGGTAAGTTACATAGAGACATCAAGTGACAGTTCGAGCTGATTCAGCTCTAATTCATTGTTTGCTTTCTAACAGTACTACTGCAAAAAGAGCAATTCCATAGCCCGTAGAAGAGATTTTCATTTTAAGTAGAGGTGACATCTCTACTTATATAAGAAGCAATTATACAGGTTAACAGAAGAAATGAACTGCTACAGAATACACTAGAGAGATGTTTCAGCAAACCATTAGTTTTCATTCTCAAGGGCATGTACTAAGTGTATCAGCCTAACAGTCATTGAATTTATTAAGCCATAATTTTGCTACATGAATTCTCCATTCTTTCCTTCAGAGCATACTGAATAAATCAGAATGCGATGTTTGCTTTCCTCTCTACAGTAACAACTGTGCATTTGGCCTGAATTCTAAATAATCAGGTTCTTTATAAAATTCTTGAAATTCAGCCAATATACAGATCTTCTCACTAAAAATAAGTATCAAGGAAACAGGCTCAAATTATAACTGTCCTATTTAACTACTCGAAATGGGGGAGGATGGTCTTCTCAGGCACGCTGGAAAAACACACAGAGACCACTCCATCACCACATATATTCTCCACCATCACCAACACAGAAGTGTTTTTAAGAATCTGAAGCACAAACAGTCAACTGGATGCTTGATGACATCGGCATCAGTGTCTAAACTCTCGATGTTACACACAATCCCACAGTTAAGCCAGCACTGGGTATGACAGTTTAATGCATTGACTTAGTAAGGCTTCAGTACTCAGTTACTTAATCAAGTGCTTGGTGATAAGAGTGAGTACTTAGCATGCATCAAGTTCTGGGTTCAATTTCCACCACAAGAAGGAAAAGCCAAAACACTAATCCTAGGTGTTGCTGTGCAAGTATTTTGTATTTTAACTTTAAGTGATAATTATCCTCAGTGATGTGGGTGGCACTGATTCAATCAGTTGAAAGACCTAATGAGCAAAACAAAAGGGTCTCCCAAAAGAATTCTGCTTAAGACTGCTCTATCAACTGCCTGAGCTTCCAACCTATCAGGCTGCCCTACAGGTGTCTGACTTGCTAGCCTCAAATGCCTGAGTCAGTTTTTTCTTTGAAATCAAATCAGTTTCAATCTTTTTTACACATAAATGTATGTTTTACTTACATACATACACACACATATATATACGCGCGCGCACACACACACACACACACACCCTCCTAAACCCTAACTGCTAGACTAGGTAAAGAAAGAAATGCTATTTCTCCCACCAAGGAACTCCAACATTAAATGTGCAGGAGTTATTCCCATTCCAATCAATTCTCCTGTTCTTGGCAGATACCAACTGGCATTTATCCCCAATTCAGTTTAAAGATGTTGTCATTGTCTACCTGGAGTTAGCTTAAGATCCCACCAGTTAAGGTTATGGTCCTACAAGCCTGACCCCTCTTCAGATGCCAACTGCGAGGCCAGGCCTCCATAATTTTGGTGGAGAGACTAGAAATTGGAGGTTCCCATGATCCCCTCCTTGGGTTCAGTAATTTTTTAAAATGGTTTACAGAACTCAAGAAAGTAGTTACTTAACTGGTCTACTGAAAGGATATAACTGAGGAACTGACAAATGGGAGAGATGCACGGGGTGAGGTATGGGATGGTGGGATGAGGCATACCACCCTCCCAGCACCTCTAAGTGTTCATTAGCTCAGAAGCTCTCTAAACCCCATCTTTTAGGGTTTTTTTTTTTTTTTTTTTAATGGCGGATGGAGGTTTTGTCCCAGAACATGCATGATTAAATCACTGACCACTGGTGATTAACAATTTAACCTCCACCATGTTTCCCACTCTGTGGAGGTAGGGAAAAAAAGGTTCTAAACTTCTAAGCACATGGTTCTTTTCCTTAGCAACTAGTCACCATCTTGAAGCTATACAGGCTTTCAACTACCAGATATCTCATTAACACAAAAATGGACACTTATCCCTCCTAAGAGCAGAAGGGTCTTGGAAGTTCTTCTGTAACAAAATTCTGAGAAATAGGAAGTATACTGAAAGACTGAAGGCAAGCCTAATATGGGTAAGAAGATAGATTTCAAATAAATTTTCCTAGTCCAACCTAGGAAAAAAAAATCCCTAAAAACCACTGTCAGCAGATTCTGGAAGAAGCAGTGGCCTTGGATAATGGATGAGTCTGGAAATCAAAGAGCAAGAAACCTACATTAGTCCCCCTTCTAAGAGGCTACAGGTGGCACCAGCCCCAGTGAAGGTCGCAGTGATCTGGGGATGAGAAAAGCCAGACAATGTTCCAGAAATGTTAAGGGTGAATTTAGAATGTACCTGTAATTATAAGGTAATTATAATACCCATGCATCTTATGAGAAAATCCACCCTATCCAACCTGGCTTGCCCAACCATCATGGCTTCTTGAATGAGAGGTGCTACCAGGCAACAAGAATGAATTAAACCTTTTAGTTCTACCATTTACTACAAATAAATCTATGATACATAATTACTAGCATTCCAAAAAAATCAGCAGATGGAAAGGAAATATTGAATTCAAGAACACCTAAGGAAAAAGTTAATATGGAAAAACAATTACCATGTTATCAAAAGCACAATAAATTTCCCCCAAGGAATTCACAGAAATATGACATTCATAAGAAAGAAAAAATAATTACTTCAAATCAAACATAATTATTGGAAAACAAAAGTACTAAGGGCAGGTCAGCATCAGATCAGGGAAGTCTGCAGCTGGATTCTACACCCCGGATATCAGACCCAATGGCCCTGCCACATTCCATCCATTTTATCCTCTCTCCTCCTCTCCCCTCCACTCTCCGAGAGATCCCTTCTTTAGCATCTTCTCTTCTGTATATAGACATGTACAAAAGTCCTTTAAATCCTAAGAAGCCTTCCCTTGACCCAGATCACTCTCTGAAATAAAGAAGTAATGTGGTAAGGATGTGTCAATGACAACTTGGAAGTTCCAAGTTAAAATAAACAGATGAATGGTTCTACTATTACATGAAGGAATATGAAGAAAGAAACAAAACAGAGTAATGGGAGAAAAGGAAATGGTAGGCGACATAATGAACATGAAGCTCTGCCTTGACAAGAAGAGCCTATACACCAGCCTTGCCCCACAGCATATTGTCTTTGGCCCACAAGTATTACACAAAAGTTCAATCCGACCTTTAAAAATCAGGAATTTAAGATGCTAATCACAATTACAGTTTTTAGTGAGAACCCAGGGGATATGAAATTTTGAGGTTCACATCCCCAATGTGGCAGCAATGGTGGCTGGAACCAAAGGCCTGGGCCCTCCCACCCTCCACCATCCCCAGGACTGTGCTCCTGATCCTGGGTCTACGACAGCTTCCGTATATCATCCACTCACCATGTCATTTTCTTACGGTTTAAAAAAAAAAAAATTTTTTTTTCTTTTTTTTTAACCCAAAGGTCTGCTTTTGCTCATTGACGTTGTCAGCAAGGCCCCTAAAGGCTCTTGAGTTCCTGAATTCGAAGTAAAACCACACTGTCTAGAAGACAATTGAAAATGGAGATTTCTGGCTGTTAAGAGAAAGCTAAGGAGAGCTGGAGAGTGCTGAGTTGTGGCCTAAGGAAGGGCTGGTGTAACATAAAGTGAAAGAAGGCTGAGCTTACCAGAAAGAATATATAAAAGGAGATGGCAAGTATGCAGGAAACTTTAGGGAATACCCACAATTCAAGTCAGGAAGAGAGTGAGAGGCTACAGGAAGTGAAAGGAAGTTGAAGGACTAAAATGTTCAAGAATTTTTTCAAAATGAGCCAAGTTGGGGGAACACAGTTTATAGCAAAAACTAATCAATTATGAAACCCTTGCTATAGAAAGAGATTGCAACCCACTGTAATTTATTTAACAATGAAATTCAAATGTAAACTACCCATGAAACTGTATTACATACCAACTGGTTAGGATTAATTAACACAAAATGATGTGTCTCTTAATTACTGTCAACATAAATGTTATACTAGGTTCCTGAAAGTCATTTTTAATTGACCAGAATTATCATATGACATCTAAATTACCTAAGTTTTATCTTCCATGTTAAAAACATTTTCAAATGAAAATCAAAGTCAGGAAAAATATTAGGCATGATTTGATAAGAAAAATTTTCCTCAAATTATTACATATATCAGAGTAACTTTTGCTGTCAAAATAACAAAAACGGTCAAAGAAAAAGTTACTAGATTTTCCTTCAATTCTCTACGTAATGAAGAGTGAAAGAAAGTCCACTTAAGAGTGGAAATTTTACAAGAATTTAGCCATCACACTGCAAATACCATCAGACCATGAATAAGTAGGACTATCTCTGCACATTTAGTTTAAAAAGAAGATAATTTAGAAATTATACAATCTAAAGTATGTTTCTTTGTTAAAACTTTTGTCTAGAAAGACAAATGAAATATAGAACAGGGGCAGAATTAATAAAGAAATACAAATTCAATATTAAACATGTGGAAACATCTTGGATAAAAAAAAAAAGAACACTAAAGCAAAATCAAGTAGCCATCACTTTACAATTACTAAATAATCAAAAAAGTATTTTCTATACTTGATACAAGTAAGCCTAAATTACAATTGTATCTGGCCCTGTAAACTTGGATAGCAATTTAAAAGTCAGTAATGCTTATTAACAAAATGCTCATAACCCTTGGACAAGTGACCATTGGCACTCCTAGAAATGGATCTTGTGTAAATAATGCAACAGAAGCAAAAAGTTAAATGAAAATATGCTCTAAACATGTTTTAAAAACAAAACAGATAAAGAATCTGTAAACAAGTCAATTATACAAGATAAATGCTATAGAAAATCATAGTGCATCAAAACTATAACCTATAACTTATTGTTATTTAATATGACAATAACAAAAGACTAGACAAACCTGGAAAAATAGATGATAACATGTCAAGGTAGAAAATAATAGGAATATCAAGATTACAACTTGGTATAAAAAGAAAAGTGTTTGGCGTATGGTCAAGCTAAGACTGCAAACACTCAAAAAAAATGAAAGTAATTATTATACTGGAACTGACAGATTTATAAAGCATTATTTTTATCTTTTAATACTTTTATTTATAGAGTAGGTGAAATTGGAAAAAATATCTGGGCATCATAGGATTGCAAGATTGACAAAGAGACAAAAAAGAAAGAAAAGAAAGAAAAAGAAAAGAAATTTAGAGAAGAATGTTCTACAGCCACAGTGCCACAGAGTGGGGACAGAGAAAGTTATGGAGTTTTAAGAAATGAACCCAAAAGAGGTCACTTTAGAAAATTAGAAAGTTACTAAGTACCCAAGAGAGGACAGTTTCAGCAGAATGTTAGGAACATAAATTTTACACAGAGAATTGATTAATAAGTAACTGAGATGAGGAAGTGTCTCCATGTGACCTAGGCAATGCACAGAAAGAAGAAACAAGTGGAAGGAAGGAAAGACAAGGGGAAGGAAGGAAAGACAATCAGTAGTTTGGGAAAGAATCAAGACTGAGAAAATGGTTTTCTGGTTTGGGGATAGAATCCAGGGCCCTAGGGACACTAGGCAAGTGCTCTAACACAGAGCTACATCGCCAGCCCCGAGAAAAGGTTTTTTAAGACAATCAAGTAGGAGGGTGAACGATCAGTAAAAAGAAAAACCAAAACTACAAGAGAGAAGGAACATTATGAAACTGCTTTTGGAGGCTGCATAGGAAGGACAAAGACTCAAGTTATATGGAGCACAGTCTGGTTCCCCCTCACCCACCATTTTGTTTTGTCAGGCCTCAAAAAGCACTCAGATTGATTCCTCTATAAAAATGATTCCTTGAACATTTTTATATCTTCTTAAACTAAGACACCAGCCAGGTGCAGGAGCATGTTGTGCTTATGGTCTCAATTACTGGGGAGGGTGAGGCAGGAGGATCGCTTGAGCCCAGGAGCCAGAGACCAGCCTGGGAAACAAAGGGAGACCTATCTCATGGGAGAGAGAAAAAAAAGCAAGACACACTAATTAGAAAATGTATCCAAAAGTATTTTAGCAAATATGAAGCCATATTTCAAATGAATGCTTCTCAAATTTTACTTCTAGAAAAGCTAGAGGTTCTCAAGTTATATTCTAAATAAAATAACTGAACTTAGGCAGCAAATGTTCAGCATGGACCTAAAATTCACCTTTTTCTTCATCTTAACCTAGGTGAAATCAACATGTATCTTATAATCAGTGACATCCAGTAATCGTAGTTTAGAGGAAATTTTTATTCTTAATGATATGTAAAATATTGGTGTGTTTCACAATTAAAGACATCCTAAATTCAATTCAGTAACAATCTCATTGGAGTTTTAACCTCAACAAATGAGCTGTCTAGAAAAACTTAAGAAAATTATTTGAAACTTAGAGCATCAAGCACCTTTGGCAACTACCCTAACTATAATGAGCTTCTCCAAACTGGCATGCACTATAAATTTTTCAGTGTTTTATAAATAAGGAAACCCAATGTGTCATCCAACAAATTTATTATATACCTGCCTAGAGCACTGAAAATATGTAACATAATCAAATCAATATAACCAGCACCTTAAAACATTTTTCAGCATAATCAACTTGTAAGAATGGGCCAGCAATTTACTCATAAAACACTTTAAAGTGACTCTGAATATACACCCAGATGCAGCATCAAAATCAAAATAGGTACCAAGCCAGAAAATTCCATCATGCCCATCCACTTGATACCTTTGTACTTTACTTTGATACACATCATTCTTAGGATAAAATGAGCTGCACTAGAAAATGCCTTAACTCTAGATAGTCCAATTTCTATATGTATTTTTTCCATATTTTTATTGGTACATTATAGTTGTACATAAGGGCAGGATTCGATGCTACATACTCATACATACACACTACATAACAACATAATTTGACCAGTGTCATTCTCCAGTACTTCCCCTTTCCCTCCGCTCTTCCCTCCTCCTAGTCCCTTTCCTCCGTTCTACTGATGAGATCTTCCAATTTTTTTTAATAATATTATCCATACCACTGGCAGTTAAAATTGGACAAAATTCATCATTCTGACATGCATTAAGCACATTTTCCCCCCAAAGGATGTCAGAGACAGCTACAAAATTTCAATATTATCAACTAAGACATAATGTTACATCTTTCAAGAAATTTCACCTTCATCCTGTATCAGAGGAAAGTAGAATATGTAACAATTCAAAACTTCTGGGATCTTAACACGGAGTCTTCCTTAAAACATGGAGGCAATCAACATTTCCTGGCTATTTAATATAATCAATGTATTATGATAGGAGAAATAAAGAAATGGTTCCTGCCTTCAAGTAATGACACTGTGGAATGAAATATAAAGAACCTTAACATGCAGTAGAACATGCCAGAGGAGTCTTAGGAGAACACAAGAATATTAAAAATCATATCACTAAGAAGTTCAAGGAACCATAGTAGATTTGCACTATTGCAAGTGAAAATACTCTCCCTAGGCTAAAGGATTATTTCTACCATGACCTGAACAGCATTTTATTTTAGTTCTCTGCAACATTTTTTATACATTGACAAGTTTTCATTTTTAATAAACCATCATGAAGAAATTTGAGATTTTAAATAAAAAGGACAAAAAGGATCCCCAAAACAAATAACAACTCTAAATACGTCATAACTGAAATTAGGGTAAAGATAATTTAGTATATCAATAACCTTTTTATATTTTGTTTTTATTCAAATAATTTCTATTAACATAGAAAGAACTGCTATCCTATTTTACATCCTGAAATGAGAACCAAAAATAACTGAAGAAAATAAAGCTGTTAGACTGATAATTTAGGATATGTTATTTGCATAGCAAATTAGCATATTATGATATAATTACATATTCTTTAAACAAGAACTTTTTTGACAGTATGAGGCAAGCAAAGCAGGAAAGTGCTTTAAATCTTAAGTGAATCTGATCAACAATACCAAGTGAAAGTTGTGCTAATAAAATTTACATACATTAAAATTTCCCTTTTCTATTTTTATAATCCTCTATTAAATGACCAAGCTATTAAACATGTTTTATTTATAACAAATCTATCAAAATGGCCAGTGCAGTGGCACACACCTGTAATCCCAGCTACTTACTTGGGAGGCTGAGGCAGTAGGATCACAAATTCAAGGCCCACCTGGGCAACTTAGTGAGACCCTGTCTCAAAATAAAGTTGTTTTTTTGTTTATTTGCTCGCTTGCTTTTTGTTTGTTTTGTTTTTTTAAGCCCGGGTCTCAGGACTTTTGCCACCCAGCCCCTAGAACCCAGTTTACCACCTGCCATCACCACCATCCCTTCCTCAAAATCAAGTTTTTTTTTAAAAGGGCTGGGGATGTAGGTCAGTGGTAGAACACCACCGCGTTCAGTCCGTACTATCTCACACACACACACACACACACACACACACACACACACACAGATACACAAAATGAGATGATGAGCATGGGAAACAATCAATTCCATGACCCATGATTTAAACATTTCTTACATGCACTTGTGACTTGAGGAATACTTTTTTTTCCACCTTTTAGGTTAATGATAATAATTATTCAAACAGGCCTTCTCATTTGAAGAATTTGTAGAGATTAAAAGTATCCCAACTTTCACAAAAGACTTTTCAACAAAAATATACCATCATCAAAAACGAACCTAACCCTTATAAAAACCATTTGCTACCCTGCGGTGAGGCAGCACAAGCTACAGCACCTCCTTTCCACTCCCGGTTCCTTGGTTATCGGGAACACTGCCTTCTACTGACCACATCAAGGCCAAGAAAAAGGAAAGAAGCAGAGGAGCTGAAGGACAAATCACATCTGAAATAACCTACTAAAATTCAGAGTTGCTCGACAGCACCCACGTACTTTTGAAAAATACTGAGCACATACTGTAAGGCTTACTGCAAACTCAGCCCGCAGACAACGTGTGGTACCTCTAAGCTGCACAACCACAGACCCCTCATCTGAACTTCATGACCCCACTCTGAGAAGCACTAAAACAGATGTTAGAGAATTTAAGTCCTTTAGAAAAGAACTCGTGGGGCATTTAGTAAGAGGCTCTCCACTCTTCTTTTTCTAACAGTTCAAACAGGCTTATTCATAAAAGCAGTAAGCCAGAAAGGGAAAGGGAAGAGCGATGGCAGCCAGACTCAAGGCGAGTCATGGGCAGAACAACGCCAGAAAGAGCCCAACACAGCCTCACACCACCCACCCATCCCTGAAAGCTTCCCTGTGATCCCAAGCCCATATGACAATTATAGTTTATGCTATGACCTCTGCTATCAAGAAAAGATTATGTTCAGTATACTTAAAGTAATTTTTCTTAGGAATAATTAACACAAAATTTACAGCTTAAAGAGGATACTTCACTCAAGAGGACAAAATCATAAGCCATTGGGTAAATGCAAATTAAATCCATAAAAAGAAACTGCCGCAAATCTATTAGGATGATTAAAAAAAAAATACTAGCAATATCAAGAGGAGGCAAGTGTGGGAAGCAGCTAGAGCTCTCAAACATCACTGGTGGGAACACAAGATGACATACCACTCTTAAAAATGCCTTGGCAGTTTTCTATAAAGGACTTACCCTTTGACTCAAAATCATACACCTGAGTATCTATCCTAGAGAAATGAAAGCTTTCAGGGCTGGGGGTATATCTCAGTGGTAGAGCATTTGCCTAGCAAGCCTGAGGCCCTGGGTTTAAGCCCCAACCCAGAGGGATGGAAACAAACAAACCAAAAAATTCATATTTACAGGAAAACCTAAACATAAATATTTACGACAGTTCTCTTCATAATTGCCCCAAATTGAAAATAAGTGCCCTTCGACAGGTGATCGTATAAACAAAATTGGTACATCCACACAGTGAAATATCCAGCAATAAAAAGGAATGAACTACGGATACACGCAAACACTTGGACAAAGCTCAAAGGCGAGCTAAGAGGAAGAAGCCAGTTTCCGAAGATTACATACTGAATGACTTCATTTATGACATTCTAATTCGTTAAGTTAAAGGACATTCTCAAGAGCAAACACTGTGGGAATGGAGAACTGCTCAGTGGCTCCCAGGAGCTGGGGGTGGGGGAGGTTCCAGAGTGGTAGGGCTCTTCTGAACCCTCACTGTGGTAGACAGAAGTCAAGAGAACCTACATGTGTTAAGATTCCAAGATCTGTACACATGCACGGTAGTTTAAAACTGTATGACAATTTCACAAGAATTTCTTTTTACTTGAACTATCACTGTGCATATGATAAAAAACTGAAAATGTGGCAGATTTCAAATATAAAAGGACTACACTGTTACATTCTTCAGTTGACACGAGACTAACACAATAGCCTTCTAAGATAGGAAGACACATTGCAATAAATAGTAACCATAAGAGAGCTGGGAGCTGTGGGTGTAGCTCAGTAGTGAGCGTGTACTTAGCCTATGGAAGGTCATGGGTTTATCCCTAGCACTACAGAAGAGAAAGTTGTGTGTGTGTGTGTGTGTGTGTGTGTGTGCGCGCGCGCGCGCGGAGGGGCGGGGGAATGCTATTATTAGACAAAACACAAAACAGACTTTAAGACCAAAAGAATCACTAGAGAAAAAGAAGGACAATTTATAATGCTAAAAAGGGTCAATTCGTCAAGGAGATGTAAAAATCACAAACAGATGTAATCTGACAAAACCCTAAAACAAATGAGACAAAAGTGGACCAAAATGAAAGGAGAGACAATCCATCAATGACTGAAGACCTCAACACCCTACTCTAAATAATTGATACAACAACCAGACAAGAAGTCATGAGGGGTAGAAGCACTATTACCCACACTGACCTACCTGACAGCTACACGGCACTTCATCTGACAACAGCAAAAGAATTTGTATTCTTTTTAGAGTCCAGGATAAACCATTTCCAATGTCACAAGACAAGTTTCAATGAATTTAGAAGGACTGAAATAACATGAAATACACCAAAAGGAAGGTGGAGAAAATCTCCAAATGCTTGGAAATTAAATAATAATTTTTGAACTGCCCATGTCAAAGAAAAAATCATAAGCAAAATTAAGAAATATTTTGAACCCAAATAAAACAAAAATACAACATGTCAAAATTTATGGGATGCAGTTGACACAGTGAGTAGAGAGTGTTTTACAGTTTTAAATGTAAGTCTGTGTTACAATAAAATACACACTTAAAATTTTTCAATCAAAGTCAGGTACAGTGGTTTAATCCCAGCTACTTAGGAAGCTGGGGCAAGAGGATCACAAGTTCAAGACCTCAGCAATTCAGTGAGACTATCTTAACATAAAAATGAAAAAGGACTGGGGATGTAGCTCAGCAGTAGAGCATCACTGGACTCAACCAATCCCCAAACTGGGGGAAAATTCTCAATTAAAATATCCTCAACTAGTAAACCAAATTCAGTAACATATAAAAAGGATTATACACTACAACTAAATGGGATCTATCCCAGAAATACCAAGTCTGGCTTAACATCTGAAAATCGATTATAATACATCTGAAAATACATTAATTTAATGCAACAATTTACTACAACAAAAAGGGGGGAAAGTCACTTCATCATATATGCAAAAAATTCAATAAGTTATGTTTTAAAAAGAAAAAAAAAAAAAAACCCAGTAAATAGGACTCAAAGGTAACTTCCCCAACCTGATAAAGGGCATGTCTATGAAACCTACAACACTCTACTGGAGGTTCTAATTAGTACATTATGGCAACAAGCAAAACAGAACAGAAGAAAAAAGGCATCCAAACTGGAAAGGAGGATGTAAAAACAGCCCATTTCAAGTTCCAATGTTCTAGATTCTCAGTACCCCCACACATAGTCCATACCACAATCTGGTCAGAGAACTTACATTTAAAGCAAGAGCTGGTGTGCCTGTTGTGTGGCAAATACGAAACACGATTTCCTTCACTCTGGCCTGCCGACATTATCAATGATTAGAAGTACAAAGTTCTTCCATAAAATTAACAGGAAGAATACATCAATTTAAAGGTACATAAAAGAAAATATTGGTTGAATTAAAATATATTAACCTAAGAATATCTAACCACATTTTCCACATACAGGCGCATTTTAATTTTATCCTAATCCATTTGAATACAATTATATAGACCTCATATTCTCAGCCTCACTTCCGGTAACATGCATGACCTTCGTTCTACTCCAAGTTTCCAGCTTCGAGTATAGTTTCCAGTGAGAATTACTTACTTTGTGATACTTTTTGGCTTTTTGTTGCTTGGTTCTTTGTTCAACACTATGTCCTTGGACAGACACAATGAAGGACTCCTCAATCAGCATGGTCAATGAATTTAATTATATCACTCATCCCTAGGAGTATCACATAAATAGAAAAAATGTAACATCCTATCATTCATGAACATAGCAATAGAACAAGACCTGGCATCTCCCCAAGCAGTTGTTTGATGACTATTTTTGAGGGAGGATTAAAGGAAAGGTATTATAGACATGCTCCTTTGATGGCATCTGAGTTGAAAGTTGGAAAACAGTATAGAAGTAAGAAATGACAGATCCTGCCCTCCAGGAAAACAACACCTACTTCCCTAAAGAGCAAAGGAAGAAATTTATCTCAGGCTTTACAAGTACAACGAAAGCCACTTCCATGCTCATTTATGGAATAAGAAACCATCTTAGTGAAGCTGAGTAAACAGAGGCAGAGGAAAAGCACACAATTCCTGGTCACAGGGGCTAACACTGCTTGGATTCCTCAAATGCTTCACTCAGAAGAATGGCTTCCACGTTAGACTGTAGAAGAGCTAATGTACAAGCCTAGCCCTGAGACATTGCTTTCAACCAGAGAACAGAGCTCACCGACAGCCAGAGTTATATTAACATGTATATCCAAGAACAAAACTGCCATCCGCCTCAATAGATGTGCACACTGTTAAACAGCTGCCAAGCTCTTTCACAGACTTACCTTAAATAAAAGGAACACAATGAAAATGTGGCCTGCAAACCTCACCTCTTGTTTCTTCTTCTAAAACATCAAGCTGATCTTTTATACTTTCAGAAAAACATAATTATCTTGAAATTTAAACCTGCTGCACTAATAAAATCAACACCATGTCTTTAAATTCTCTCTTGCTTCACTTGCCCCTTGAAACTTAATGCAACCCACACTTGCTCCTCAATGTCAAATCCTTTCTGTAGCCATGCCATCGGGTTGCTAGCACAAAAAATCAAACTAATAGACCACTTTCTTTTACTTCAGTGCATGTGGTAGCCACTGCTTCCAAAAGTATCCAAACAAAGACCTTCTTGTCACAGAAAAGCGTCCATGCCAACACTGGTTGCCTGGGTCCCTTCATCATGAGACAGGGTTAAACACAATCAGACCACAGATGGCAGACATGCTGACAGATGCGGACCAGCGGGAAACAGAGCTTTTCTAAGAACATCAGTTAGTATGTTCAGTTTTGGTTTTTTCCTGTGCTGCGGACGGAACCCAGGGCCTCGCACATGCTAAGCACATATTCCACCACTGAGCTACAGCAACAGGAACATTTTCTGAGCTCGCTGTGTCAAGCTCTGCTCAAGGTCATGGCATGTAACAGCGAATAAGGCAAAACCACTGGCCCTCAAAGAGCCTACACTCCCGCTGGGGAAGAATACTAAAATTCAAATGCACTACTATGTGGGGTTGGGGTTGAGGGAGTAGCCAATGCCTTTATGTCCCAGAGGAACATCAGTAAAACATCACAAAATTGATCTCCTGCTTTGTAATATACCCTTGCCTAAAGTCATTCAACAGCTTATTACACTTAGCATCAAATTTTAAATCCCTGAGAGGGTCTAAAAGCCCCTGTATGAAAACCCAGCAAATCTTCCCAACTTTTAAGGCTTGGTCCCCATATGCATCCTGAACCAAATGAGGATATCAGGCAAAAATCTCCTATTTCTGTATAATTTGCTTTCATGTATGATTTTCTGAAAATGTAGCCTGTAAATCCTGACTCGCTTCTTGGTTTATTTTTCTACATTAAACATCAGAGGCCCTGGGATTAATTACCAGAACTACCAAAAATCAATTATTCAACCATCGGGTTCCTTAATACTATTTGAAAAACATGGATATACTGTTTCCAGAGTACTTATTACATTTATAGGTACATATTTACTTGTGTACATATTGTACTTATTTATTTCATAAACTATAAGTTCCCTAAGTTCCACTAAACCATAAGTTCCATGAAGATAAGTACAGTTTTCAGTATGAAAAAATGTCATGTCCCCAGAGACTAGGATGATACCTAACACATAGAAGGGGCTCAAGGGAAAAAGAAAAATGAACAAAAGATGATCACCATGAATGGGAACTGCAGCAGTCCAAAATTCAGAGAACGGCACCCCGGGATAGCTCAGCTTCCAAGACCCACGTTTAGTTTTGCGTGAGTGTTCTGTTGTAGTAAAGGCTTCACGGCACAAAGTCAAAGTTAAGTGACTGCTGAAAATCAACTAGTACTCGACACTCCCTTTCCAATGAGTTAAAAATATATCAGTAAGGTTTAGGGCCAGGCCGGGGAAGTGCAGGCAATGATGCTGACCTCGTGAGCGTGGCGCTTCTCCTTTTGGGACGTGGGGCTGCTCCAAGTACTCAGGTCCTGACCAGAACTTGGGGCAACGGTGAGCAGCGTGGCCTGTGGTGCTTCCGCAGCTCTCAAGAGTCAATAAACCACCATATATTGATTTTAAGGGGATTAAGGCAGGATCAGTGGGGACATTTTAAAGGTTGCCTACCACAACTAGATTCTAAAAACCTTATAAGCCATGGTGATAGGTAACCCAGGAACTCTCAAAAGAGGTCTTTTGTTCTCAACCTTGTCTTATTTGGGTTTTGAAACTTATCAAGTCATTTCTCAGGCTGCTGTGATTCATGCCACAGTCAAAGTTGAAGAAATCCTTGAAAAAGCAGACTACCTGTACGAAAGTGGAGGCAGAGGAAATTTTACCAGCTGCTAACCCAATACAACACAAGTGAAGATGCAGGACTCCTCTGGCGATTGGCACCGGCCCCAGGTGATATAGCTCAGTAGGACTTAAGAGGAGAAAAAACTTCTTGTGTATGAAACCCAAGAGTATGTAGTCTACATCAGTAATGTTAGAGATTACGAAGCCATCAAGGTTAAAACATCAAGGAGCATTATGAGAAAGCAACTGAACTGAATCCTAAAGATGCTACCTCAATTTACCTGATGGATAAATTGGAGCTACACATTTGCTGAAATGCGTTGGTATCAAAGAAGAATTGCTAAAATGCTGTTTGCAACTCCTAGTTCCACCTATGAGGAGGCCTTGGGCTACTTTCACATGGAGAACAGATGGATTCAAAACTGGACAGCAAAAACTTGTTTCTTTTAGGAAAGACATACTTGAAGTTAAACAACAAAAAGTTTGCTGCTTTCTGATTAATGAAAGTCAAGGACTATTCAGCACATACTGAAGAAGATAAACAGATAGAGACAGAAGCTGCTTAGTTGCTTACAGGTTTGTGAAAAGAATTTAGACCTTTTCAGAGAAGAAAATGCATGATATACCCAATAAAGTTTGCCTTTTCATTTAATTATACAGATAATATATTAATCATAGTTTTTATTGCTTTTTCTCCATTCTTTTAATGTCTTGACCATTTTAACAGAATACACAAAATTCTAGGTTTCTACACAAACAATAAGGTAAAAGACATAACTGCCATATTATCATAAGAGTGGCAGCAATAAATTTCCATGGCTCAGAAAGATTATTTTGAATCTTGGGACACCAACAATGCAAAATAATATGGGATTTCCAAATACTGGTCACGTGGACGTCAGGATGAGAGGATATCAAGAAAAGAAAGTTTCATGGAACACGGAGCATATGGGGTAATGGATTTTCTAGTTGAATTTGATTCAAAGCTGAGATCTTTTAGAGAAGGGTCAATGAAAGTGAAGTGGTAAGGATACTGAGATTTCTTGGTGTAGTTAAGGGGTGTATCTTGGAGACCACCTGAAGAACAAAAGAACTTACATCAGGAGAGGACTGAAAATGGAGTGGCTTCCTTTTTCAAATGTGTGGCCTTATAAGTGCACTGAATCTGTCACTAAACAAAGTTCAAATTTTAATCCCTAATGGGTTGAAAAGAACATAGAATTTAAGGGTGAAATGGAAATTAAGATGTTTTAAATAGGCAAGACAATGCTACTTAAATGAGACTGGAGTGTCACCAATGCAAAAATCTTAATTCTTATAAAATGGAGCTTCTTCAAAGTCATTTCTATAAATCTGACACTGTCTGTACATGAATTTCCCCCCCAAAATTTGAGAATTATAATGTAGTACACTGTGCATATTTGCTGTTTGTTTTATCGTGTTTTCAAACATAAAACGTAGTGAAACCATTGTGTATGCCCATCTGACATTAAACAACTGTTAATCATATATGTGTATATGTGTGTGTATCAATATGTGTATGGACTGATTCGCTCAGTCACCAAGAGAACATTATAAAAACTTTAAAAATTATGAATTTTAATGATACTAATTTAAATAAGCAAATTTCTCATTATTAGAAATAGTCACATTCATTCCTACTGAAATATTAATTGAAAATGTTCTATACAATATATGTACATTATTAGGTAGCTAATACTTAAAACCATCTTTTAAAGGAATTTTTTTCAGTGCTGAGGATTGAACCCAGGTCCTCATGTATACAAGGCAAGTACTCCACTACTGAGCCACATTCCCAATTCTTTTGTTTATTTGGAGACGGCCTCACTAAGTTTCTCAGGCTGTTCTCAAACGTGTGGTCCTCCTGCCTCAGCCTCAGGAGCAGATGGGATTACAGGAAGGTGCCACTGCACCTCGTGAAAATTCTTTTTATAGATTTAGCCATCATGTTATGATGAAAAATGACTATTACAGGTATTTTGTTTTGTTTAAATAAGCATACAAAAAGTAAGAAGAAAATTGTAAATGCCTCCACAAATGTTTCAAACAATGTCACTACATGACATTTCTACGCTAGTTAGCACAGTGTGAAAATCTTGAAGATGTCCCAACAATTACTTGTATAATGCAAAAATATTCACAGTAGCCTACTTTAGGAAGCACATCAATTACTATAATAATGTGGACAATATATCCTTTCATAAACAAAATGCACATAAGAATCTCATATTTTCTCTTTTGAAAAGATACTTGTTTTGATATTTTAAAAAATTACAGACACAGTGGGGTCACAAAATAACATATAATTTTGTGGTGCTGAAAATACCAAAAAGACATAATGTTAAACACTAACATTAGACGGTATTAGTCTCAAAGAAACTATTACATACAGGTGTTAGTGAAGATGATAATCATTAAGATTGCCAAGAAAAATAGTGTCCAGAAATAAATATAGGTTTTCCCACATACAAATGAATGCTTATTTTACATTTTAAATCATGAAGAAAAAAATACTGCCTTTCAGGTTTTTGTGTTTTAATGAAGTCAAAGTAACTCAAGTATTTTTAAGTTTTGTTTCAATTTTACCCAAAATTTTGACAATGATTCAAATATATCAATATAAGCTGGCTATATGTTTGTTTTTCTGACTAAAAAGTTAGCAATAAACTTCTCCCCTGCCCCAACCTTGCCCTATCAACTTTCGTGTTGGACACATTCTACACAAACCTTAAATGGGGATTGAAAGAAATCACTCTGTATTTTGATAACTGATTATGCACTTACATAAATGAACAGTGGTAAGTTACATGATTTCATAAGATGAGTTCCAGACCTACATGAGAGCTGCCATTTAATCTCATTTTCTCATCTTTGGGGTTAACATTTACAGTGTGACCTGAGGAAAATTCCTGTCTCACCTAAGTAAACGAATAATCTATCAATGCAATGGCCTTATCATCTTAAAATTATCCTGTCAAGATTTCCTTCTCATGTTCTCTAATCTTTCACAGTCAAATTGGAAAACCTCCAATAAAACTAATACACAGAAATTAGATTCTAGTCTATAATGAGTAATTTCTCATCCCATCACAAACTTAATGGGAATAACAAGTACAGAGCGAAGAAATGAATGGATAGCCCAAAGTCTGGGTCCCAGGTTACAAGAACACTGGCTTCATCTAGCCTCAAGTGTACACTGCCTTTCAGAGCCTAAAATAGCTATAAGAATTATTAGTGCCTATCAGACCCCCATGTCACAAATGTACCAGAGGTCAGTTTTCTAAAGGGAAGTCTATTTTTAAATGAATTTAAGTTGGTTTCTAAATTTGATCTGCATTTAAATTATCATCTGTGAGGAATGTCTGGCTGGACTCGTGAGCAGTTTTAAGCTGCTTGAGGAAGGTCCAAACAAAGTTCATTTTATGTGCAACAGACAAAGCCTGCTCTTAGCAACAGGCGTCTTCCACAAGGCAAGGCGCAGCAGCTGGGAAGAGAGCACCATCCTGCAGCTGAGGGGCTCTGGAATTTACTTCTTCACATAAGTGATAAAAGCTGACAATTCTTCACTTTAAGATGGCTTAGGAAAACCAATTTCCGATGGCTCAGGACAACAGAATGAAGTAGTAGATCATATTTTCAATGGTGAGCACAGCACATGGACACCACCCCAAAGAAGACGCCATTAGAAACCTGTATAAGCTTCCTCACAGTACACTGCTCTTCAGAAAGTACAAGTTCACAGGGTTACATTTACCAAAATAACCTCATTGACAATGAAGAAAGAGCTTTCTTTTGAACTTTGTATTCAGAAATAAGAAGATTAAAAAAAAAAAACCCACAAAATTCCTATTATAACATCTATTAAACAACTATGGAGTGGACTGGTGATAATTTTGGAAATTTTTACCATGCTCAATTTGGAGGAAGCCTCAAATCACCGAGAATGCTTAAGAATTTCTTTAAAAATTGTCCTTCAAAGGTACTGCAGTGCCATAGAGCTGGCACTGTACTGCTACCAGTAAGGAATAAAGAGCGGGCTAGGGATATAGCTCAGTTGGTAGGGTGCTTGCCTCACAAGCACAAGGCCCTGGGTTCAATCCCCAGCACCACCAAAAAAAAAAAAAAAGAAAAAAAAAAGAAATAAGGAGCATACTGCATTACTTCAGCAATGGTATCCTAGTGATTTTAATATCCACTATCCTAGTCCACCATGAGGACAGAGGTAAAAAGCTAAAACAAATCACCTTGGATAAACGTCTACAAACAGAAATGCATAAATTACATACTTCCATAAGCCAAGATAACGGGAATTTAGTTAAACCCATTTAAGTAAACTATTAATAATTGTAATGAAGGCAAAAATAACAGGTGTGTCCATATGTTTATGCCACCAACAAAGCCTATTCCCTCTCATCGGCTTTTGATTCTGGCCAATCTACCCATCTGAAGATAAACTAACACTGTGCAGCAGAGTGGGCAGCAAATCCAAATATTTCACTTTCTAGATATCTGAAATGGTAATACCATTTTAAAAAAATAAATCTGATTTTAAGAGTCAAAAAGATCATGAAAAGTGAAAGCACAGCAGTGCACCAAAGCCTTGATTCCATCCTGCCTCACTTACTCACCCACTCAACACACTGAGCGATCCACGTGCTACCCAATATCCACACCCCTCTAGCACCCACGGGAAAAAATCCCAGTTCATCTGAGGAAGCAAAGCACCTAACTGAAAAACTACCTCTCACAGATAGCCTGCCACTACATGAACCACATGACTACGATCTGGCCAATAAGAAACAAGGAGATGTATCGAGAAAGCAGCAGAAAGGCTGCTTAAAGGGAACTGACTGTTGAGAATTTCATCTCTTTTCTCCTTTCTTGCAGTTGTTGGAAACAGTGATGCCCCAGGAGCCATCCTACACTATACAACCAGCTTAGGGCTATACGCCTGAAACTCAAGAAGCAGATATAAACAATATTTCTTTAATGTTGTCAGATCTAGGGAATTAGTGGTCAAAGATCCTGGCACTGTCGGGGCCCATTACCTCTGATGCTGTTTTTACCTAGTTGTTACCAGCAATAGCCTGGTGTCTCAAATGCATAAATACAAACAAGTTTATAAAAACTCAGAAGAACAGAGCTAAAGGAATAAGTAGCATACTACACTACAAGGAGAGCTGAGTATTCCAAGGGAAGCAACAAAGTTTAAAAATCAAACACCCCTTCTCTGTTCAAACCCTCAATCCATGGCTTCAGCACTGTCACACTGAGGACCAGGTGTGTATGTGCATCTGCCTCCCCACCACCCTGGAAAAACTTGAAGGCAAAAAGTGCCCTTGTTTACTTTTGCAGCTGTAGAAACAAGCACAAAGCAGATACTCAAGTGTTAAACTAAATGAAGCTCCTAAATTAAGAATCTTCCAATGACTGATAATTCCACAGCCTGGAAGTCTGCCATGGTACCTGCATGTAGTCCAGCTCACTCAGTGTAACAAAGCATGTTGAACTGTCCTCCCCTGCTGAGCTGAGGCACCTCACTCTTTACCTCCAGGGTCTGTAGACCTTGCTGCCTTATCAAGGACTAGGTGAGGTGGAAGCAGATTCTGGAGAGCTCTAGTCTTCTTTTCTCCTCTTTCTGCTCACCCCTGCAGAGATGTCAATAAGAGCTCTGCGAAGTTGAGAAAAGCAATTACAATTCGATGTGAAAATGGCACACAAAAAGCATGCTTCCTTTGCCAGGGTGGGCACAGCTGCAGCGCCCTGCATGGGCCACCTCATTTATTCCATGCCATCGCTGCTGAGCTTCCTTTCTGACACGCAGTGAGCAAAGGCAGAGAACACTCAGCAAGAGGACATATCCTGCCACTCGGCCAGGCAGGAGGTGAGGCAGGGAGGGGAGAAAGGCTGAGTAGAGGAAGTGGAACCTGAATGAGCAAGGCATTCTTCCAGGGTGGAGGAGATAGGCAAAACCCACCAGGCCCTAGAGCTGGATCAGAGAGGCACATCTGATCAGGTGAATGGTGCAGCATTCAAGAATCCTGCCTGAAGGACAGGCTGTGTTAGAAGGATCGACCTGGTGGTTTCTCATAAATGTTCCCACAAGCTGCACCTCTGGGAGATGCATGAAAGAATTCCTTAATCTGGAGTACATAGGATCTATTAAACTCTATTTTAAACCTAGATTATTAAAACATATAGACTAAAAAGATCATTTATTGGAGAGTAATAAAAGTATATTAAGAATTTTACAAAAACATAGAAATGAACTTGGCCAAAAATTTGCCCAAAGTTGAACTATTTCTTTAAAATATCCCTAAATAACACACTTCCCTATAAATTTTGCAAAGATGGTTAGGCAGATTCATGACTTACAAAATAAATTTTGTATGTGATGGCAGAGAGTCAACTTTAAAATTTGATTTCCACTCTTCTTTAGTAACAGAAATAATATTTTATTTAGGCTGGCAATGTGCCCACTGAAACACCACACTTGAGCCTCCCTTGAAAACAGCACTGGCCAAGGAGTTTCAAGTAGAAGTCAATGGGTGGAAAGTCCACGAAGACCCTTTCACCCCTTTTTCTTCCCCTCCCATTGCAGACATCTCGTCTGGAGCTCCAACAGTGTCCTGTGGTTTGGAGGACATAGGCCTCACACCAGGGATGTGAATGTCAGAGGGTGCCTGAGTCCCTTCCTGAGGATTCTAGAGCTGCCCCCCAATAGGCAGTTAATGTGAGAAAATCAAGCCCTGAGTAATCAGATACCTGTTCCTGCTAGGCAAACACAAACTTCACTACAGCTGCTAGAGCATATTACAGTACAAAGGGTAAGATCTGGCAAATAGCAGTGTCAAATACGTTAGTGATGTTAAAAACGTATTTTATGATTCACCATCTTTTCCTAAGGGACACAGCATTTTATGATTATTAAACATTCTTTGCAATCGATATAAATGCTCTCCAATGTTTTCTGTGGGTACAACAGACACCTAGTTCTTGAAACATTTACTCTGGGTGCTGAAATAAGGAGAGTAGAGGCTTGGCAGAAAGATCCCTGGGAAGTGGGAATATGGGCAGCCTGTAGGAGGTACTGGAAAACTAAGTATCAACACCACAGTAAACACAGGCTCTTTACAGAAAGTGTCATGTTGTACAGGTGAACTGTAGGAAACAACAGTCAATTTGGGGGATCTACAGTCTAAACTAGTCTACGGTGCCACTGCCTACTATCATAGAATCACACAAATTTAAATATAATTGCATTCTTAGTATATCTGATATCCTGTCATTTTATTTTTAAAAGGAACAGTTGCTTTATAGCAACTCAACTGATACAGGTTTTTATAGAAATGTTATTGTATTCCTTCCTCTCCTCTTTCTTTTTGTTTTCCAGGGGTGGGGGTAACCAGGGGTTGAACTCAGGGGCACTAGACCACTGAGTCATGTCCCCAGCCCTATTTTTTTGTATTTGATTTAGAGACAGGGTTTCACTGAGTTGCTTAATGCCTCCCTCACTTTTGCTGAAGCTGGATTTGAACTCGAGATCCTCCTCCCTCAGCCTCCCAAGCCACTGGGATGACAAGCATGTGACATAGCAACCAGCCTTCCTCTACCTCTTAACCACAAAACAGTCAAAGGACCCTAGGTAATGAATTATGCCTAACATGAACATAATAATTCCCCAGATGTGGGATGCTTGAGGGAGGGGACCCCCAAATTTGGGCAGGATCAGTCATTGCAGAAAAGCAAAGTCAGGATCACCTTCTCTGCTTTAATTTAACTCAATGTACAGGTTTTATTTACAGCTAGAAACAAAATCCAAATGTAGGTGCTCAAAAAAAAATTCTCCTTCTATTTTTTATCTCTGTTCAATTTTTTTAAAAGCAATCATTTCTTTCTATTTCAAATATTGCTGGCCAAACTAAAGACAAGCCTATCATTAAGTCACTACCACCTAACAATCATGGAATTCCTGCTGTATGGTAAACATTACATGAATATCAGATTTCTTTATAGAAAGTGGTAAACTGAAATGTATACAGTGCCCAAATTCAAACCTGGATTTCCATCCTGGTTATAACAACTACCAACTGCAGGTGAAACTTTGGGCAGACTAATCTGCTGCTCTTTGGCCTCAGTTCCTAAAAGTATAAATGAGAATAATGCTATCATTCCCCTTCTAGAATTGTTGAAAAAATTAGTGCTAATGTACACAAAGACCCCAGCAGAATGTTTGACACAGAATAGGCATTTTGTAGCTATGAATACGATGATAATTACCAGAAAGTTTTAAAATATTTAAGTAACTAGAATACTTATTTGAGTGTCAAAGATAAAGTAAAAGAGAAAGTTAAAAGCATCACAAGAAGAGACAGGGTGGGGGTTGAGTAAACTCTAACTAAGAGTCCTCTCAGCTCATGCCTGAAACACCTGGTCATTTCATGACCCATTCAACTTTTCCTTAAGACACAACAGAGACAGTACCTACTATGTGTCAGTTTCTAAGGCTTGATGCACACAGGAAATGCAGACATGGTCTTCTACTCTCAAGGAACTCACAGGTCCCTGAGTAGACAAATTCAGCACAGTACTAGGCAAAAGATAGGTAAGCACCACACAGAGTGCTGTGGAATGCAGAGGTGGGGCATACAGGCCAATCTATGCGCCAGGGGGAAGGAACCCCTGGAGTACGATCTTAAAGAACAAGGTAGTACGGCAGGCAGTGAAAGGGAACAGTACAAGTACCCCAAGATGAGAGCGCAGTGTATTTGAAATACTAAGTTCAAAGCAGGGAGCAGCAAATGATATGAATGCCCAGAATGGCCAGCTTCCCATCACAGGGGTTGAAGGCCACAAGGATAATCCTGGACTTTCTCCCATAGGCTGTGAGAAGCCCTGAAGAATTTTAAGCAGGAGGGTGACATGGTTAGACATCCTTTTGTATAAAAACCCTGATGGTGATGTGGTAAATGAACTGGGAATTAAGGTTGAATGGAATGGTAAACCAGTAGCCCAGGAAAGCAAGAATAAGGCTATTGAAATGGAATTCACATTTTAAACTCACTTTACCTACTGCAAGATTTTCTGAGGAATTACAATTAAGCTGGGTCTTCTTGAGTACTATATACTTTTCATACATATACATAATAATCAATGGCTTCAGAAGCTGCCATTGGTCTGATTTTAAATTCTCATAGTACATGACTCAATGTTACACACAACATTGTGAATTAAAGGTGAATTAGGAGACACTTTCACAAAAAGCAACACGCAACTTCACTCTAAAATACCACACAGCACATTTCCTACTACCAATTTCATATCCAAATGCTTCCACTTATAATCAAGTGTTATTCAGATGAAGAAAAACAGAACCCTAAATATTTACCATTTGTCTGTGTGATAAGCATAAACTACCATCTAAAACAAGTATTTAGATTTAGGTAAAGAATAAAATTCTTAAAAGCCCTCAAATTACAACCACTTTTAAGACTTTTCCTCCCAAAGACTTCCGTATGTCCTTGACCTACAATTGTAAAATCACTTAGCAAAAAGACAGTGAAACAGTTCTGTGGGATCATAAAAGGATCTTATCTGTGCTTGGCTGACAGCTGAAACTGTTCTCAAAGGAAGAATACCACACAAGTTGTCTGGATGACTCTGACTTGGCTGCTGCCTGCATATTCACCAAGAAAAATGTGTATAAACATCAACATTCAGGCACAAATATCCATCTGCACAGGATGTTAGTACTGTTCTAAATTCCTGAAGGGTCCTATTCTCTTTTAGAAGTATAAAATCTACCAACTGCTTTAACTGGGTGAAAGGAAGAAAAGATGGAGAGAAGCCATCTCTTTTGAACCCAATCAAGAAATCCTCTCTCCGTAAGATCATTTGGGGGAGTTTTAGAGGTTAAATGAACCTCTAAATGAACCATAAATCACTGCTATGAAAAAACATGGCACATTTTCTCTTCTTGAACCCAGTCTATTTAAGTCTTCCTTTGGATTCAGTCCTCTGTTACTGGGTTGAGGCTCATTTTGACCACAATGCTATTGAGTAAGATGCTCTTGGGGAAAGCGTGACAACAAAAGGCAGTTAGTGCTGTCAGGTTGATGTGGGGACACTGGCGAAAGAAATGGTCTGATGCTGTAACAACTCCTGAACTCACACCAGTCCCATTCTTCATTCTTTCTTTGGTTTAAAGTGGGTAATCACTTGACCCAGACTCAAATTTTGAAGCTTCTACATAACCTGGTCAAAATATCCTTCAATTTCATAAAAAAATGCAGTTAACTTAGGATTTAATTTGGTCTTCCCAAGCCCTTCTCTCCCAAAGTTTTACCCCATTCAACTGTTTAGCTTTTGTTTGTTGTGGCAGTGTTGGGGGTCAAACCCAGGGTCTCACACATACTACCCAAGCTCTCTACCATGGAGCCACGTCCCCAGCCCTCAGCTGGGGGATTTTATGAGCAAACAGGTAAGAGCAAGTTCCTAGAGCCAGACCACGTGAATTCTAACCCAAGCACTTATGGCCTTCGTGCCTTTCACTCTCCTGTCCAACAGGCCTCCGAGGGCATCATGAGGCAACCTATGAAAGCCTTCAGCACAGGAGGTGGGCAGTGCTCCCTAAATGGTCCCCACTGTTATGAGTTGAATTAAGAAAAGCACAGCCAACACCAGAAACACTAATGACCACTGAGACAGACCTATACAGGGTTCCACAGGATTTTTCTGTCTTCTGTCTTTATACTTTACTATCATTTTCTGTCATTTAAATGCCAAGTAAGTTGTTCTTAATTACCTTATGCTTCCTAATTTTCTATTCCCATATCCTTCTGTGACTCCATTAACATGACCTCCTGGGGTGAGGTGAATTTCAAGGGATTTATGATCGCCTACAATTGGTTCCCCCTCACTAAATTTTTAATGGTTTTCTACTGATAAACAGTAACCTAAAATAAATTAATTTCTAGACCATGTTGTTGTTTCCATTAGGAATCCACTGAACTATATTTATTTTTCACCAGCTGTCTGGATAATTATATTTAGTTCACTTACAAAGTCAGTAAAAAATGAACATGTTCATCATTAGCCTCTCTTTTTTAGATTTCCCTATATTCTCTAATTCCCCATAAAGCTTATGTGAGGTGTTCAAAGTGAACACAAATCAACTCACATCTCAGAAGTAACTCAATAATTAGATACCAAGGGCTTAAAACGAGACAATTCTTAATGTAACAAGGAACAAGAACCACATGTAAAAAACAATGAATGACTAAAGGCATTCCACATCTAAAATCAAATACTACTAAATGCAAATATCCATATGGTAGTAAATGCTAACCTTAAATTGTCCCTTTTTGGAGGACAGGGAAGAAAAGAGTTTATTGTAATTTTAACACAGGAATTCTACAAAACTAAAAGGTTTCCTCTTTTGTGCATATATTTTATACAATGCATATCAATTCAGCCAAGGCAATATAATTTCTTTTATTAAAATCTGAGAAACAACTGTCCACAGGATATCTATTATTTAAGGATTTATGCAACTTGCCCCAAACACTACTCTGAATTTTATATTTAAAATACTAGAGTACTGGTCCCAGGATAGGGCAAAGGAAGAACAGACCACACAGTGTCCCCCAGAATGCTGCCTTAACACCCTGACGGAGATCATGAAACAGCTGCCAGGAGGGTGGGTTCTTCGAGGTAAGGGCAACAGGCTGATTATGGGAGACACACTCTAAGCGCCACCGCACAGGCAGAGCGTTTTTCCACTGCCTCCTGTACAGTCTTGCAGCCTAGATCTAAGGAAGCCCAACACCCCGAGTGAGGTCAGAGGGAGCAAATCCTTTGTGTTCTAGCTGGAAGAGCTGGAAAGAGGATGCCAAAACCAGGACAGAGCAGTTCCCTGGTTTTTCTTTTACTCCATTCTCTTATTTCCCAAACAAAGGCAATTACAAATTGGTGGAAGGCAGCAAGAACCACATCATGGAGAAATTCCAAAGAAAAGGAACCTTCCTCTTTGATCAGGGAGGCATTATGAGTCCAAAACAGGGGCAAACATTATTGATTTTCTCTTCTGTCTTCCTACCTCTTGGCCCAGAATAGCAGCAAAGGAAATGCACTGCCCCATTTTAAAGCCCCATCTTTGTGTCTAGAGAACTGACAAGGAGCCCCGAAGAAACAGGAAGTACTGAACAAATCAACCCACGCAAATGCAATGAATTGATTTGGGGTAAAATTGCAAAGGCAATTCAGTGGAGAAAAATCGTCTTAATAAATGGTGACAGAACACATGAAAAAAAGGAAACTTGACCTAAACCTCAGGACTTATGCAACTATTAATTAAAAATAAATTAAATATATCTAAATGTAAAGTAAGAAACTTTTGAAAAGAAAATCTTTATAACCTGGAATAATTCAGAGTTCTTGGACATTACATCCAAAGCGTAAGCTAGTTAAAAAAAAAAAAAAAAAAAAAAAAACAGAAAAGTTATATCATGCTTCTTCAAAATTAAAAATTATTGCTCTGAAAAAAAAAATAAAAAAAAAATTAAAAAAAAATTAAAAAAAATTAAAAAAAAACAATAATAATAAATGATAAATGACTGGCCAAAAAAAAAAAAAATTATTGCTCTGAGAAAGACACTATAAGAAAAATAAGATGTAGACAGGAAAAGTATTGGCAAATGACATAAGCCAGCAAGCATTTGTATCCAGGATATGGTTTATTAAAAAAAAAAAAAAACTCTGAAAATTCAACCAAAAACCAAAATAACCCAATCCAAAAGCAGCAAAAAACCTGAACTGACTCTGTGTCCTAAAGGATACACAAACCATAAGCCCCTGAAAAACTGTTCAACATCATAAGCCATTAGAGAAATGCAGATGAAAACTATAACAAGATGCCATTACACAGTTACTAGGATGTCTGAAAGAACACTGACTCCTTGGCAGAGTCGACACAAATGCCCAGCACCTCAAAGTCTCACACACTTTGCTGATGTGAAAGTAAATGGCACAAATCTTCTGAAAATGATCTGAAAGTTCCTTAAAAAAAATTAAATGTAGCTGGGCACAGTGGCACATGCCTATAGTCCCAGCTCCTGGGGGAGGCTGACGCAGGAGGATTCTCTGACCTCAGGGATTTGAGGTCAGCCTGGCAAGACTCCATCTTTAAAAAAAAAATTTTAAAAAAAGGTTAAATGTGTATCTACCATATAATCCAGGATTCCACTCATAGGTAATTATCCAAGAAAAAGGAAAGCATACATCCATATAAAGACTTGTATACAAGCTTTCACGCTGTTTATTTCTGATGCTCAAACACTAGGGCAACCCACATATCCTTAAGTGGGACGATGAATGAATACACTGTAATATATACATATAATGGAATCCTACTCAGCAATTAAGAGGAACCAATTATCTAACTCAGCAACTTAGATGAATCTCAAAGGCATTATACTGAGTCAAAGAAATCAGCTTCTGAAGATGATCTACTCTGGGTTTTCACAGAAATGACACCCTTCCAAAGAGAAAACTACAGGGATGGAGAACAGATGGATGGTAGCTGAGAGGTAGAGAGGGAGAGGTGTATCACCAGGCAACTTCTGAAGGTGGAACAGTCCTGGGAGTACTTACAAATCCATACATGTAACTCATTGAACTGTACACCAAAAAAGCAAATTCTACTTTGTGTTAATGTTTTAAACTAACAACTTATAATATCTCAAATTTACAATAACTCTTACATAACTAATTTACATAAACATTGTACTGAATATTACTGCAGAAATGGCTTTTAAAGATATTACAGTATTAAGTATTGTTTAAAACAAGTTAACTTGTAAAATATTTTTAAAGATACCACAGAATCATTTCTTTACAAAGTTATCCACAAAGATGACTGGTTTTTTTTTTTTTTTTTGGGGGGGGGTGGGTGCTGGGGATTGAACCCAGGGCCTTGTGCTTGCAAGGCAAGCACTCTACCAATTGAGCTATATCCCCAGCCCCCAAGATGACTGTTTAATAGCAAGAATGCCAACACTCAAGAGCACTCAACAGTTCAGGTTAGAGATGCTGATGTCGCCCAGTAGGTGAGGCACCAGGAAACAGATGCATGAGCTCAGAGTCATCCAAAGTCGGCCCACTACAGGCCATCCCATCCCTACAGGCTGTCCATGCCTCCTCCAGATCCTCAACAGGAAGTCCACTGCACACATTTGAGAGTGTGTATACAAAAGGAAAGTGCCAGGAAAGCACTCCGCTGGAACTGCCTGCACCTTGTCGCCACACCACCACAACTGCAGCGCTCCCACACCATGCCAGAAACTGATCCCACTCTCTAAAACTCGGTTAGAACTTCCTTGACCCAGTGAGCAAAGGGGAAGAAGCGCCCTCAGCTACACTGTTAGACGGAAAGGATCCCAACCAGGTTCAATGCTGCAACAGCATTGTTTCCTAAGACACGTCGCTGTACTATCTCTGTCAAAACATTTGCAAGTCTCCATTATAGTAATTTTCACTGAGTCATTTTTTTAAATTTTTCAAAGAAAAACAATAACTACTACTAAAAGGGTAACACAGATGCTGTCCCCATCCCACCTTCACTAATTTGACTTCTCCTTTTTCAAGGATATCCTACATGCTTAACACTGGACATTCAACTGCAGAAAATAGTCACAAATGTGCTACTTTGAAAATAATTTTTTTAATAAAAATTTTATTTTAATAGAGCAGCTACAGATAATTTTTTTAAATTTTTTCCCCTATTTCCCATGAAGAATTCCCCTTCTATTCCTGACATATTTTGTCATATACATATTATGACTATGATTATCATGCTCATTTTTTAATACTATTACAGGAATTCTACTTTGTGAGGACACTATCTGATTTCTCTCCATGACCACCAAAAATGGGGGTGGGGAAACAAAATACACTAAGCTTTCAGGTAACAGTGTTCTCAGCAAGTAGTACAAACATAATTTTGTCATTCCCATAAGAAGGGGCTGGTGTCCCTGGATGGGAGAGACTGCTTCTTGGTGCACTTAACTTGCTAGAGAACAAGGCGCAAGGACAGATGAGCCTTTAACAAGCCTGCCTGGATGACAAGAGTCCAAACACAAAGCATAAGCTATGCCATTCGTTAGAGTGGTGCTTCTTGGGGTCCTATTAGACATACCCTTAAAATAACAACCTGACAGAGCACGACTGACCTGGCTGGCATGCACGCACAGGCCGTGCTGTGTGGTGCTAGGCTGTCTAACCGGAAAGGAGATGCCAAGTGACACCATTCCTGCAGCGCTTTCCCTCTCACCTAACGTGCGCTCACCTCCATTCGTCTTAGTGGCCAGAAAAGGCACTCGGCATTTGAGATAAAATCAATACACGCAGAGCCACACATGTGTGCACAGTTTTCCTAAGAAAACTCACTCCTTTAACATGACTTTGAGCCTGAAATGCAAGGGTTTTGTTGTTGTTGTTCTTCTTCTTCCAGGCTGAAACACATCAGCGATGCCTACTGGCAAAAATGTAAGTTAGAAAATGAGGACTCAGTGTACGTATAAATAGCAAATGAAGACAAGAGAAGCTGGATGCCATTACGTGAAGGCTGCTGATGCCAAGGGGAGAGATTCCAGCGGCACCCAGGTACTGATGAGGAGGAACGACCGGCAGGGTGGAGCATGGCAGAAAGCACCTCCTGAAGAGTCGAAGATCGGACTTACGGGACTCCGTGAATCCCTCACCACTAAACAATTCTCTTTCTGCAATTCTGGTGCAGGACTGAGACCCTTTTTCAGTGAGCTCCTGTAAGGTTTTGTGTTCTTCACCACCCTCACATGGTGCCTGGCCTAAGAGATAATAAGTGGCTGCTGAGTGGAATTAACAAAAATAAATAAAAATATAAAAAGAAAATGAACTAGAGGAAAGGACAGTCATCCAACAGGAGCACTCGGCACACTACTATCTTGGTCACCGGCATGATCTCCTCCACTTTGGAGAACTTTTAGAACTACATGGTAATTTCACAAAGAAGAGCTGGATTTTCTTAGGCAGCATTTACTGTTCAGTGAACTTCATAGTTGATCACAGCCTGTCATGGGAGAAGTCTCAGTGCTGCCAAATTTTTACAGTTCATGTGTGTTTGCATTATCAATATTACTTTCAACCTATGTTCCTCTGCAGGAATCTTTTTTTTTTAATTTGTTGAATTAGTTATCCATGACAGCAGAATGTATCTGCAGGAATCTTTTAAAGCTGCTGCTTTACTTAAATCAGTTAACATAATCTGCAGGTCTACTGAGGTGTGTGGATGGGTAGCTGTATGAGCAGCAGGCCACAACCGGCTGAAAGTGCACGAGGGAATGAGGGCCCACCCGCACTGTGGAGTCCCACGTAACTCCAAGGGAACCGTGGTCCAAATGAAGCATGTGAATTCTGACAGGGGGCCCAAGCAATCCCTGTTTCAGTTCCAACATTAAATAGACAGTCCCTGACTTAATGAGACTTTGACTTATGATTTTTTTCAGTTTGCAATGGTGCAAAAGTGATTTAAATTCAGTAGAAACTGTACTTTCAGTGTTGATCTTTTCCCAGGCTATGGATAAATGCCCTGTCAACCTGGGCAGTGGCAGTGAGCCACAGCTCCCTGACAGTCATGTAACCACAAGGATAAAGAGCTGCTATTCTGCTGTGTCACGGAAGTATGAGGTTCATTCAGGAAACTGGGTATATTCAGTACATTTCTGACTTAAGAGATTTCTAACTTACTCTGAGTTTATCAGGGTGTAACCCCGCTGTAAATTGAGGAGTGCCAGTGATAGCAAATGGTAGCCGGTTTCTTGGAATAGGTTACTGGCAGCTCTAATACTTTCTTCCTATACTCCACTAAAGGTACTCATTTTGGAAAACAGCTCTAGGTTCCTTCTAATAGCACTTCTGCTCTCAAGTTACTTTTTTCTCCCATTTCTTTGACCACATAACAATTCCTTCATGCTATCAAAGTACCCTTCCACACGACGCAAGCCCACTGAAACGTTCCTATTTCAATGACAGACTTGTACTGTTCTAGTTTAGCCTTCTAGCTTCTATCCTCAAGCAGCTCCTTGGCTTTCAGTGCCTTCTTTCCATAACTAGCTGACTAGATCAGAAAAGTAATGTCAGGAGCAGAAAAACCAATAATTTTAGAATCAGAAAATCTGGGTTCAAATTCTGCCATTCCCAGCTGTATGAGTTGAGGTAGAAGAACAACCCCAAGACTATTTCTAAAATAAGAAAATTCTATTTCATTCAACTCTCTGGGAAAACAGAATGGAGTTTCCTCAAAAAAATAGAAATGGAACCACCATATGACTCAGCTATCCCATATATCGATATATATCCAAAAGATCTAAAATCAGCATAAAGGGACACAGTCACATCAATGTTTATAATAACACAATTCACAACAACCATGCTGTGGAACCAGTCTAGGTGCCTGGCCTGTCAACAAACAAATGGATAAAGAGAGTGTGGTACATACACACAATGGAATGTTTCTCAGCCATGAAGAATGAAAGTACGGCATAAGCTAGGAAATTAACGGAACTGGAGAGCATCACACTAAGTGAAAATAAGCCAGACCCAAAAAGTCACAGATCATATGCAGAAGCTAAAGCAAAATAAGGGGGAAATGGGGCAGGTGCTCAGGGTCCATGAAAATAGATGAGAGATCAGTGGAGAAGAGGAAAGGGATTGAAGGAGAGTGAGGAGGGACAGGAAAGGGAGGAAAAGTGGAATGAATCTCACCAAACTTTCCTACATACCTATATGAATATACCACAGTGAATTTCACCTTGATGTATACCCATAATACACTAATTTTTTTAAAAAGCTATAAGTAAATAAAAGAAAGATCCAAAAAAAGAGAATAAGAGGAGGGAGGAAGAGAGGGAAAGGGGAAGCCCTGGGGACTAAATTGAACTAAATTTTATTCCATGCTTGTGTAATTATGTCAAAATGAACCCCAATAGTGTATAACTAGTGTGTATAATAAAAAATAAATAAAATAATTCTATTTTGTTCCACTTTCCTGATTATTATAAAGATTAATAATCATCATAAATGATCAATAGTGATTTCAGATTAAAAGTAATTTATTTTCATATTTATAAATGTTAATATGAACCATATAAGCACTCTTGTGCAGATGAAAAGTAATTTTGTTTATATATTTAATTACAAATAATTAATAATTGTTATAAAGGCTGAAAGTAATTTGCACTGTTTTTATTCATTCTCCCTTAGTAAAAATCATTTGATAAAGCACTAATACTGACCAGCAACCAAATTCAAAAGGCTTCTTTTTAAACATTTCGGTCATTCATTAATATAATAAAGATATGATAAACTAGAAAAATAACACCTGAAGTATAAATATAAATTTGAAGTCACCTATAATCCTGCCTCCAGAGATAAACCTCACTGATACTGCGGCACAGTTCATATAGTAAAAACTCACTTAAAGTAACAGTATGATAATCTACTTGGAAATGGAAAAGGTTTGTTTAAGCAGAGAACCACAAACACTGATACATAAATATCTTAGACATTTCATTTGAAATTAACATGTGGATTCATTTGCAAATTTTCCAATGTAAGATCAAGGCTTTTTTAAGAATAATTGGTCTTCAGACTCACTGTTAGGCTGGTCATTCTTACACAAATCACACCCGAAAATGCATCATCAAAATTTCTAATTTCCCCTTCTTGCTGGTGTGGCACACAGACTCAGACACTTACAAAAAGCATCCTGGGAATCCTTATACAAATTTATTTCCCCCGATCTTCTTAAGAGTCAGCATGACCATACATAAATTAGTGGTGTTTTTTTGCGGGGGAGGAAGGGAGATTTGCCTTTGGAAGATTTCCAAAGTATGTAGCAAATTTTTGAAGAAAAATTTTTGTATTTAACCTGATTACCTAAAATTTTAATTATACAAGTACAATTACAAGTATTATTGACAAAAACAGGCTTTGTTAACAAAATGGTCCTTGATCAATATTCAAGTCAATCAGCGGACCCAGAAGGACGCATTGTCTGCCTTGCCCTGAGCCTGGAGGGTGTGGGGGACATCAGTGTGCTTCATAGGAGGAGACCACTGATGGGCTCCCATCTCTGGGCACCTCAAATTATCATTTTAAAAGGTACTTCTCAACCCTTACATGTATAGATAGGTGCAGTATAAACTTAAACACGGATGGTCTCTGAATTTAAAGGAAGAGCAGGACACACGTTACTGTTGAACACAGACTGGATGAATGGAGCCAGCAACCACCAACAAGCTCTCTCGCCTCCTCCCCTCCTCTGCCCAACCTTCAAACGTCAGACCCTGGGTTTGGTCTCCAGCCCAGCTCTCTTGTCTATCTAAATTCAATCATCAACTTCCAATACTATCCATATAATAAAGACTTCCAAATTTAAAAGTGTAGAAAACACCCTTCTCACACATGTCGAACCTGGCAAGACAGATGCCCCAGCCCTCAATCTGCTCCACTCCACGGGTCTGGTAATCACCACCATCCCCACTGCCCCACTCAGGACACATGGCTAGACTGCCCTTAAGGTTTCGTACTCCTAATCCCACCTCCGATCTAATACGAATTCCTGTCCCCTCTCTAGGTTTTTTTGAGTGTGTTCCCTGTCTCCTCTTCTTAAATATGAACACTAGCAGGAAGAAACCCTACGCTGTTTACAACTGTATCTCCAGCCCACAAAGCAGTCCCTGGCATGTAATAAGGTCTTAATTCAAACTGATGAGTGCAATGAGCTCCTAACACTTTCGGACAACTCTTGGAAGTTTTTCCACACATAATTAGAAGAGTAAGGAGGTAATTTTTCCAACCCCTAAAACTATGCAATATTCACAGCTAGGGTGTGACCACAGACTACCACCTCAGCACTATCATTTCACAAGTACAGAACCCAAGTCCTGAAAACTTACATAATTATCCAAGATCACAAGGACCCAAAGAGCTCCTAGTGCAAATACTGAATGACCTGCAAACAGTCACTCCAGCCAATCGCCAAGTTCCCACTCTTTTTGTTGTGTACAACACAATTCTTTCAGATCAAGAATTGAACTGAATTAGTATCAGAGATGTGTATTTTTCCACTTGGGGTATGTAAGAAAACATTCAGCAAAAGATGTCTTGTAATGTCCCCTTACATTCCAGTTAAAAAGTCCTGGACCAATTTGGAGGCTGCTGAAGTGCCAGATAGCAACAGCAAACAGAAACTCAAAGTCACGTGGCCCTGATTCCAAACCCCAAAATCACTGGAGGAAATTGTTGCAAACTTTGCTTCCTTCTATAAACTAATCCTTACCAGAATCTACTATAAATTTCCAGGACAAAGGGAGAGTGGTTGGGTGTCTATAATTTGGTAACTTATCCAATTTCATGTTTACTGTTCAGAGGTTCTTCATAAAATGAATAACGTAAGGCTCACCCAGAAAGTGCCCCAAGAGAAGTTTCCCACTGGTGTGAAGAAAAGTCACCTAATCATTTGCCACCCAAATCTACTGAATTTTTTTTGTGGGGGCGGTGGTTATTTTAACATGAGGTCTGGCTATGTTGCTCAGACTAGCCTCCATCTCCTGGGCCCAAGTGATCCTCCTGCCTCAGCTTCCTGAGTTGCTGGGACTACAGAAGCACACCATTGCACCCGGCTGCACTAATCTCAATCTGAATACCCTGGTGTCTACCAAGCTCCTAGTTTCATTTCATTAAGCACTACTGACATACCATAAGGGGTATTCCAAGCACTGTCAGCCCCCACCTCCTTTACGGCTCAGGATCGGACCAGGCCAAGTTGAAGCACTGTTGCAAGGAGGCCATATGGCCACTAGGTTCCCATCCCTACTCACGGGACTACAACTTCCTCCTAAGACTGAGCATGACTTATGAACTTACCAAAGCTTGATCAGAACTTCGGCTTAATGCTTGTTTCCATTAGAAACAACCACTAGTTGGCACTTAAAAATCAACAAAAAAGTTTTTCTATAAGCATCACTTATCTCTTGCTCATAACCCCACCCCATGACATTCATAGCAACATTGCCTTTCTCATTCTCAGGAGAATGTGGTTGGAAGGGGGACCACGTCACAGTGTAGTGAAATCTGGAATTGCACCCGAGGTCCTCAAAAGGAAAGCCTTTCCTCTCTTGCCCAAAGTAACTACACGGCCTCTCGTGAGAGCAGCACCATGTGCACCTTACGCACTTTTGCTACAACTAGCAGAGAAAGTATCTTTGGTTCACTCATTCATTCACCACAGTTCTACGCTGCCTTGAATGAGGGCAGCGCACATGGGAATAGAAAAAGGAACATAAAACTTGACTTGAGGAGTTCTCAGGGGAGGGAGAAGGAGTGAGGAGGGAGAACGGGATAAACAGCAGATGGGAAATAACAATCAAGAAAGCTAAGACAGTGTTGCCCTCTCACATGTGCACTGCACATCATGGTTTGCAAAGCATTTTCGTAAAAATATCATCCCCAGAATAAAAACTAAGCAACAGAGTCATGCTGGAAAAGCTGGGGTTCAGACAGGGGAAGAAATCTTGGAGGTGACTCAGTGGGTTCTGGGGAAAGGATGAGGTCTCAGAGACCCTGTGTTGAGGAGGGGGCATTCCAGAATCAGCATGTGCCACAAAGCTTGGAATTGGAAAACCTCCAGGGTCAGGAAGCTCTGGGCTGGAGCACTTCATTTCTTAGTGCAGAGTAATAAGGGCCACAGATGAATATGATGAAGATTTGAGCTCTACATGAATGAGTAGCTCTGTTAAGAGAACAATGAACTAACAAGCTTTCTTTCAGAAAGACATATGGTTCTCATAGACACAAAGCTGAGAATTCTCATGATGGGTTTTTATAGTTCCTGTCCTCTCGTAGTATAAAAGATCAAAATGCATCTTTTATACTTCTTCATCCTCTCTGTTTTCATTGCAAAAGAGTGGCATCTTCTTATACACTGCTGTAACACTTTCATTTATATTTATCTCCATTCAGTTCCTATTTTGATATGGTTCAAGGTTTCACAGTAGGAATATGCTTTTTGTTCCTTTAGCATTCCCCCAGAGAACTCAGAACAACACTCACCATGAAAATCACCCTACATATTGATGCATGAGGAAATAAAAGACCTGCTGTAATTACAAGCAACTGAAACTAGCTAGGCACAGTGGCACATGCCTGTAATCCCAGCTACCCAGGAGGCTGAGGCAGGAGGATCACCAAGTTCAAGGCTAACCTCAGCAACTCAGCAAGGCCCTGTCTCAAAAAAGACTGGGGATGTAGCTCAGTATTAAAGTACTGGGTTCAAACCCTAGTCCCCTCAACCCCCACCAAAAAAAAAAAAAATGAAGCTAATAGGAAAAGTATCTATACACCCTCTGCTCCCACCAGACACTCCTACCTACCTATTTCGCCCTTTTTGGTCTTAGTCATCTGTCCTTGCTATATGCCAGACACTGTTATAAGCACTTTATGTATATAACTTAGGTAATCCACATAGCAACCAGAAGGCACATACTACTGTCATTACTAACCATTTTGCAAAGAAGGACACTGAAGTACAGAAACATTAAGCAAGTGGCCCAAGGTCACAGAATTGGTAGTGGTAGAGGCAAGATTTGAGTCCAGAGTCAGATGCTAGAGTTATGTACTAAACTTTAAGCATTTTGTCTCTCAAAATGACACAATATACTTGAAAAAGGGTCAATTTTGGCCATTTCAGTTTTTAAGTCATGGTAGCAATCACATACATTTTTTTAAAAATCTGACACAATGCAACCTACAATTACTTTTTTAAAATCACAAAAAAATACAAAATTTTAATACGTGTCTAAGTAATGCATTTAGATCTGAGCTTTGCATGCTGTTTTACTAGGAAGTTCATCTGCTCTTAGCATTAAACAAGACAAAATTAGCTATTTTATGATTATGCAATAAGAAGTCAATGCTATCATCTGATCAGTGAATGACTGATGATGCTTCAAGAAATCTCTTCTTAAATACACTAAAGTATAATAGCTTGGCAAACACAACTTGATCCAAATAACGTGATATCTACAAAAACAGGCATTCTTTATCTTAAAATTTAAAAAATAAAAAAAGGTCAACAAGGCAGTATCAGAGGCTGCTATGAATTCTGTAAATATTCCCCCACCACCCACACACACATACTGTTGGTTCGGAGTCCCCCAGCAACAATCATCAATACTGACAGAAAGCCCAGCACTGAAAGGGCAGAAAAGGGAACTACTAGTTTCACATGACAGTTGAAAGTGTCACACCAAGCAGGCAGGAAAACATTTCTGTAGATATGCTCTCAATCCTGAGTTATGAGACAAAGCTAGTTTGCCTTAGATCCCTAAGACTGCCAACTATTCCATGTATTAAAAAAAGATTTATAGACCAAAAACACTCAGAACATGGCTTAATTCAATTAAAATGGACAGAACTACTATGAAAGAGAAAATTGTTACCTCAATATACTGAATGAACAAACTGAAGTAAGTTAATTAAATGTGGTTCTTATGCACAAAATAGTTCATTAAAAACTAACTGGTCAGCATACTTCAGACTATAAACATTAATTTTAATCAGAAATAGTGGAAAACACTAAGCACATCAAATACTATTTAAGAAAAATCATTTAATAGTTGATAATGTGTACAACCTCTATTTCGGCACTGTTTACGGGTTAAAAGATGTAATATAACCCTGCCAATAGGGTACAATTAGAACACAGTGAATTTTATTACTGTGGCTTTCAGCATGGCTCTATTAATGCCTGTTGTTTATCTACACAAATAAAGAGCAGCCTGGGAACTGTCCTAGTTTCTTTGAGAGTTATCAACTGAAGCTAATGTTTCCTGAGAGAGAACCCCATTTTGAGAGGGTACTCTGAGCTGGCCAGAGTTCCTTGCCATTCACAGACACGGCTCAAAGTGCCGCATGGGCAGAGCCACTCCGGAATGAAATCAGGGCATCCCCAGGGAGTCTCCCAATCATCACCTCACATTCATTCGCTCAGTCGAAAATAAAGGGTGGCCTCTCCCCCTAGGACACGGCCAGGTAAGGGCAAGGCTCGTGAGAGTTCTAATGGGTGGCAGTGCCATGACAAAAGGAAGCACTCTGTGGTAAGAGCCCTGCCTTCTCTGCCTGTTCATCTCCCAATACCTCAGTAGTCCAGGGTCTTGCACAGCCTTGCATTTCACATATGGGCCCTTTGTTGTCCCTTCAGGGCCTCAGATTCAGCTGCATTATCAGAATGTTGGAGTGTTACCAATTTCAACTTGACATTTATAAGGACTTATAAAAAGCTGCCAGTCAAAAGAGTATTTAAATAGAGAACTGTGTATGTTCCCTGCCACATGACCTCCAAGTGTGTGACAGTGACAACCTTTCTCACCTGTAAAATGGGAATGCTGTGAGAAATACAATATTTACCATATGGTTAGCACATACTAAAACCCAAATTATAGACCATCCACAGAGTAATAGCTACCGCTGAGAACACTTCCCACCCTCAGATGCTGGGACAATGAGACTGGTTACTGCAATGTCAGGCAAGAGGTCTCATCACCAAGAATAAGGGATGACAAATTGAAAACCTGATAGCGACGTGGAGCCCCGCACTACAGTGAGCGAGGACAATGAAGCCAGGTGAAACAGTTCGATCCACTTGATTCTTTAACTTCAGCTCCTTATCACAATATGATTAAGTACCTTGACTCCCACCAGCTCAGTGCACACAGCATTCGTAGTAACCACAGCATCTCTGACTGGTAACACCATGCACATGGAAGCAGCAGTTTTGTTTGGTACTTCATCCTACTGGTTTCATTATGAAGATGAACCCAGCCACTAAACGTCTATTCATTTGTTAATAACAATATTTTTATGAAGGGGCAGGCATCTCAAAAAACAGGTTTTGACCAAAACACTACAGACAGATTAGGACTTAATACATATCTTCATCTTGGACCCGTCCCTCAAAAGGATCTGAATCAATTTACTAATACATATAATATCTAGAGTGCAAAATTCTCAGAGTGCCCAAAATTCTCATTTATAAAATGGAGGTAATATCTCTTTTAAAGAACTGAATGTCAATACTGAAGCATGTGAAAAAAATGTAATTCAAGATAGATCATCCATATAAAAGCCAAAACCATAAAGCTTTCAAAAGAAATCAGGAGAATATTTTCAGGATGAGGCGGGTAGGTAAAGGGCTTCCTAAGTCACAAAAATTAGTACCCATAAAAGAAAAAAAGCGATCAATTAGATTTTATCAAATTAAAAACTTTGTATCATCAAATGACACTTTAAAATGACCCTTTAAAAAAAAAGGATTAAATATGCAAGACACACCCTGGGGAAATAGCTGCAAAGCATAAATCTGAAGGAAAGAGAACAAATATCTAGGATGTACAAGAACTCCTCCAACTCAGTGATGACGTGTTCCTTGCTGTACAAGGAATAACCTGTGTGGAGGGGCAGGTCGGAGGAGGCAAGGGATGCTGGCAATTCTCTCCAGCAAAGAATCAAGGATTGGTCTGGGGGAGGAGAGCAGACTGCCCAGAAAGCTACTTGAAGGGGAAGAAAGGAAATGAAGATTAGATAGATGCCAGAACAGTGTGAACTACTAAAAAAAGCACTCTACACAGTGCCAGTTAAGTCTCCACTGAAACGAAATCTGGATTTAAGGTGGAAGTTCTGATGTCCTATTAAGTTGCTTTCAAAAAAGTTATTGCCCAAATTTAATGTTGGAAGAAATAATTCTAATTTAAGTTTACTCAATTCTCCACATTTACTTTAAAAACTGGGTTTGTATCATACCACATCTTGGACATTCTATTTTGTCTAAAAATAAATGTTAACTCTACAATAATAAGCCCACACTGTAAGGATACAAAGTAATATAAAAGGGAATAGAGTTGCCAATAATTATTAAAGTTGTTCAGTCATAATTCCTTAGCTGTGGTTTTGTACAACTGTACATTTGGTTTTGTCTAGACATGCTATTTAGTCGGATTCATAAAGCATACCACTCTATCCCACAAGTGCTGGCAGACCACTGTGTGATGAGCAGTTACACTGTTGTAGTTCAGGACATGAAACCCACAGAGCTGTATTTCTACATACAGATGTCAACTACTTTTAACAATAAGAATTTTTTACTTCTTTTTCCCCCTGTGGTAATGGAGATCAAATTCAGGGCCTCACGCATGCTACGAAGGCATTCTACCACTGAGATAAGCTCAGTCCTCAATTTTTTTTTACCTTTTTGCAGGTTTTTCAAATGTAAATCTAAAGAGGATGAATGCCACATCAGCGAGTACCTACGTTCTCATCTGAATTATCCTTCTTTTTTCATTTCAACCAGAAATGTCAAAGGGTTGCTTTGCTGGTATCTGCATACCATGCTCTAGCAGTAGGCTCTCAACAGCTTGGGATGCTGTTTTACACAGATGAGTGTTTTACACGGATTAGTAGAAGTATCAGATTCTAGGGTTCTGTCTCAGAGGATTGGTAGAATCTTGTTTAGGGTGAACTGCCACTTAGAAAATGATACCACAAATAAAATAAAATAATTTCCCTTTTCCCTCTAGCAGCTAAAAAGAAAAAAAATAAATAACATGATTTCTAAGTATCATTAACACGACGGTAAATGGAAGTTTTGATCAGAGTAGCTAAGATGTCAAACCAACAAATATTGCTATAAAGAGAGAGGATTACTGTCAACCAAAAGTATCTTATTTTAAACTAAAAACAAAATTGCATCCTATTACCATAATATGGGAGGGGAGAGCCTTCATGAATACTTGGAAAGTACAATTTAACATAGTGGCTCAGGCACTGAAGGCAAACACACGTGTTCAAATCCCAGCACAGCCACTCAGGAGCTACGTGGCCTTGCACAAACCACTTATTTTAACAGGGGCATGTTCATCAACATCTCACAGAATGAGTATAAAGATTAAATGAGATAACAGATGCCAAAGTGTTTTATTCAAGTCCCGAGTACAAATTAAACACTCAAGAACTACTATCATTCACTGGGGGGATGGGAGGGTGCTGTGCTAGGAATCAAACCCACAGCCCAAAGCATGCTGTGGAAGACACTACCACTGAACTACATCCCCAGCCCTTTGTCAACTTAAACTTTCTCAATAATGATTTGAAATTACCAACAGGCCCTAACCCACAAGAACCAAATACAGATTTTTAGTTTAGGAATCCTATCTCATGGTCAAAACACACTGTGTTAACTAAAACAATTTTGAATTTTAAACAAGCAATGTAAGTAATGGGAATAAGCTAGTGTTCTTTCTTTTTCCTGTCCAAATTATTTAAAGAAAATGAATGAGAAAAAAGAACAAGAGTGATGATTTGGAATCAACTATTGTCAGCAATCATTCACTTGATCAAACATCAGCACACATACAGTCACAGCAAAAGAAAAAATCCAAATGATTTTCAAGTAAACTTACAGAACAGTACACACAGTTCCTCTTACCTATAAATCGACTTGTTGCAGATATACTTTCCAGGACAGCAGTAATGTGTGCCTAATAAATTAGGAAATTAGCAAAAAGGTGTTCAATCTCCTTTACAAAACTCTTACACTGTATCAGGGCCTGTCATACATTAACAGGTGGTGGGAGGAGGAGCAAGGATGGAAGCGTGAAGAAGGCGTGACAGACCACCACTTGTCTCACAGCACAAGATCCTGAAGCTCCACAGTCAATGGGCAGATAAAAGGAGTAACTGGGGTGACACCAGGCACGCAGGGGCAAAGCCAAAAGGGCTCATCCAATGTGTGCTTTGTCTGATTTCATCCTGAAAACTGTGGCTTTACAACACCTATCATTTTGTTGGTGGTGGGTAAGTTTCTCCTTGAATGTCATTTACAGCACTGTACTCATGTGTTGGATCGGTGTATTTTTTGCAGTTATAAAAGATAAACTTTAGAGGGTCTTTGTCCCTGGTCACACAGCAATTTCTATGTGTCTACATATTAGACACTTCAAGGACAGTTCTACGATCACCTTCTCTAGGAAGTTTTTTCAGTAGGCTGAAATCATCTCTTCCTAAGGAGTTCCTGTGGACTTTACTTGTACTTCCCTCGTGCCAGATTCCCCTTCTATCTTGCATTAAGGTCAACTACCTGAACATCTTACTCTCCTTTAAACTCAGGTGCCCTGAGGACAGGCTCTGTCTCCTAGGACAGGGCCCTGTAGGGGCTACAAGGTTCAAGGCAGACACTAACGCATATATAGTTTTTCTCTTATGTTAAGGCTGAGATTAGGGCATAAATTTCTTGAATTTCATCAGGTGCTACTGCCATTACATTAATTGATACATGTATCTTTAATCAGAATGCTTGCTTGAAAATGTTTTCTTAACTTGGAAAATTGTAGATATAGAAGAACTTTCTCCATATAATTCCCTATTTGTCCTTCATCTGAAATTCAACAACTATCACTCCATTTTTATATATGACAGGTGCCCAAGACATCTAAAGACATGATGGTATTATTTAATTTGAACCAAAGGTTTAAAACTACAATTTTCAATCCATATAACCATAAAATCAGGATTAGGGAAGTTCTACCTATCTTTCCAGTTATGTGACCACCTTTAACCTTGTTTAGTTTCAATGTCCCCAAGATAAAAAGGGTATGACACTGCCTGTTTCACAGCACAGTTGAAGATTAAGAAACTGTGTATGACAACGTCTGGCACCACGCCTGGGAACATGGGCTTGTTCAGTCTTTGCTATCTTGAGGTGGCTGAATTCCTACCATGAGGTCTTGCTCTTCTAAGATCAATAATTCATTATTTCTTAGTTCCATTTCATAATCACAAAACTTCAGTATTAAAAGTTAGAAACTGAACACCAGGATTACAATTCTTCCACAAATACTCAATTTTAGTTATAGGACTAAGACTTGAATCTCAATGCACTTTTCTTCCTACATTAAATCTACCTGTAATTTTCTATCCTAGAGTGAGATTCTTTTCCATCAAAGTTACTCTGAATCAAACACAAGATGAGTCATTCTTGGCATATTAGCCTAAGGACAATTCATTGCTGCACTAAAGTCGGAAAGTATTTGCTTTTGGATTTCTTAGATTGAATTCTGTGACCAACATTTTAGTCAGTCACAATATAAAATGAACTGATAACTCGAAATAGTTCACGATTTCAAACATTTGCTAAATATGAGATGACATCTTATAAGACTGGAGCATTAAACACCAAAATCTGGATACATGACAAGTTTTATCTATGAGTGCTACTCCACTTTAATGACAAAGAAGAATCAATGTTGGGTCTGGAGATCTAAAGAGCTTACTACACAATGTATGCTCAGTGCCACAGGAAAATTATGGTTTCTGAAAATATTGAAATAAAGTCAAATTAGCACAGAATGGTTGGAGGGAAAAAAAAAGAAAAGAAAAGAAAACAACCTAAGATTTAATTACAGAAGATTTCCCTGGATCATGCTAATCCTCGTTAGTTATCGGGGAGATGAAATCTATACAACAATGGACATATTCCATACCCACCAGCATGGCAAGAATTAAAGAGTAAAAACACAAAGTGCTAATGATGACATGGAGCCATTGCAACTCTCACACTGGTATCGACAGTGAATCCGTCAACTATTCTGGTAAGAGGCTTTGCAGTGTCTACTAAATCTGAACAAATACAAATCCTATATTTCAGCAGTCCCACTCCTAGGTATAGATATCCAACAGAAATGTACACATGCCTCCCCAAAACAAAATCAAGTATAAGACTATTCATAATAGCTTTAGTTGTAATGGCCAAAAACTGCAACAGAAAACAGATGTTCAGAAGTAGATAAATTGTGGTATATTAACATTATAGGATACTAAACACATATACAAATACTCCCTTATACACAAAAATATGAAAAACTTCTCAAACATTACACTGAGCAAAAGAAAGAACAAAGAATACACGTTGCATTATTCCATATTTATGCAATTCAAAATCAGATAAAACTAATGTAATGATGACGTAGGTCAGGACAGTGATCACCTTTGGTA